>NC_139351.1:117176255-117525948 GCF_055883805.1 Amblyomma maculatum | reverse complement strand
CTAAGCTGTAAACGCAGATCACGTGGCTAGGGAAATCAGCATAAAAAAAAAAAAGCGAAGACGTAAATGGAGGACACAGCTGACATTGGGTCCTCCAGAAACTAGAAATTAACTGATGACGACGCCATTTGTGTCTATTTACGCTCATGTTCTAGCCTGGGTTGAAGTCGCGGCGACCCTATTATCGAGTATTGGCTTCAAGTCCCTCTTAACCAGGGGAAACTGCGCCAGGTTCTTTGAAAAATTGCGGCATTCGATGTGGGACTAAATCTCTTGTTCCTTATTTAACTGTCCTCTCCAGAACAATTGTATTGTTCTGTAGAGATCTTCATGTTCAAACTAATGCATGTGGAAAAACGATTGTCAGGTGTTTCCTCCTTTCCCTGAACAAGGTCGTTCTTCACTTTTTTTCCTCCGCGGAACTTTCGCAAAACGCGACTCCTTTATATCCTTGTGGAAAAAAGAGCTTCCGCCTTGGAGAAGCACTCAGCTGTGATCAGAACGAAAGGCGTATCTTTGCGGCGTACGTGCCGCCTTATTATTTGCGCTTGCTGAGTTTCGAAAAATTTAATAGAGAAAGCAAAGAAAAATTGTATGTATTGGCGTCTGTTCCGCCGGTCCCTCCGCGGCCGACGTTAAGAACGTCCTACGCTCCCATTGTCATGCCTCCCTATTCACTTCGTCGCCGTTCCCCATCCTGTCTCGTCTCCATGCACCGCAGAGCCAGGTTAACGAGCCAAATCCCGGGCGACCCCCCTTCCCCCACTCCCCAGGCGAGCGCGCTTCAGTGACCGCTTCACTCATCCAGCTTTCTCCGCGAACAAACGAGCTTCGGCGTTCTGCCTAGCACGGAAGTTCTCTCGCGAAGTGTCCGCTTTGGTTGTGCACCTCTCCCATTTCTCCCTTTTTTCCCTCTTCTTCCCGACCCAGCTCCTTACGCACTCTGCTCACGCGCTTCCCTGTTGGGGCCTAGTGGACTTCACCGGGTGGACCTGTTTACTGACATGGTGTACCTGCTGGTAACTCGGTGGGAAACGCTAGTTAGGAAGCACTTGTGTTGTAGCAGACGCCCCCGTTAGCAGACACGGAAAAGTATATTGATGCAGAAAGTTCGGATGGCAATGCTGAGATCCATACTGTAGTTAATCCTGGGCTTAACACCTTGTTAGCGCTGCGTTTTCCTGAAAGATCCTTCTATCTTCGGGGAGCCCAGAGAAGGGATGAAATCCCTTTTTGTTTGTTTATTTTGTGTCCAGACCACGGTCCTGATAGACTGGGTCGCTGCGTACCTTGAAAATTTAACATTTCGCATTTTCCAGTTTTCACGTTCTCTGATGCACTGGTGCGCGGGAACTCGTTAGTCATAGCGTTGATGTACCCCCTAGACCGTAGATTAAACCGCCTTGTGATTCCGATTCTCATTTTAGTTGTTAATCGATAGCGTATGCTGCTGGCTCGGTCGAAAAGGCAGTAACCCAGAATTGCGAATGTGTTATAGAAAATGCGCCCGTGGTTTCTTATCACAACAACTCGCGCAACATTTCTCGATGCAGCATTCAGGGTTGTGTCTAAAGTTCGAGGTTAGATTGAGATAGGGATTTCAACTGACCACACATGGACCACCAATTGATGCCGTTAATTGTAAGTGTTAGGATTCATCGAGATTTGAGACAGCTGCTGTGCCTGCCATTTTCCTCCAAAACCAAACCAAGGAAATGTCTGTAACACTTTTCCAAACGTTGTGCCAGTATTAATTTCCAAGCCATGGCAAACAGTGACTTCTTATATCTTAGCCGGTTGAGGACCCTGCGCGGAAAATGAAGGCGGAATACACAGTATGAAAGAGCAATGAACGGGGGGGGGGGGGGGGGGGGGGGGGGGGACACACCAGTTTACAAGCCGAGCCAACGTTTCGACAAATGGACGAAGTTAAACTCCGGCTAATTTTACACGGCATCGTGTACAGGTCGCTCCGCCAAAAGGGCTCCGTTGCCGTGGCCTAGCATCGCGCCAGCAATCAGCACACGTGTCGGAAAAACACGCATGCTATTGGGTCAGCTCTTAGGTGATGCTCGCCGACTGTTGGCTTCTTTCCTTCACGTATTATAACGAGCACCCTCATTTCCCCTTAATTGATCTGCTTGTAGCTTACGGGGGTCTCGGTTCTGGCAGTCTTGAAGCCATAGGTAGCGTAAGAGGGTTCTAGCACAGCTTTCGCCCTCGCTCTTGATCACGTTCTACGTGACGCTGGCGGTAACAAAGGACGTTCTACGTCCGCCGCTATGGCTGAGGGTGGCGCTGGTGAACACTCTCAAGGTTCGTATACAGACAACATAAATACCCAAGAAAGTAGCAGGGGGGACAGCGGCCGATGTAGCTCAGTTGGAAGAGCACCGGACGCGATATTCGGAGGTCGTGGGTTCGGTTCCCACCATCGGCACGTTGTTTTTTCTTCTACTTTGTGTTTAATTATATTTCCCCTAAACAGATTACATTACTAATTTCTGTGACTATCCAAGTAAACATTAAAAAAAAAGACAAAGTATCATCCCCAACGCTTTCCTTGGCCTCGCCGACTGTTGGCTTCTTTTCTTCATGTATTATAACGAGTACCCTCATTTCCCCTTAACTGATCTGCTTATATGTATATATATATATATATATATATATATATATATATATATATATATATATATATATATATATAAGCAGATCAGTAGGCTATGCTCCGTCGTAAAAGAAAGCAACTGCATTACTCGCCGGACGCGCGCACCATCTTTCCAATTAAACGTCACTTCCGATTTTTGTCACAGCAAGAAGGGCTCGAAATAGGTCGACCGCGAGAGCGTATATCGCTTCTCCGCTGTTTAGACGCTCCGTCGCATTTTGTTCAGGGTGTAGCCGACGTAAGATGGGCTGATCTGGACGTTTCCCTCCTATCCTTTGTATCCTGCCAGAAACGTCATCTTCCCCACCATTCCAGGCTCTTCGCTGTTGCGATACCTTAACGCTTGGACCGTCCATTCTCTTATGGCGTAAGGAAACCCAGTCGAAAAAAACGACAGGACCGTGCCAAAAATACGACTCAATATTCTGTAGTTCTGTCGTAAACGTCAGATTTTTCTGTAGTTCTGTAGTTTTCCTGTAGTATATTTCTGTTCTCTGTAGTTCTGTAGTACATTTTTGTTGTAATTACAAAAATTTCTGATGTTACTACAGAACGTTCTGTTGTCACAACAGGTTTCCCATCAACAACAGCACAGAAATTCTGTCGTAACAACAGAAAATTTTCCGTAGTTTTTTCCATCTGGGAACGTCACGGGAGTTTAGCACGCTGCTGAGCAATCTAATCGACAGGCCAATGCGAACGAGCTTGTACATTTTCGCTTTCTCTTTCTTCATCCCCCTTTTCGCCATCGTTCATTGTATGCGTGTCCTCTCTCTCTCTCTCTCTCTTTCCTTACCGTTTTCCACACTCTCGCCCTTTCAGAATGGGGAAACAGGCTTTTGGGAAGGAGAGGGAGATGACTGATACGAGCGAGTCTTTCGAACCCGAGGGCGGTGCGGATCGGCTACTAAACGCGGACCGACTCGGCGTCCCTCAGGGGCCGTTGGTTTTGGAGAGGGAGAAAGGAATAACTTATTCACGAATAGGCGATCCTGGCTAAAAAGAGGATACTTCGTGGATAAAGAGAAGATGAACTCCCGTGTACTGCAACGCTTCGGATGCAAAGTTCCTTAGACGTCCCTGCACGCAATCTGAGAAAGTGCTTATTGTCAGATGAGATCAGACAACGGCATTGGGACTAACTATATTATCTGATTGTATAATGCGCTGTCAATTCATCTTAGCTCGGGGCAAAAGATCGATGCTGCACTCCACCTTAATCGTTCTTCCACCTGCTGGGTAGCTTACATCGCCAATGGCAGAGTGATTCGAAGACACACAATCCACGGTACATAACCATATCATATTTGCCTCATGCTCTCCTAGCTGACGTCGTTAACCGGCTGGTGGATAGAGGAGTTTTGTGTTGTTACAGGCAATGTGCGCGCCATTTACTCCGCGGAATGGATAAATGGCATTTGTGCAATTCTCTCATCATCGCAGAAAGTTTGGCGAGTTGATGTTGCATTGAAGGTCAGGTGCATAGAAACGAGGATGATAGTGGTAGACGGTTACCGATACAGCTTTTGTTGATTCTTATGCTAGTGGATGGTGTGGTAGGGCGGACAATATTTACTAAAATTATTCAATCTGTTTTCTTATATTTGATGTTTGGACACGTGAAATCATTACGAAATTGAAGGCAGGAAAAATCAAAGGCAAACCCATTTTTTTTTAAGGGGCTGGAATAGCATCGTGTTGAGGGGGTATAAATTTCACACACACAAAAAAAAGTCTTGGAACCTTTGCAAAAATGGCATTCTCATGCTGCACGTTGTTAAATGTCGCTGCGGGAATAAAATTACACACGCACTTTACGTTATTTATGAAGTAGAATACATTTATGCTATTTTCATGGCGATTTGACGCGCATAGTTGTTCTATCAGTGCGCTCATCTTATCAAAAACTGAGTTTTCACGTGTGACATTTCGTGCCACAACGCCGATTTCGAAATTTATGAGCTAGAGTGACTTTCAGTGTTAAAAGCCACTCAGTTTTGCAATATTGATATTGTGCCCATAAACTGAATAATAAGAAAATGATTAAATAATGTTATTTAATTAATGTATATTTATTTCATTCTACCGCGCAACTAATGGCTGTGTTTTGCAATCAATCTGCACAGACCGCAACAGCATATTTTTTGCGTATTTTGAAAGAAAATATCGGCTGAATAATTTGAAACACCCAGTTTAGGTGCCGCACTGCTTTCATTCTGCAAGTGTGCGTCAGCTGCGCACATTTTGCACACACGTGACCGTATTTAGCGCATGTAGCTCTTCGCTGCTGAGCTCGAGGTCGTGTGTAGGCTATCTCGTTGCGGATGCCACATTTTTCAATAGACGGGACATGGAAAAATGCTTACGCATGCAATAGCTTGGATCGTGGAAGTTTGGTGTTTGCTGCTATTCCACGAGAAAGGCCTTCGGAGAGTTTCCTTCAAATTGTTTCTGGAAAGTCAGTCGTTGTTTACTGCCGTTTTCTCTAAATCATTCGCCGGGAAGGAAGGTGATTTTAGCAATGAAGCGGAAGGAGTGACCCTTTACCCCGCGTAAGCGGACGCACAAGCTGATTGGACCCGACGCGACAGGTCTATGTGCCGATATCTACCGATATCCAGTATGTGGCGCCGTCTATCGGCGTCAAGGGAATCTGGGCATGCGCAGTGGAACGCGCGATGAGTGATCACGGTAGCGGATCGCGGATCACGGCAAGCTAAATCTCTCTATTAACTCAGTCCGTGAAATCGCGGAGCGTTCTTGGGCCTCCCACGTAGGTATACCATTTGCAATGCTGTGCAGTGTAGGTGAGGGAGGAAAACTTAGAAGTGATGATCGTATTCTCCATAGAAGATTAT
The DNA here is from genome assembly GCF_055883805.1 of Amblyomma maculatum. Taxonomy (NCBI): domain Eukaryota; kingdom Metazoa; phylum Arthropoda; class Arachnida; order Ixodida; family Ixodidae; genus Amblyomma; species Amblyomma maculatum. Next base: position 117,520,422 of record NC_139351.1, on the reverse strand, counting down.
TCGCAAAATTGCAAATAGGAAAGCAGGCCAAATACGAGAAACCGGCTCATCGCGGCACTCACAGATGAGATGCACACTGTCATTTTGTACTCGTAAATGGTAATAATAACTATGTCCTGTTACCTCTCGCTGTCGCTTTCCTTTGCACTTCACCCTTGTATCCTCTCCCTGTTCCTTTTATTTTCATCGGTCGCAACTGGAAAGCTTAAGATATTAGATAAATATTTCGCAGCTGGCAACACCTTTTTCCTCCGTTCTTTTTTTTTTTATATATTTACCACACCAATACAACTTTTGACTTTGACGCGGAGGGGCGATCGCGGTGCCTATTGATGATCTTATTGTGGAACAGCAGTTTTGTTATACTTGGCTGCGATATGTGTAATGCGTCGCGTGAGGTGTGTTAGGTTTGGTTAAGAAAAAAATAGTGGAGTATGAAATGGACTCTATTTACGTATTGTGAGAAGCAATAAATGCTCCTTTTAAGGCAAGCACAGATGTGTGTTCAAGTCGGAGTGAACGGTTTGTCTAAGTAAGCAAAGGTTTAAAATGAGATTGCAGAAAATTGGGCATTTGCGGGAAACCACGAGGGGATGTCGAGTTGAAAAGAAAAAGGGTCGAAGCAAGTGAGGGGAGCTGAGTCAGTAGTGAAGTCGAAACAAGCAAGAAAAAGGGAAACATGAAGGGGAAACTCCAGCTGAGGCAATTTAGAACAGAAATGACGACGGCATGGCTGGAGCAGTGCAGGAAAAGAGGGAATGGAGGTTCTTTCTGATAAGCCTGTCTCAACCGCTGGTACGCCATCTGGGTTTTCCCTTTTCTTGGTTTTTAGGGAGGAAAACGAATGAGAAAGAACTGGAGTGGGAAAGAGGGAAAGCTTGGCGATGGACCAAAGGACACATTTCTTCCTTCTTTTTCCTGCTCGCTCTTTATTGTTTATTATTGATGTTTTCCCTTTCCTGCTTTTTTTTTTGTTCCTTGGTTAGTTTCTTCGTGGAAAAGCTTCGAATGCTTCTGCTGCTTTTAGAGCGGCGGCGGTGAGATGGTGGCGATGGTGGTTAGAGCAAGACATAGAGGCCGCATTATCAGCTCTTTTTGGTCGAGTGCCGGGTGGGCAGGGCGCTGATGACGGCGGCGGAGTGTGTGCACTGCTTTCGGGAGGGGCGGGTTCGCAACCCTAAAGAGGGAGTGGGAGCGAGGCGAAAATAGGGAAATAGTCGGAAATGGAGAGGGCTGCAAATTGAAGCAGTACGAAGGGAAGGAAATGAATCGTTTCCGCAGCTAGCTTCATCAGCGCCGCCAAAGTTGGGTAGGCCGTGCTCGCTGTGTCACGGCGGCAGTGGCTTTTCATTTCCTTTATTTCTCCCCAGGTATTTTTCCCACTTCTTTATTGCCCATTATATCCTCTTTCGACGCTGTTTTGTGTTTCCGTGGCTTTTTCAGTGCTTTTGCGTGCGCGGCTTGCCTAACCCTGTGGCGACGATAAGCCGGCTAATTTGCGTTACTTCTCATGATTTACCGAGCTGTGGATGCGTTGGCTTGGTCCTCTTTCTGCTGCTATTTTTCCTTGGTTCTTCTTTTCTTTTATGTTCTACTGCAATATTATGTTATGCATTTTTTTTTAGCGTCATAAAGAGCGGCGGCCTAGTTTTGTTGTCAGTTAAAACATGTATTCATCTGTGTTCCGCGCGAGATCGAGAGAGAGAGAGAGAGAGAGAGAGAAGGATTAGACAGAGAAAAGGCGCGGATGTAACGGGTCTTAAGTTCGAATTTCTATCATATGCATGGAGGAACCGGAGAGGGGCAAAAAAAAAAAAAGAAACTCAGAAACAGGAACCAAGGGAGAATTTAGAATGCACGTATATGGTTCAAGCAATCACTGTGTTATAAGAGCTCCCGTTACGCAGAAAAGGTCTTAAAAACTGCTGCACAAATTCTGCAACTAGCTTTCTAGACCACTTCGGGATCTTACTGGAAGACCTTCAGCGGAGATGTTTGCCCCTGAAAATGGTCGAATGTCGTAAACGGTGCAGCGCCCATAGCCGCCTCTGCTATCCGACCAAGAATTAGGCATAATATAGAGCATGTCCGCCCTTAGCACATACACTTTCCAGAACCGGGCAACCTGGACTGCAAAACTGCAAATGGGGCATGATAAAGTTTACCTAATCGATGGTCTACAAGGTGTTTGCAGGTAACTGAGGGTAACCATAACGCCCTCAAGTATATCAATGTGAATGAGAAGTTCCAGTTAATGTGTGGGAAAGCTGAGTCGACGCCGCTTACCTTGCAGAAAGGCTCCTGTAAAGAACCATCATGGTAAAATCGTACAGTTGATCCTTAATTTCAGGACTTTAAAGTCGACTGTTGTCAGCACACTGGCTGCATAAGTTGAGACTGGTTTGCAGTGGTCATTCGCCGGAGGAGATTGTTGGCGACCAATTCGTTTGAGAGCTTCATGTAGGGAACCTGTCTCAGACGCCGGAGACCCGGCAAACGCATTGCGATGGTGGAATGATCCAAGGGCCGAGGGCCGCATATTCGGCTAAGAGCGAGTGCTCGCTTTCAACGGAGGCCCATATGAGCTCGACTGGAATTGTCTGTCAGTCAAAATCCTACGCTGCCCACATTCCCCTCCAACCTCCCATAACCTTATCCTCATACCTACTTCCCCTTCCCTACAACCTGTCCCTTCCGCTAAGTCCCATGGGAGATACGTGGAGTCTCCTCGGGCCCGCTCCCCCGGCTGTGGGTCGCTGAGTAGCACTCCCCCTCCCCCCTTTTATTTAGTAACTTCCAATCAAAAACTTTGTCCGGATGAACCTGTTCGTTTATATTTCCAATTGCGGAACTTTCTCTACCCGCGATACATTAGTGGTGCGGGCGAAGTCCGTCTTTGGACTCCATCTTACCTTCTATCTACAGGGATATTATAATGTTGAAAGTAATCCCGTGTGGCTATATGAATTAAGAAATAAACGGCATGTGTGGTTCTGTATGACTCGATCGTCTCTTTGACGGCTTTAGCTACAGTGGTTCAGATAGTCTTGTTCGTCAGTTGCGACGCGCGTGTTCTTCTGTATCCTTTCCCCGCCTCAATCGTATTGGATCAACCTTGTCTGTAATGCATAAGGAGGAAACCAAATCAGCGATATGGTGCAACCAGAAATTCCTGCAGCTTCAGAGAGTAGGCCGCCGATACGTCTTGTAGCCACTAAAAAGTTCGGGATGCCAGACCCCACACTCCCTGTGTATTAGTGTCACTCCCTCCATCCCGCGCCGCTTCCCCACCAACCCTGTGTGCCTGCCCTGCCAATTTGTTGCAGGGGTGCCGAAGAATGGGAGCGATTTTATGCCACGTCGGCTGACTGCTGAGCGATGGGCCTCTTTCATGCTAAAGGGAGCGATTGAAGGGAGAAGATAAAGGCAGTATTATATAAAAAAGCAAAAACTGGCCTGGATAGCGGTGACTGGGAAATCGAAAGCGGAGTTGAAGGTCGTGAGAGAGGTGAGGGCAGCGGTGCAATGGCTGAGAGGATTGGTCTGCAAATCATGTACTCCATACTCCTAGTATTGATCCTTTAATGGCACAAGAAAGGATTTGAAGACAGGGCGGGCCCAGCGCCTGGGCCAAAGTCATTTGTGATCGCAGCGTCTGAGGCCCGACATGAAAGCGCCTTATTCTGTTCTTTTTTTTAAACACTCAACTTCGGGGCTTGGTTAGAACACGGACAGGGAGCACGGCAACATATCATGGTGCAGGGTTGCTCGAGAAACGAAAAAGCCGGATTCGCCATTTGTGTTGCAGCTATCGAAATATGGTAATGTGTTTAGGCAAATACATGCAGTTGCGTTTCGCGGTACAAGCACCGCAGCTATAGATGAATGCGAAAGGCGGATAATACCAATGGAGGTGCTTCTTCCAGGATTCATTCCAACCACCTTTACCTTGATCCTTGCGCCATAATCCATTAGTTTTGGCGTACTTAGATAACAGACATCTTTTTTAAGTGTTTTATTGTTTTTATGTCACTGGCAATATGTATTCAGAAGTATAGAACTGAAACGTTTCTCATCGCCTTGCTAACCCGGTTGTTCTTTTTATGAACCATGGAAAGATGCGATTATGAAATCACAAAAGAATACGATCCTCGGGGTTTGGTTTTGTTCCCTATCTGTTCTTGTTTGTATTCACTCCCTACCCCACAACTAATTTCAAAGCGTCGAGCGCATATTCTCGGATCTCACGCAGCAAAAAAAAAAAAAAAAAAAAAAATTAAGATACACGAAATCGTTTTACTAGAGAAGGTAACACTCAATAAATTTCGTGTTCCCTGAGAGCTAGCTTTTTCACTCTCAGCTGAGAGCTGAGAGTGAAAACGAAAAAGTATTTCGTTCTTTCTGTAACATGCAGTGATTAGTTGAATTCTGATCAAGTCACGTGTGAAACGTACAAGGAAAAAAAAAAAAAGAACGAAAACAAATAGAGTGGTGCCCACTCAACACACAACAAGCCGTGCGCTATAAAACTTCCCGGAAGTGTGTTTTGAAGACGGCGAAACTTCTTTCGCATCTCGCAGCTGGTCATCGGAGCGTGGTGGCCGCCGATGTAGAAGTACGCTCGCACAAACGCACCCATATTAGTGCACTGCATATAGGAGAAAAAGATGCCGCTCTTTCAACATCCACCCGAGGAACGGACGAGTCGGGAGCTTGAGTTATGAGAAAAGAGAGAATGGGGAAAGAGCGACTGTGTAGATTTTTCATCGAAGATGCTCCCCGACAGGGGTGTCGTTTCGGCGCCGGGTCTCAGCCAAGAAGAGCGAAGTAGATGTGGGAGACGACCGAATGCCCCGTGGGTGGCGGCTGGTCTTGGATTGAGATGGCTATTGATTCCTCGGCTCCTTGCTTGGTCTTCCCTTTTCTTTCTACGGAGCCTGCCGATGACGTTGTAGCGCCAGCCGCTACTATTGCTGCTGTTACCAAGGATGCTGGGGTGCGCACTTCCGTGTAGACTGCCCGCCCTTGTCCTATCCTTACTCCTTCGGTCCCTGTGTGTATATTTATGTGCGCGCGCGAGATGGGATCTCGCGTCGAGTTGGGGTTTATTCTCTCGGGTCGCAGCGCCTTGCGACCTTTGCGTGTCTTTCCAGGGTGGCACTGCCACATCTCGCCTTAGTTTTATTTCTATTCTTTTTATTTAGGTGAGGGTAGCTAGCATATGGGAAAAAGAGACATGGCTGGCGCTCGCGGAGCGGGAGCTTTCTAAATTCAGGTCTGACTGCAATCTTTGTTCGCTTTATTTTGGAAATCGAAGGCTTCGTTTGGGCTGGCGAAGCAATTAAAAATTGATTCCACAAGTCACAATTCGTGGCTCACCTTGCTAGAGATGTTTGAGATGAACTGAGAATATCCTGCCCGAGAAGTCTCCGCAAGATCTTTTGTACTAACGTACGCCACCTCTACGGGCCTTTTTATTATTATTATTGATACAGTGCTGGCAAAAGGGGAGAAACCATGCAAGCCGCTACGATTGCTGTTTTTATGTATAAAAATACGTGTTCATCATGAGCTGAATTCTTATCTTCAGAATAGCGGCCTTTCCCATTTGCTTCCAAGTAGCCAGTCTTGCTCACTATATCCCTACTAAATCCCTAATCTCGTACGCCCATTTGACAACTCTGCCATCCGCTGCTATGTTTTCCTTCGCTCTGGATCCGCCAGTTACTCTAACTGACCATCAGCCGTTAAACCTAGTGATGTCCCAGAGCGCTAAATGACCGTAACTATCTCTCGCTCCCAACGACCACATCTCGCAGTGTCCGCCGCATAACTTTGGTGTCTCATTAAAATATGCACTATATTGCTCTTGCGGGAAGGCTGCATGGCTGAGAGCGACTATAGCGGAACTGTTTGCGAAAGAACGTCGTAAAAGCTTCGGCCTCTTATTCAAGGGGACTTCACCGGTGTGCACCAGGCACTTCCAAGCGCGCTGTTCCACTGTGTTGCTCGGACTCATCAGATCGGCTAATGAACGCTCACGCCACCACCGCAGGACACGGCCGGCCTGTTGGGAAACATCGGTACCCTGTTTCATGCGTAGCTTGGCTAAACAGTGATTCTATCCATACAGTTTAGTTGCGTCATGCCGCTCACATGTGTTCCCACTAATGAAACTTGTGAAGTAGCGACGTGACGTCGCTCCAGTGCAGCGCAGCGCGCGCATATCCTCCCCAATGGAAGGTTGTATAAGAGCACGGATATATGAGGTCGCAGCGAGTCAAGGGCCAGAGGTACCGTGTATACTGCTGCCGACGGCATATATGAGATCAGCTCTCCAGATTGCGGCGCAAGGCTTCTCTGTTTTCGCATTGCCCTATGGCCGTGTGTATTGCGCAGCGGCATTCGGTATCTTCCAATTATGCCGTCATGGCTTTACGACTCTCACCAATGCCGCCAAAAGGACTCCGTGCTTTGTAGCTCGGATTCGGAAGAAGGGGGGAGGTGCTATTGGATGTCTTGGATGAGCGCGCAGATGTAAAGAAGAGTGAAAGCAGTAAAAGAAAATAAAAGAGTGTGCACTAATAACTCGATGCGCCGTACGAGGCACCCACGGGAACCGCAAGCCCTGGAATCCGCGTCGCCTTTCCAAATGTGGCCTCCACTGCCAACCGGAGAGGCTGTTAGCTCGCGTGTCTGTTTCCTTTCTAGATTAGATACTGGATTCGAATGACTTCGTCGCCATTTCTTGTTCTTTCCAGCTCTCTCGCCGTGGCATTCTGGGATGAGCGTTGCCGAATGATTGTATTACTAAAGAACTTGCGGCGCTTTTGCTACCCGGCTTAATTGCTTCCACTGGATCTTCTACGCTGCGTCCTTGGCGCAAATTATAGATCAACTGAATGTTAAAGAAATCGTTTAATTATTTTGTTGTCGACAATTCTAAAACATGAACAGAAAGGATACTATTATAATTCTGTTATTTGTGTATTCGCCTTGTAAGTTCAATGCAGGCATAAAAATTACCTTTGTTGCTAAGTTTGATTAAAGTGTCCCTTCTCCGCCTATGAATTATTTCGGTCAGTCTGGCGGGTTATTGAGGCGAAATCCTTTTTGTGGGCCTTTAGCGACGGAGCCGGACGGCGTCGTGCAGAAAACGTGGTCCCTAAAGTTGGGCGTGACATCATCGGGACCGACAAACGCGTGTTGTAGTTGTCCTATGGACTTATTGTAGTATACACAAGTTACTACTGCTAATTCACCTTAATCACCCCTTCGTCCGTCCTAACCAATATCAGGCTTTCCTTTCACAGCGCGTAAGCAGTCTTGATTGCCCCCCCCCCCCCCCTCCCGTAACTTTTATATAAGGTATACGAATATGTATTATATATTCCTTTGTTTTCATTTAAATGAAAGTTTCATTAGATCGGTTCTCAGCAGTTTTGCGCATTTATCGGCTACGGCGTTCAAAGTTTAATGGCATCACTCCTCGGTGAATCACGTCATCAGGTTCGAATCAAAAAGAATAAAGAGAAATCTGCTGTTCACCTGCGATGCAGTGGGTATATATCGTCTGCGGACAGATGATCGAGGCTTCGTGGCCCTGAGACAGGTATCGATAAAGAAAAGGGTAGATGGTAACATAAAGACGTCGATCATGTTGAGTGACATTGGGTGGAGGGATTGTTAATAATTATTGGCTACATCTAGAGGTACGCCTCAGAGATGACCCCATCATAAGAGACAGCTAGCGTTACTTTATGAGGCAAGGTCGCGTCAGCCTGGCCTTTTGAATGTATCCTGTCAGTTTCTCTATTAGGCCACAAATGCAGTGTAGTGGAGGAGGCCTCGTGAATGTGTTGTGGGTTGAAGTAGTCGAATGCATACCTCATCTGTTGTGGAATAGCAAGCCGTCTAGTCTAGTATAATTCGTGTAGTAATTCGTGTATATGAATACTGCAATGGCTTAGTATGTCGTATAATCTAACTCGTGTAGGAATACCGTAGTGGTGAATTAGGTCATGTAGTGTAATTTTTTTATGGGCACTGCCGTGGCGTAGTATGCCCTGTCATGTAGTGTAATTCGTGCTTGAGTATTGTGACAGTGTATTAGTATGTCGTACTGTATAACCTGGTCAATGATTTGTAATTGTTAAGTCATTAGTCTTAAAAAAAGAACGAAAGAATAGAAAAAGTATGAAAAGTAGCTACTGCGTTCCACTGTCAGGGCGGATATTGAATTACCTCTATGATTTTATTTTTAATTTTAGTTAAAGTGTGCATATTTAAATTTTCGGCATTTCTGTAGAGTCTTTCTGTTGCTGTATTTAAAGCAATGTATGGAGATACCATCTTCATTTTTAGAATTGACTTGTTCGATTGTACTCAATATTTCAATATGTATGTTCTCAATGTGTATTTGGTAACCTCTGTCCATAACGGTCTGTTTGAGCAGCATTGAAGTTCATATTTTTATGGCCAAGAAAGTAAGAAGGAAGGCTTTGGAAAGCTGACGTCGCAAAAGAAGGCGCACAGAATGGTGCACAAATCATAATTCTGACTTGCATATTTCTGCCGAGGGATTTGCCTTTTCGAGAGGGACAGAAGCATTTTCAATCTGCATGCGTGGGCGTGCGAATGTCGGGCTCCGAAGCCTGCCTGTCCTCTTTAGTTGTACTGACTCGATCCTCCCGTTAGGGGGCAAAAAGGAAGAAGAAAAAAAAAAAGCTCCTGCAAAACTCCTGCAGATCTTGTTTCTAACTGCTGATAAAGTGAAGATGGAGAGCACCCAGAACTCTGCTGGCTAACTGCGCCGATCAACTATAGCTCTGTCTAACCAGCCACCAGCTGCTATGACAACCATTCGTGGGTTAAACGCAGGACGGTCGTTAGACCCGCACTTTAACAATAATTAGACGGTTGAATGGCGAGGATCAGGGCCAGTGCTCTTTCTTCATTCTTTTTTTTTTTAATTTTGTTTGTTTTTGCAGAAAGAAGTGCCAAACATCGCTCCCTGCAAACAAAGCCCCTGCCGTTAAACCTTGCAAGCACTTCTCTTTTTCTAATCCTTTTTTTTGACTAGCCCTCATCCTGTGGGAAGCTTTGTCGATCTCTTCTCATTCTGGTCAGCCCGAAATGTTTCCTCACTCGTTTCTGCCTACCGTTCTTTTCAGGGAAAAGTAGAGCAGAAAAGCGAACAAGCGAGGCGGTGGCAGCTCCTTGTTGACAGTAGTGGAACTGTACACCGCACGAGCCCAGCATGCGTGAAGCGGGAGAGCCGATAGGGGCGCTTGTGCCCCCTGTCGGCGCAGAGAGCGCGCGTTATCGGGTGAGTCCACACACCGGGGTTCTCGTTCCATTTGGCTGCCTCTGCGCCTCGCGTTCGTTTGTCTTTGCCGCCGTCGCGGTCGCTGTCGTGGCGTCGGTCGCCTCGTTCCAGCTGCGGGACCCGCTCCCGGGTTTCGATTCTGGGGTCGAAACCGCTCGGCAGGACCGTCGGACTTCCCGTCTACGTCTTGCTATATCCTTCTCTTTTTACCTCGGTCATTGTTTTATTATACTCATTGTTTCTTTTCCCCGAGCAGGGCGCTAACTGCTGGGAGCCCGAATTGATTAGCTCGAGGCGTCGGTGAACTGCCAGCTTAGTGCCCCTGGAAAACCCGGAGCGTACTTCCTGTGACGAAGAAAAGAGGTGGAGGAAGAGAAGGATGCGGCAGCAGTACTGATGTGAAAGAGAACCTTACACTTTAGAAAGTGTACATGGTGTGTACGTTCGTGTTCTGCGAGCATGGGGGAACAGTTGTGCGTGCATGCGCTTGCGGATATAGTGGCATAGAAGATGCACAAGGCCGGTGGAGCATGCGGTAGTGGATGAGAGAGACTCGGGTAGATGTAGTGCGCTGATAACAAATTTGGGAGCAGTACTAATATAGATGCTCTGAAGTCGGCTGTAAGGCGAATGCGAAGTGTTGTGTTAGCTTCGTCGAGCAGAAGCTAGACACCGGTGTCTTGTCGGGCTCTGTTGGTCACCTCGCTCCACCGTTTAATGGCGCAGGCTTCACTCCGGGGCTACAGGAGCGTTGAGGCCCCTTTCTTGCCCTGCAGCAGAGAATCCACACTTTGCTAGCTGTCGTTCCACTGTGACTGCGAGAACAGTGCCACATGGCGAAAATGTCGGCATCGTCTGCGGGGAGCTTTGGTTATTAAGGACTGCACCTTCTAGAAGCACCCACAAGAAGCCACCTTTACAATGCACCCACTTAGAAGGGGCCGGCCCGCCCATCTAGCGCCACACTCGATCCGCAAGCCATCCCAAGCACCATTACCATTCATAATCGCCATTTGTATGAAAAGGTGATCGCGAAATTGAATTTTAAAACGCAGTGGACAATTCAGCTACCACAAAGAAACACCACTTGCTGTTACTAGCCACCTCTTTTCCCCACTACGCGTTCACCAATTCATTAAAAGCAGAGCGAAAGCGTAAAAAGTAATCTCTGGGAGTAAAGCATACTGGTATCGCAGCTTTCTCGCGTCAGGTTTCATGATTCGTGTGTCAGTTTTTTTTTCTTCCTTAACCTGTTGTTCTTTTCGTCCTTTTTTTTTTGTAATTGGTTTTATCATTTATGTCTTACAGGGCATGTCTTACAGTGCAACGTATCCCAGTCGATGCGCCCTACTGTTTGGAGTATCATGGCTTCTACATAGAAAGCTGCAGTCAGCAGTGCTGAATATAGTAACGATTCGAGAGATGCGAGTCATGCGTAGTAGGAGTTACCATACTGTTTCAAGCATAATGGCATCCACAACAACGTGTTTATAGCTTCCTAAGTTAGTTTTTACTTCAACTTCTCTAACCACTACAATGCACGGACGCTGATTTTAATAACTAAACATTTTTTCTTAATACCTTTTTTTTCACGATTTGTTATTACAGACGGGACGGCATGCTCTGCGTGCAGTTTGGTTCGGGAACCAAAGTGTTCGCGTTAGCTAAGGACGACTGTACGTTGTTCTGGGAGGTTTTTGTTGCTGATTTCTGTTCCATATATTCGACGTTGCACTCCGGCGCTTGTGATGTCGACGCATGAATGAACTTCTGATGTACGTTGTTTGGATTACTTCTTTTCCTTCCTAGCCCGCAGATCTGGTTGATAAGCTATGGCCTATTATTTCGTGCCCCAATATTTGGACACAGCTGCAAGATTGTTTGCACTGCCTTTCAGAATTCATTATGGGAATCACATGCACTGTCATGATAAATCTCATTGAACTACCTTATCTCTCTCTGTGTTTATTGATTTCACTACGCTCCTCGTCTGTAATCCCGTGGGGAGGCTCTCCCTCGTGCATTATTAACTATCTTTATCGTTATCCTGATTTTTAATTGTATAGTTATTTTTTCTTTCTGCTACGTAGATGTACGGGTGATTTGCTTTTCTGCGTGCATCCCGGTTCTAAGCTCATTTTTCAATTTGGGTAAGGGTGATTTGTTTTTCGCCCAACAGCAATAGCAGCATGAGTGGCATTCTGTTACTAAGAACCATGTCCGGTAGCTGGATAACGTTGTAGCTTACTGTTGTATGCCAATTAAAATGCGTGAGAGATATTAGAAGCACAAGTTAGGGTATTGGCAACTAAGCGACTAGAAATTGCATGTGTATGAACAAGTAACCGCTAAAGGAGCTGCAGACGGCCGCCATTATAACACTGTCGCCTTGCGTCCTATAAACAAATAAATAGAGGACAGAGTGCGTTCATCATTTATTTTTTCTTGCATATAACTTGTCTTCATCTCTGTGACAACTACTGGTTGTCCAGGGTGTGTTTGCTGCAAGTTTTCTTGCAGCAAACACAACCTGGCGTGTTTACCAGCAGCTGTCTTCCACTTTTCTCTGATGTGGGCTCTCAGCGTTATGCACGTGCGTGTCAGATCCGCAGCTCCCTGCGCTTTATGTAGGACTCCCGCAAAGTGATCCAAATCTTGAGAAGTCCCTTTCTCCTGTCTGCAGACACTCTACACGATGTCTCGTTCAATCCAACGAGGATCACCCAAATGAAGATATGTAGAGGTATTGACGATGTACTCTCTCTCTCTCTCTCTCTCTCTCTCTCGGCTGTGATATATTTCTTTCTGCGCTTCAAATAAACGCGCAGAAGAAATCGCTCTCCAAATCGCCATTGAGTTGAGAGCCACGCCCCTTCCATCGCCACGTCCGGAGGAGCGTGCGCTTTCACCCAGAGTCGGCGGCCGCGGGCTTTGTTCTCCATCCTCTGACGCGGCGTCCGAAGCCGCCGGCGGAGTTTTAACGGCTCCTCGGAGGATGCCGCCAAAGAACATCCCTCCCTCCGCTCCCCTTACCACTTGCAGCTCAGCTCTCTGCTCTCCAGTCCGCTTCCCCTCCTCCATTTCAGTGGCCGCTTTATATCGAATTTCACTCGTTCTCGATCCTGAGCTGCGCCTGAAATAAGCGAGTTTTCGGGGGCTTCCGCCTATGTCTCCAATCCACTGCCCCATCCAAACCCTCTCCTCCGCCTTTTAAAAGACCCGGCGAAAGCTTTGCATCTTTACAGCCGTCCAGAGGGACGCCTGTAGAGAGAGGCACCTCTAAGTTCATATAAAGAGTGCCCCACGACTTCATTCGATGCCGTCCGCTCCCTCTGTATTATTCTCTTTAGCGGGCGATGGAAAAGCCGCGGCTGCCTCGCCGTCGACGGCTCTGAGCTTTCAGAGGCCCTTTAGCGTGGCTTTGTTTTGATCCGTGCCCGCGCCTCGCTGCGCGTTGAGGACGCCCGACGCTTTTACGAGAAAGACACAGTGCTTATTTTCGATCTCCTTTTCCCCTTCTCCCTCCTTTCCCCATCCCTCTTACGTGCTCCATCTTTAGGCCTCGTGTAGTCATCGATGTCTCATCCCTTTTCAAGCCTAAGTGGTTCCGTCTCCTCGACTATATGCAGCCGGGCATTCTCTCCATTGCCCTCACTTCGCTTCGCTCTGAAACTCTCACGCCGTCGCCGTTTTTCGGCCCGACCCTCTCTTAGCCGTAGGGCACGTAGAAATATATATATATAGGAAGAGAAGAAACGGGGGCTGCTTGTTCCCCGCGAATAGTTCGACAAATCTGGCAAACGCTGCAGCAGCAGCGATGGAGGCCGTCGCAAGCAAAGAGGCCGCTCTTTCCTTCATCGCCCGGGCTGATTCTTCAGGACAGCGAGTGCCTTCTCTCTTTCATCAGAAGAGCGGAGGGGGTTTGGTTGCGGGTATGTCGGGAGCTGCTAAGTATTAAGATTTCTTCTAGTAATATTTTGACTTTTTGCATGTATTTCTCGCCATGCCAAGCCCGAAATGATTTACAGTATGCCTAAGTAAATAATAAATAAATACACAAACAAACACATTGTGAATAATATACGCGAACAGAGAGAGTGGAAAAGTGGGTTCGCCGCATATAATTGTGGAGTAATCAATTTCATTGATTGCTCGGTCTTTGCTTTCTTCCACGTAAACTTCAATATGAATGCGTTTTCTTTCCTTGATTTTTATAGCGCTGAAGAAGGACAAAAGGACAGAAGCGCAACTTCCAACCTTAATTAAAGTTGGAAGTTGCGCTTCTGTCCTTTTGTGTCTTTCTTCCTGTGGTGTTTCTTCAGCGCTATAAAACTCAAGATTATGTACAAACTAACCCGTCAAGAAGTCCTTCTGCAGCATATTTCTTTACTTAAGTCGCTACGTTAAAGTCTTGAAAAATGCAGACAATGACTATTGTCATTGACTAATCAGGGATCAGGCACGTCCCATTCAAACACAAACAGCAACTGTATATTGGCAGGAGCATGCACGGTGATCCATTGGGCGCTTTCAACGTCCTGGTTATAACCGAGCATCAAAAAACACTACAACATGGCGCTTTGTTGCAAAACCTATATTCGACAGCAAATGGTTACGAGTTACATGTGGGCGCAAACAATGTGTATTGCAGCATCCCTGGTAACTGAGCATGGATGTGGATACCACGTTATGGAGCGCCCAGATAATGTGGCACTTGCCGGAGTTTCATGCTCTTGGCGGTTGTAGCGGATCTGTCTCTTCGCATCCCCGTATACGTTTGCCTTCTTCCCGCCCAGGGATCGTCAGGTGATCATTCACAGCAGCCAAAGACTCCATAGAACAATAGTATACTCCAGCCAAGTAGTAAGCCGATCTTGCGCGCAGGAGGTTCATTGCACAGTCGTCAGCACGTCTGTCTAGAGCGCTCGAACGCCGACCTGTTGTAAAAAGAAATTAAAACTTTATAGCACGGGCCTGGTTCTAGAAGTAATGATGGCGATAGACCGAAGGCACGTTGATATACGTTTTGCACTGACAACTGCACTGCATCACTTACAGAGAAGCCCAAACAATATTTCACATTGTTTGCTCTGCATAACACAGCTACAGCGCTCTAGATAGCCGTGCTGACGAATGTACGATTTTACGACGCGTCATTAGTCGAGTTGTTCAGCCTTCACCCTTCTCATATCCGGAACTGGCTATTAGTCCCGGGTTTTCTCGGTAGCAGTTGTGACGGCTAGCGCCCGTCCTATGTTCAGCTATGGTCTTCATGTATACCGCACAGGTATGTCAAGCGTGACGCTACTTGGCGATGACAGCTCGCACGCATCAACTGCAACGTTGATATAAAGTATCGTACTTCGTTTTGTTAACGAGCCGCCATTGACATTGACAGCTCGTCATCCCCGGCAGGGAGCAAAGAAGCCTAGCGGCGGAGTGGGACTAACCGTGGGCCCGCGGATGAGACTGGTCCTTCTCGGTTCCAGAGACAGCTGTCAGCAGCATCTGGACTGGCGCTGCGCTCGCCTTCAAGGAACAAGAAAGGGATAAAAAAAAAATCAGCAAATAAGGCACCATGATAAGGCCTCTCCTGTGTATGTGTGTGTGTGTGTGTGTGCGTGTGTGTGTGTGTGTGTGTGTGTGTGTGTGTGTGTGTGTGTGTGTGTGCGTGCGTGCGTGCGTGCGTGCGTGCGTGCGTGCGTGTGTGCGTGCGTGCGTGCGTGCGTGCGTGCGTGTGTGTGTGTGTGTGTGTGTGTGTGTGTGTGTGTGTGTGTGTGTGTGTGTGTGTGTGTGTGTGTGTGTGTGTGTGTGTGTGTGTGTGTGTGTGTGTGTGTGTGTGTGTGTGTGTGTGTGTGTGTGTGTGTGTGTGTGTGTGTGTGTGTGTGTGTGTGTGTGTGTGTGTGTGTGTGTGTGTGTGTGTGTGTGTGTGTGTGTGTGTGTGTGTGTGTGTGTGTGTGTGTGTGTGTCGAATTAGCTACAAACATGCGTATACGTGTATTTCTGCCCGCGTCTCTTTACCTGTACGTCTCTTCGCCAAACTATATTTGCTTTTTGTTTCACTTACTCCCGTTCCTTCGCTTGTGTATGCTGTGCATGTTGCATAGTTTACTGATGCTTGTGCCCTTATGTGTGCGTGGCTGTGCACGTGCTTTTCTAAATGTTTGTCCGTTATGACTGAAAGCACGGAAACAAGCAGAACAGATGACAGGAAACAAAATGAGCAAAAAATGTCGCTATATAAAGTGCGCCTGATACCGGCCTTGTATACTGGATTCTCTTTTGCTCCCAGGGAAACAGCAGTCGCAGCTCGAAAACAAATCACTCCTACGCCGAAGTATAGTGAAGCTAAACCAGGAATTAGTCATATTATTGATGTGATAATGTGGATGGTAATGAGGATGGAAAAGGAAGGGGGGGGGGGGGGAGCTATCGGTGCCATTTTTTCGCCCGAGACGCCGGAGGTATGAGTTGGAATTTTTTCGTGTACGCGCATTGTGAGCTTTGCTGGCTGTTCGAAATCTTTGTTTATTTTTAATGCACGAGTCTAATCTAGCCCTTAGAAATGAAGTTTGATTTGCATTCTAAACATACGTTTTCCATTGCAAATGAGAGCAATAAATGTGGATTCCTGACGTCTGAGCTTTGTGTACGTGACCGAGTTTGTTTTGAAATATAAATAAAATGCGGGTTGACACGTTTACGTCCTCAGGCCTTTGCCGCAAAATGGTTCTTTGGCTTTTGCCCTACCGGGGTTGCGCAGTAGTTAAGGCGCTTGACTACTGGACCCAAGGATGCGGCAGAAGCGGCCTTGGTGGCCGCTTTTCGGCGGAGCCGAAAAGCAAGGCGTCCGCGTGCTTTGCGATATCAGTGCACGTGAAAGAACCGCAGGTGGTCGAAATTTACCGAGCCCTCCACTACATCGTCTCTCATAGCCTGAATCGCTTTGGGACGTGGAACCCCGTTAGCCGAAGTAAACCAA
Source organism: Amblyomma maculatum (assembly GCF_055883805.1). Taxonomy (NCBI): domain Eukaryota; kingdom Metazoa; phylum Arthropoda; class Arachnida; order Ixodida; family Ixodidae; genus Amblyomma; species Amblyomma maculatum. The sequence goes on along the minus strand of NC_139351.1, from coordinate 117,504,112 downwards.
GCCGGTGCTTTGACTTTCAACTGCTTCCTGGTAGATTAAAGGCAGTCGCTGTGAAGTATATAGGAATTTCCCGTAACCTTTCTCGAAAACAGACCATCTATCGGCCATTAACATCATTAATGCGGGCGTATCTTCAATGCACTCCAGGCAAAGGGCCCAGTTCCGGAACACCGCCGCCCGTGTAGATTTGGGTCACTGCCCGAGAGCCAAATTAACGGTTTTTGTCGGCCGTACCGTCTCTCTTATCTCAGGTTAGTCCGATGAAAGAAGCGATGTCAGTGGAGCGTTCCTCGCCAGTCGCTGGCCAGGGGTGCGGAAGAAGAGCAGCGATGGTGGACCGTAAAGAGCGCCGCGTAGCACAGCAGAGCTGCCGAGCGGGGAAGTGAGGCGGCACTGTCGAAACGGCGGGCATCCGTGGTCGCTGGTGCGTGATGGGAAAGCCGACCGAATGTTCGGAAAGGATGGATGGATGGGCGTCAACGGGCAGGCAGGAAGACTGGAGATGTTGCGGGTGAGATGGCGTGTTTTCACGAAGAGCCGTTATGTGGCGGGCTTCCGAGGAGGAAGAAGTTGATCCAGGCGTTGTATGGTTGAAGCATGTTTGAAGTGAACATATGTACACTCGTCGTCCGAAGTTTATGTTACGCGATATATTACGAAATATTTTCTTTTTGTCCAGGTGCTTCAGTGTTATCAGAACACTGTGTTTCACGAACGTAAGGCTAGGCTGCGTTCCAGGTTTCGTCGCAAGACAACGATAAATTTTTCTTTTTCAATGGTTTTGCTGATATTGCTTTCTATAAGCTTTTGACCACGGGCGCACAGGGAAGTTGTGTTATCCTTTTTATGGATGCCGGTTTATGTTTCAGACACCGCTGCATGGATGGTAGCCGCTAGTTCTGATAAACAGAGCCCAATATGAGCGATGCCTTTTTCATTAAAAGGACCTTAACAAACCTTGGTTACTTTCGCAGAAGTTTTAAATGAGCATCTGATTTAACGAGCTGACGCTTCGCCCAATATTGACAACTCAGTACATGTATATCCTTCTGACACCGTATAGTAGTTAGTAGTTAGGTATAACTAGGCGTCTCTTTGTTAATTACGCATTATGTAAATATTTGCATGTATTACAACGATCCTAAATACTTGCACATGCAGCTGCTATGTTCTCTGCCAGCTAAACGCACTAAATAGCTGCCAAGAACTTAGTTCCTGCTACTTGTACCAAAAGGGACGTTCATTTCAGCAAATGTATTGATATACAGGTGGCACCGGTATCTGTATGGTATCTGTCCACCGACGTTTAGTTGCTTTGCGTTGGTTACTCCACGCGAGGTCGCCGGTTTGATCGCGGCAGCATTGACCGTATTTCAGTGGAGGCGACAATGAGAGCTCGCTGCGCTCTGAAGAAGCGCAGGTGATTTAGATTAATGCAGGGCTCTTAACTGTGGCGCCTAATTGCCTCGCAAAAGTTTATTAACTTTTAGTTGATCGAACCGTCTCCGATAAGTTTTTATGACGTGTGATGGGAAGAATAAAAAGAATAAGATTGGGATGGAGCGCATTTGGCAAGCACTCGCAGATTATGACTAGCAGCTTACCGGTATCGCTCAAGAGGAAGGTATACAACAGTTGCATCTTGCCTGTACTCACCTATGGGGCTGAAACGTGGAGGCTAACCAAGAGAGTTCTACTTAAGTTGAGGGACAACCCAGATGGCTATGGAACGAAACATGGTAGGGGTAACATTAAGAGATAGGAAGCGTGCAGAGAAATAACTCAAGTTACCGACATTCTAGTGGAAATTAAGAAGAAGAAATGGGCATGGGTAGGACATGTAGTGCGAAGAGAGGATAACCGATGGTCGCTGAGGGTAACAAACTGGATTCCAAGGGAAGGAAAGCGTAGCAGGGGGCGGCAGAAAGTTAAGTGGGCGGATGAGATTAAGAAGTTCGCAGGGGTCAAGTGGATGTAGCAAGCACAGAACCGAGTTAAGTGGAGAAATATGGGAGAGGCCTTCGCCCTGCAGTGGGTATAATCAGGCTGATAATGATGATAATGATTATTATTATTATGGGAACAGTTTTTGGCGAGACTTGACGGAGAACGCGACCGCATTAAAATATTTTGCTTCTTGATATGCTTATGGACAACAAAACGTCGACGGTAAATGGTATCAGCAGCACTGGCAGTTTTTTTCAATGTTAGTAGTAGTAGCAGCAACAGCAGCAGCAATGACAAGTAAACTCAGGGCCGAAGTGACACCTATGACGTGCGATATCTAGAGTGCGTATGCTCTGCGCTTTGTTGAATTTTAGTATTGAGAACTAAATACTGTTAGATTGCTACTAGGAAACAAACACTGCCGCTTGATCAGGCTTGGCCGGAACTTTCTTCAGAAGCGGTAGTTTCGTCTGAAGGATGATCGCTCGTTCATGTCCGTTCGGCCTTTTTTTTTTTTTTTTTTTTCAGCTGTGCCATCGAAGCGATCGACACCTCTAACGCGCCATTCACCCTTCCCTGCCCCGACATCATACGCACGCATTGCGAGGCAGAGGTGTCGCCTTTTCCTCTTTCTCTTTTCTTGCAAGAGAGAGGGCGCTGTTTTCTTTCTTTCCTTCTATCTCTCTCTTTACGGTACGCTCTTTCTCTTTTTTTGGCGCCCGGATCTTGTCCCTGCGGGAGCAACCATCGTCAGAGAGCGGAACTCGAGGCACTGCTCCGATCCCCTTGGGTGGAGCGGTTCTCCGGCCTCCAATCTGGGACGACACAGGTCAAGCTCCGAGGCCGCGGCCGCCCAGATTACACGCCTAGCACGTCTATAGTCGCGAACATCGAGGTCACTTCGCTCATTCACAACCTTGCTACAAACACGTCGCTGTCAGCGTCTAGGGCTTCAGTGTGGAACACGCATTGCCATCGACATACGCCTTAGGAGTGCAAACGTCCTCCAGCAGCCGCAGCTGAAAATCGTCACACTAGGGATAACACTAGGGAAAATGCCACGTGGCCGCTCTCTAGCACAAAAAAGTAACTAAGAAATAACAATCACCCATACTTTTTGACCAGCGGGCTGCGACACTATGCGAGAGGGACAGCTGGACACATAAGAAATTCATTAACTCTGTTTCGAACATTTTAGAGATTTCTATCAGTGATGACACTTCGTTTCGTGTGTCTGCATAACTCAATTGATTTTGATTTCTTGCTCAAAAAAGAAAAAAACGTAAAGAAGCATGTTTGATGTTAATGTTCCCGAGTTTAGCTCACGAACTTTGTTGAGGCATTTTCCACCGTCTACGAATTCAATGAAGATTGCGAAGGACTGAGCATATTGAAACATTTTCACACAGTCGAAGAGCAATGCTGCGCAAATGAGGAAAACATACGTGTCGCAAATTTATGAATTCAGGCTCCCTTTTTACACCGGCGTGTTGGAAATTCTTAATTGGAAAATGTGTATTTGTGAAAGAATCACTCGGGTTTGAGTTGTTAAGAGCTGCAAGCTCATGTGCTATGTCCTGACAGAACAAAACTGAAAACAAGCACGCATTTTTAATCGCATCTTTGGCACCTCGTGGTTGTCCCCTGTGCAACAGTGGACCTGGAGTAGTCAACCATATTCTGTGGTTACCTCCCCCCCATGCCGTATTTTGTCTCTTGCATTCAGTACGTAGGCCTGCACTTAATATATAAGTGCAACGTCCCATCTCACTATCTGTCCTCCGTTTTGTATTTATCATTCTTTGAAACAGCCACTATTATGTAAACATTCGTACGAGTATTTTACGTCTTCGTATTTGCCACTCTTGGTAAGCATATAAAAACCACGTTTGATATCAGGGATTCGGCGCAATGTAGCTTTCACGGGCATCAGAATTGCGTGCTTTGTGTACTGAAAGAATAAAAAAAAAATACGGCTCATTTACCTTTTCTTGTTGTACTTAATTTGAATCCCCCACTTCTGTGGTACTTTATGTGGTCACAATCAAAAACGTTCTCCTTGCAGCAGTCCGCTGTCTCTCCGTTCGTTTGATTTTCATTATAATCCGCTTTGGTCGACTGAAGCGAATTGTAAGCTTTCATAAAGGGAAAAAAAAAAAAAAAAGAAATCAATGATGCGATACAAAGAGGGAAGATATATTAACTCTATGTGCGGTAATGAAACGGGACGAAATAAAACCGGTCCTTTGTGCGAGCTGGAACCCAGTGTGTCCACTGCTGTTGTTTCTGCTAGAAAAATATTAATAGCGAGAGAGCGAGCTTCTAAGTAATATTGTTATTTATTCTGGGCGTACCCTCTTTTCTACGCTGGGAAGAGAATTAAATATATAATTAGAAATATTCCTTTTGTTATACGAAGAAACGGCATTCTGGGAATAATTTCTTTCCCCTATATATATATATATATATATATATATATATATATATATATATATATATACGAAGATAGCCTTTCAGACGCTTGCAGAGAGCTCATAAACGACAAAAATAAATAAATAAAGCGTACATATGAGAGGTGCCTGTGCAAATGGCTCAATAGAAGATGGCTTCACCCAGAAGCAATGTTCCCGCTTTGGGCTATGTGTAACGTTTTACCGTACTTCTCCCTATCTTTTTTTTTCCTTAGTGGCTCGGGACATCGCCGGTGAGCGGTGTGTCCATACTTTGTTTTATTATTTCCACCTTTAATTTTGTGTTCGTATATATGAGTGAAATTCATGCTCCTGGTCCTTATTCGCATAAACCTGCTTTCATTCGGGGCTCTCATTCTATTTCTTTGTATTTATTTTATTTTCCTTTGCGACATCGGAACTGAAACGATTACATTCTGTCGGGCACTCTTCTTTAATCTCCTGTCCCGCACTGGCAGTATGTGAAATACACATGCGCTGCTTTGTTTATTTTTGCTAGCTTTCTTTAGAACCAAATGAAGAGGCGTTAGAGATGATAGATGCGGAGAGAGAGGTGGACACATAGACTATTTCTTTTAATCCCCAGATCAAACGCTCGTGCAGAACGAATTGATTTATAGTCCGGCCTGTGTTTGTATCTATTTCGTTTTTCTCTGCGCGTTTTGTTAGCACTCTTGTGTTTTTCGCCGCTCTTTTGTTTGGCGCTGATGTCGAAATTGAGCGCTTCTGACCGAAATTGGAAGGACGGTGCTTCGGCAATCTATAATAGGTGTGCTGGCTTTGTTTTAACAGGCTTTTTTTCTAACGGTTTCTCTTATAATGTGGACCCTTGCGACAGCTTCCTTGCCTATTTGAAGTTCAGCGTTTCGACTATAATGCGAATTGAGTTTCGAAATGGGTCTGGATTCATAAAAGGAACAATGAAGTCATTGTATTCTGAAAGTTATGCCGGGCAGCAAGCCGTATAGCTTGAAAATAGCCGTGGCGCTTTGCAGGAAAACCAAATCCGATCGTCATCTGATGAAGTCATTTCGCCCAAACTTATATCCCACGGCACCTCTCACTTTTTCATTTGGGATGGGTGATTTCGGGAATGAGGCTCGTTCACGGTGCTGACATATAGAGCTGTTAGCGGCGTGGTAAATGGACCGAGACACCTACCTCTATTGACGAAATCGGCCGCTTTTTGTCTGAGACACATCTTTTGATGCTCCATTCCCATCATCGTTCGAGGCGCGTACTTTCGAACAGGACGGTGTCCGTGGCGTAAGTTATGCAGATTACCTGACTGCATAGAATGAGCAGATGTAATGTCTAAGCACAGCTCTTTTCCGTCATCAGCAGGTAGCTTAGGCTGTGCTAACAACTGCTCCTCTAAGTAGCTCTGAGAAAATTCTTCGTCTTGAGTACTGATGTGTTTTGATAGCGGCAATTTCTGCTTCCGTCATCTGGCGTAGCTAGGGGCTGGTCGTTTATCGAGGTAACGTCATCCTCAATCGCTTAATAGACGCGCCAAGGGGGATCTTGCGAAGAGCTCTGCAAACGTTACGGTCGACTTAAGAACGCATGATCGAATCGTATTGCCTGTCTGTCGTCAACGAATTCGGCCAGTATATTTTTTTTTTTTGCTTTATTGCACGGTGTTCGTCCAAGAAGCGGTGGGGCTTCAAACAGTGAGACAATGACAACTGGTGGTGCGATGCCTGAAGCAAGTTCCTTACGAAACTACTTGAGCAGCGTTTCTACTAATTCGTTTGTGGCAATAAATTTTCTTATAAAAAAATCCTTGGAGGCACTTAAAGGTGCTTAGGTGTAGTAAGGCAAAAGCCTTCTTCATAATTTTTTATTTTTGTTTTTCACAATAATTTTTATTATTATTTGTTTTATTTTTATTTTAATTTTTCTTCCTTTTGTACGACTTTTGGTTATTGATTGAAAAATGTTTAGGTACTTTAGCCAATTTTTGTGGTGTTGACTTATTATAAGGCTACTGTAAGACTGGCTATGAACCTGTCTCGTTTGACACATTCCTCATTACGGCATTATAGCCAAGTAATAATAATAATAATAATAATAATAATAATAATAATAATAATAATAATAATAATAATAATAATAATAATAATAATAATAATAATAATTGGTTCACAGGAAGGGAAAGGCGCAGTAGAGGTCACGTTTGCTCTGTGGACACCTGAACCGCGCCGTAAGGGAAGGGAGGAAGGTGGGAATGAAATTGAAAGAGAGAAAGGGGAGTCGTAGTGGAGGGCTACGCAGTAATTTCGACCACCAGGGGATCTTCTTTAACGTACGCTGACATCGCACAGCACACGGATGCCGCTTCGTTTCGCCTCCATCGAAACGCAGCCGCCGAGGTCGGGTTCGAGCCCGGGAACTCCAGCACAGTAGTCGGGCGTCTTACCACTGCGCCACCCCGGCGGGGCATTGTAGCCAAGTAATCATGACTGGATTCAGTATTTTGGCCTTTTTGTCTTTGCTTGTAATGTGAATTGTGATGGATTGGCTTTAGATTAGTTTTTTTGGTCACGCATTCCGCGGACAGTCACTTTGCTGATGAACCAATAAAGGCTTTTTGCCCTAATAAAACCGTGAGATCACCTATAGGGCATGATTGTAGGAATCAGTTGCCTAATTGTGTCATCCCTCAAAACTGAGCATCCAAGGTAATGCCGATATTAAACTGGAACACTACCGCGCACTAGCGCACGTATGCTTACACACGCGTGCTGTAACGACGATTCCTACGTCACTTATGGTATGTATATTCTGCCATTAAAAGATTTTAGAGGGCACTTTGGACCACTGCTTCTTCTTCCTCTAGGTACTGTGGGGTATTCTTGGGGAGGGGATACCGGACGCGGGTTATGCCAGCCTAATGTCGTGTCGGCACTCTTACAGCGTCCGGGGGATGGGGAGATGGGGAATTGCTCATCATGGCCCGCATCAAGCAAACAGCCTGGTGAACATCGGCAGGTCGGCAGTCCGACGTGGAGGCTCCGTAGCCCTCCACTACAGCTTCCCTTTCTCTCTTTCCACTTTCACTCCCATCTTCATCCCTTCCTTTACGGCGCGGTTCAGATGTCCACGCAGTAAATTTTACAGATACTGCGCCTTTCCCTTCCTGTGAGCCAAATAATAATAATAATAATAATAATAATAATAAAATAATAATAATAATAATAATAATAATAATAATAATAATAATAATAATAATAATAATAATAATAATAATAACTACTAATAAAAAATTGGTTCACAGAAAAGGAAAGGCGCAGTCTCTGTCACATTCTGTGGACAACTGAACCAGGCGATAGGGGAAGGGAAGAAGGTGGGAGTGAACGCGGAAAGAGAAAAGGGGCGCCGTAATTGAGGGCTCTGGAGTAATTTTCGACCACCTGGGGATCTTTAACGTGCGCTTACATCGCACAATCTGCAATTTGATCTTTAACGTGCGCTGACATCGAGAGGCGTCGTGTGCTGTGCGATGTCAGCGCACGTTAAAGATCCCCAGGTGGTCGAAATTACTCCGTAGCCCTCCACTACGGCTCCTCTTTCTCTCTTTCCACTTTCATTCCCACCTTCCTCCCTTCCCCTACGGCGCGGTTCGGGTGTCCACAGAGCAAGTGTGACAGTTACTGCGCCTTTCCCTTCCTGTGAACCAATTTAACTTTAACTTTTCGCTAGCTTCAAGCGTTTTAACTGAGGATTGATGGAATTATAGAAAGGGAAAGGCGCGGTAACTCTGACGTTTTCTGTGGACACCTCAACCGCGCCGTAGGGGAAAGGAGGAAGGTGGGAGTGAAAGTGGAAAGAGAGAAAGAGGAGCCATAGTGGAGGGCTACGGGATAATTTCGACCACCTGGCGCTGACATCGTAACTAAGGAGGAGATGCTCCTAGTGAGAGAGCGCGGGCGTGTTACAGTTGCGGACTCCGGGGCCCAGATCACGAAACTGTGTTAGTTCATCTGCGCTGAAATGTAAACAAAAATCTGTTCGTTCATCTGCACTGAAATCGAAATAAAATGAGAATAAACAATGGTCCCGCTGTGGTGGCGCTGTGGTTACGACGCCCGACTGCTGTACCGGAGTACCCGGGTTTCAAGCCCGACCTCCGGCGGCTGCGTTTTCACAGACGCGAAACGAAGAGGCATCTGTATACTGTGCGATGTCAATGCACGTTAAAGATTGCCAGGTGGTCGAAATTGCTTCTAAGCCCTACACTTTGGCACCTCTCACTCTTTCCGCTTTCACTTCCATCTTTCTCCTTTCCCTGACAGATACCGCGCCTTTCATTTCCTTTAAGCTAATTTAGTATAACTTAAACAAATCACCTCGAATCTTATGCATGAGTAAGTTTTATATCAAAGCAAAACAAACCACAACAAGGCCCCGCCAGGGTGGTGGAGTGGTAAGACGCCCGACTACTGTGCCGGAGCTCCCGGGTTCGAACCCGACCACGGTGGCTGCGTTTCGATGGAGGCGAAACGAAGAGGCGTCCGCGTGCTGTGCGATGTCAGCGTTGTTGTTGTTGTTGTTGTTGTTGTTGTTGTTGTTGTTGTTGTTGTTGTTGTTGTTGTTGTTGTTGTTGTTGTTGTGGCTGTAGGAAGAAGGAAAAGAAAATGCACGGGCCCGCTACTGGCTCTGTAGCTGAGCCACCTCCGCTGCCTCGTGCACGTAGAATAGAATATAGAGAAGAAAAGCAAGAGGGGAAGGAAGACACGCGCCGCAACAACAGCCGTCGTCCACCACCAGCGGTGGCGTGTGCAATGACGGCCTACAACAGATAAAAATTCGGTGCCAGGCCAGCCCCCGCCGCCAACAGCGGTGACCCACCGGCACCAGCCCCATCAGGGCAGAGCACCCCTGAAGGGTCTCCTCGTTAAAGATCTCCAGGTGGTCGAAATTACTCTGTAGCCCTCCACTACGGCTCCTCTTTCTCTCTATCCGCTTTCACTCTCACCTTTCTCCCTTCCCTTACGGCGCGGTTCAGGTGTCCACAGAAACAAGTGTTACAGATACTGCGCCTTTCCCTCCCTGTGAATCAACCATCATCAACCATAACAAGCTGCAACATGCATTGAAAACTATAAACGGAGTAAGCAATGCTGCGCACTTACTTCACATTTGATTAAGTACTCAAATCGCCTGAACTTCTTTCTTCATGTTTTGATCGGAGTTTCCTTTCGTGTTATGTCGTGTGCCAAAGCCAGGTAGTAAAGAAGAAAAACATCCGGGGCGCGGCGCAGTTGGTAAAGCGATCGGCTGGGGATCCAAGGAATGGAGTTTCGATTCCCGGTGGATACAAGGTTTATTTATTTATTTTTAACTCTTGCTCTAAAAAGCGTGACACCTCTGCTGACAACCTGCTGTCGACAAAGATGAGACCTTAAAGGCTTTCGCCTCAAAAAAGGGACAAAAGTAATTGCACTAGGAGTCCGCAATGTATGGACGCCACCAGAGAGTAAAACATTTGCCTTGAAGTGAAAGCGCGTATCGTGCTCAGAGTAATAGTCCTTCATCTACAAGTGTCGCAGATGAAACCGTCGAGCGCATCGCATTCACGTGCACAAAAGCGTTGTTGCTCCCAGGCGGAGACGGCAACGTGTCGCTTAACGAAGTGTGAATACGAACACCTTGCCCTTCAATGCTCCTCTGCGGGGCTTTGTGTCACTCCTTCGATCCCTGCGGCGAAACTGAGTGAGCGAGGCTCGGCGCTCGGGGGTGTGAGCCCGCTTACCCCTTTTTAATCTTCACTCTTCTTTTTTTTTTTTTTTTTGTAGTGTGTGCGGTGCGTGTCTCAGCGGGCGGTGGCGCATTAGCGATTCGACAGGTTGACATTAATGAAGCCACGACAAATGGCCGCCTTTCTTCAAGCCTTGCAAGCTGCCTCATCTCTGGAGGCCTGGAAGAGCTTTATTTTTGTTACTTGATATGTTTCGCGTTGCCGCATACTATGGCGCAGAGAAAGGGAAATGAAGGGAAGGGTTGAAAACCGCAGACTGGTGTGAGGAAACTCCGTGGTTAAATTGCGTGAATGTGCGCCGCTTACGACACTTTTGGCAAGGAACCTCTTGTATAGCCAGTATCTGCAGAAGCTTCTGTCGACATGGTACTGTCAGACAGAGGGTAGATCAGAATTGCGCTTTGTCGTAACTGCCTTTGGAGAATAGGCTGCTTGATTTCCACACTCTCCATGGGGCAGGAAGTCATTTGTGTTTCGGTGGAGGGAATGCTCCGGACGCAGTTTTCAGTTAAGTTTTTATGTTTTTCGGCTATGAATGGAGATGGCGTTGACGTCCTTTGTCCGAGAAAGCTACTTGTTTCGTAATGTAATGAATGCTTAGCTGAACAAGAAAGAAAAAGGCGAAATCAAAGTGGAGGTTTCATTTTACATTACATGACATGCTCTGACGCAAATATTGCGGCGAAATAAATGATTAACGTCTTGTGGACTGACCATTGACTTCACGCTCTTAAGTGTTGCCATCCTGTATTCTATGGTGCCGATCAAAGGAATAGGAGGTTCAGTGGGGCTGGAATAATAAATGATGAGCGGTATTGTAATCACTTGAGATTCTATAAGCAATTCTTCTTTTTATATGGGGCTGTTTACTGACGGCAGACAGGCAGAGTGCACAATGTGCTTTATAAGTTCACTATCTTTCGTCCACCTCTTCTGCGCCTCCGTCTGCTGGGGAACATGTTCGGAGTTCAACGTTAGTTATCTCCCCAATGTTTTCTTTTCTTTTCTTTTTTTTTTTTTAGGTATACGGGCACCTGCCCTTCGGGCCAGCATAAGGACGACAAAGTAAATATATATGTTAACGCCGATATTTCACATTTTAATCCTAACCATGGTGCCCAGTGTGTTGCATGAACAAATTAAACCTTATTGTCTCTCACCTAAATATTTCTGTCTTTTCTTATAAGTAAGCATTTGTCATTGTATACATAATACTGCTGGCAAGCAAAAACCGCATCATGCTCACTCCATGGCATCTCTACACAGGGCGTCCTTTTTTATTCATTTAACTATTTCATTACTGCATGACAACATGTCCCTTCAAAACACTCTGATTCACGTCGTGCATCTCTCCAGTGAGTGTTTAGTAAGAGGACTCAGTGCAGTGGGTTAACAGTGGCATGGCATCTTCCTGGCGTCCTTAGTGCTTGAAATCCATTCCATATTCGCAGCCTGTTCATGAAGCGCCGACGTCTGCACAGTAATTGAGTTGAAATTTACCGTGAAATTTGTTGTTTAAAGGCCATGTTCTTGCATTGGATTCGCTTACATGAGTACATCGATTACAGGATGATTTATTCTGACGTGCGCTTGATTACATGCTGACATATTTTCACAACACAACCGAAAGGGGGGGGGGGGGGGGCAATCGTAGAGTGAACTGTTAAAGTAAGTCAGCATAGAGCAAGACAGTAAACCTAAAACGCTGACACACGACAGTAGCGAGTTCTGTCGGTTAGGGCGATTATAGGCTAATATCCGGGCGCAAGTGCTCGTGCGCAGAACTCAAGCCCCTTGAGCATAGCAAACCGCGCGTGCGGATTGTCGCCCCGCAAGTACCCTATCCCCATAGCCGATAAGTTAACCTTATTCTAGAACTCGCTGTTGCCCGCACCGTTTGCCGTTCTACGTCTTGGGAGCATCTTCGTTAAGTAATGTGTGCAAAGACACGTCGGAAATTTTGAACATCTGGCGTTGTGAATCAAGATGACTTTTGTCTGAAATGTTTGACGGCAAAAACAAAAAAAAAAAAATGCTTTCAAGTCGGGGGTTCTGGTCGATGCGATTGCAGACCGTTCACTGTACTCTCTGGGCGTCCTATGGTGTTTGAACAGCTGGAAACCCTTGGAAGGTCGTTTGGTATCTGTACCTTTCCCTCCGGTTTATAGCTACTATATTTTGTTAGTCTCAATTGCAGTAACGATCTCTGTATAAGTAAAAAATAATAATTTTGTTCCTTCCAAACCGTGTCGAAGACAATTGCCAAGATACTTAAACACAACTTCTCAAAAACACACAGCATAAATAACGAATCTATCCCACGGTATTGATTCGTTGGAAACAGTTTCGTTTCTGGCTCTAGAGGTGACGCAGAGGGGTATAGCAGGTAAGAAAGGACCGCTGATCCGAGCCGCTATACCTTCGATAACATTTTTCCTGTGCCTTTCATTATCGCAGCGATTGCCTCGCCAATATTGACTGACATCGCTGCTTCAATTCTCAAATCACCGGTCTGATTGCACTTTTCTACTATATTGTGAAGATCATAAAGACCGAATATATATTTATTTGGCGTTTTTTTCTTTTCTGTTTTCTAGTACCGGCAAAGCTTGAAGGACCTCCTCGAACAACCCTCAACGTCTCAACGGGCGCTATTCTAGTTCTACGCTGCGACGCCGAAGGAGATCCGACCCCTGTGATAACGTGGTTCAAGAACGGCAAAAAAGTGAGTCTCATGCAGCGCTCTTAAAGAGCAGCTGCATCACTTTTCGAGAATTTCGCGATATTCAAGGATTCAAATCTACATTGGCTGTAGGTAATGCATGCAAAGTGTTTTTGCACTAGCATTCAAACTGATGACGTAATCGACGATCAAACCTCGAGCTTCTCCTCAGAGCACTAAAGTTCTGCGGAGAAGTTCAGTGATGACGTCACGGACGGTACTATTTCTGATGTTCGTTCCCTTCGCCCACGTCCTGCTGCACATTTTCTGACGGTGCTAATCAACATTTCTAGGGCTTTGTTTTCGGCAGCCTTGTTTTCATTTCTTCAAACCAAGTATGTCTACGCAGAAAACGTACCGGTACCGTTAATGACGTCATCATGCGTCGCTGTGCAGTGCGGTGAAGCCTGATAGCTGTGGCGATTTTAATCGCTAATTGCGCCACTGTTTCAAATGCTAATGCCAAGATATTTCGCATGCTTTAAGTACAAGCTTTTTTTTTTGCCCTTGCGATATTTATTGCCCTGAGGCAATAAATATCGACTTTAAAAAAAAAAAAAAAGTACAAGCTATAATCATTCAACCGCTTGAAACTCATCAAAATCTAAAACCGATGCACTTTCCCTTTAAGTACTTTTATATGCTTTGATCGCAGTTCCTCCCATAAGTGTTGTCACGAGTCCTTGGATGTGATCAGAGTTGGTGTAGCTCTGTCCGCGCCAGTTATTTGCACACCATGCTAACCAAGCTTTCGTCTGCGAAGCTGTTATGCGCTCAATCATGTATAGGTTATAACTATTATTCGTTTGCTCCATGAAGAGAGCCTCTCGCAAGATCCCAGTCTCTTTTATTTTTTTACGTTGCAGTGAAATCGCCACTCCTCCACGTTCGTTATCTTTGTTCTCCGCTAAGATTTTTCCCTCACACCAACTGCTCTAAATAAAAGAGGCTTATTTCACGCCTATATTTTTAATACTTTTTTTATTATAACAACGCCAAATCTCTCCGTCTCTCGTGGCCTAATTGACATCACAGGTACTCATGACCTAAGGTGCTTGTCACCCGTGCTGAGCATGCAACCGAAAGAAAGATGCATTGGTCACAGATTACGGTAATAAATTAATTGTGTCAAGCCAAAATATTAATCGAGGAGCTGAACGAATTCAGCCTTTATGACTCCAGTTTTCCGCAACGGCTACCAAATTGGCCACTTTATATCCTTATTCTATGGTTCTGTTATTCTGGATTCATTTGCGTCATGGATGTGGGCGGCGCAAAACCTTGTTTAAAAGTCTGATTTAAGAAATGAATAAAAAGTAGTGCTGATTTCACACTGCGTCTTGTCTAATAGCTACCCTTGTACCGCTCAGTTTAACTGCGTGCAAATGATAGTGTCCTGTTTGTTTCTTCCCCAGCTTGGGCTTAGTTTTTATCTTAAATTCCTTCTAATTCTGACATCATGACAACTGCTATTTTATATCAAGCATTCAGGCTACGTTGGTTCCTGCTTGCAGACATTGTCTCTTTTAATGCAAGAATTTTGATTGGTAGGTAAGCTTCTCCGCACCATTGGTACCTCTGCAGAAAAGCCAGCTCTACAGGCTTCATTGTCGATGTTTGTAATTGCGAATTACAGGGTGTGTTTTGTGTTCGCACCAAGAAAAACGTTCGCTCAGATAAGAAAAAAAAATTAAAGAAGGGTTTAACATTGGTAAACTTAAGTAGACAAAGCCAAAGCGTGCGTCTCATCCAGTGACGGGCAGTGACAGACAGGCATCGACCATGGCAGTCAATGCCGAGGGAGCAAAATTGAAACGTAAAGTTATTATAATGCACTACGCGACGCTAAAAAAAAAAAAAAAAAAGAAAAAAAAAGAAAAAAAGAAAAAAAAAAAACTTTTGATTCGGATTTTAGGTTTTACGTCCTAAAGCGATCTAGGTGAAGAGGGAGACTGTGGTGGAGTGCTCTGGAAATTTCGACCACTGGGGTTCTTTAACGGGCACTGGCATTGGACAATTCGCAAAAGCCATGCTTTTCACCTCCATCGAAAAGCGGCCACCGCTGCCAAGATCGAAGCCGTGTCCTCTGGATCAGTAGTCGAGCGGCCTAAGCATAGAGGCACTGTTCCGCGGTTTTGAAATAATGAGAAAACATTTTTTGTCTTATAGGTGGCGAGGAGATGATGTATGACCGCGAGCTTTGTTTAAAAAATAATGACGATAACAAACGATAACCAGACAAATAACAGCTGATAATTAATGATGCGCAAAGTCACAGCAACGTTGTGTACACATTAATAGTTCGAGTCATAGTAATTATTATGCGATAAGATCGATACGGCTGATAACGTGCCTCAATGGGAATTTAAGTCGCTATTAATGGTAAACATGACGTCATCATGATTTTGAGGTAACAGCGCGGAACGTGGACGGGAGCACAAGATTAAAATAAGACACAACGAGCGCTGTCTTGTAACAAAGCGTTGTGTCGTCTTCTAATCTTGTGCTCCCGTCCACGTTCCGCGCTGTTACCTCAAGATGCATAACCAACAAGCCCAAGCTGCTATTCTGGATGACGCCATCATCTTGGCGATAATTACTGGTAGTGTTAGTCAGCCTTAATAATGATCTCATTGACTAATTACTTAATCTTATCTAGCCAGTCACGTGATCGAGATAGTTGTGATATAGACGATGTCACTCTAGCATTAGTGAAACATCTCTAGACAATAAGTTTTTGGCATTGAAAATGTCAACAATAACGAGCTGATGTCCTCATAGCAACATGTCCAGGCAAGAAGTTGTGAAGATTGGAATAACATCAGACGTCGAAGTAAGTAGGTACGGAACTTTGTATGCTTTTGCAGTTCCGCGCTTAAGGGAACTTAACTGCATCCCTATAATAGTTTTATCGAGGAATGCACTAACTTGGTGAGAGGCTCCTAATGATATAATGTAACATTAAACGCATCTCGTACGCCATGAATTTCGGGCGAATATTCTACCATTTAATATGCCAGTGTCGGTCTTTCTCTCGAGTGTCCTCGTGAGAAGCCCCTGGCGCTTTTCACATTGAAGGACTCTTGTCATTTGAAGTTCATAACGGGCCCGCTTCTATCGGTATGATATTCGTTAAGAGAGGCGTTGTCATCGCTGGCACAAAACTTTCCCGCAGATTAGCGGTTTCTTCCTGAAAAGCGCTCGAACTGAAACTGCATCACTGCCTCATTTAGGCGGTGACAGCGACTTTGACAGTCGCCGTGACGACCTCGTTAAAACCATGTGTAAACTTGATATGGCGGGTTTCCTTGTCAACGTTCCCTTGGCAAGGAAACCCTTTTCAAGCAGCATTGAACCCTTGTAATTTTTTTTTTTATTTACGCGATCTTATTTCGGTCTTGTAAGTACTGTCTGGTCGGAAGCTGCTTCTCTTGGTAAAGAAAATGTAGAGAAACTAAAGATATAAAGCAGCTTTTTTCTTACGTTTTCAACTTGGTTGAGGATACATTTTGGTTATACCGAACTGGACGTGAAGTTCTATCGTTTTTGTTGTTGTTTTTCTCGTTTTTGTCTTCAGCGGCGCTTTCAAAATTTGGTCTGTTGTACCTACTAACGCAACAGACAATTTTGTTAAATCATTTAGGTCATGCCCATAGCGTGTCTCCAGGTGTCCTTCGTCACAATGTGCCAGCGATATTTCATCGCATTACGAACAGATAACAGGCATTTAACAATTATTGTCTACCACGAGGAGGTAACACAGCTGAGTACGAGCGAATATTTTCGCCTATAGTTCGTTGGGAAATCGTTGCATATCCCCTCCTTTCTAGGCGTTGCAAAATTTGGCTTGCAGAAAATTTCTGAACTCGCACTGACCGGTTTCGACGGCCGTACAAAATCAATAGGGTTTAAAAGGGTTGGGCTGAAGAAAAGGGAGATAAAAATAGACGGTTAAAAATCGCTCGCCTACCTTTGCCTGAACTGCTTGATATCATTGCTTGGTGTTAAGAATTTTTTTCTCTACATATACGTTTCCTATCCACACTGCGTTTTCATCGCTTTCTGGAGTATCTCTCACCCTCTTGCTGTTGCTCCCCTAGCATCGGCGGCGCATTTGTTGCCGAAATAAATTCTGCGCTAAGCTTAGCACACACCGGCTTTATTTATCCCCTTTCTTGTGCTTGCCTAGTCTTTGTTTAGGGTATTGTAGCCATAAATAAACCAGCCTTGCAATATCGCTCGCTATTCAATCTTTTTATACCATTATCGAATATACGATATGTAGGGGAGCACTCTGCCGCCATTCTTTATGCACGCGGCAGCCAATCTCGCCCAAGCGTAACCCTTTCTTCGCGGCATACGGTACGTTGTCTTCAGACGCTGCATTCTTTTTTTCTTGTCGCTCCACGCTCGAGCGAACCTGAGGAGTACCTCGCTTAAGCTTTGCATTATATAAAAAAAGTAAACAACGTTGAGAGGTGAAGAGAAAGAGAACCATGTTCTCTCGCCGCCGCTACACCGCAACATACTGAAGAGAGAGCATAGAGAGAGCGCAGCGCGCGAAAGGATGCAGTGTATTCGCGCGTCCATACTGTAGTACATCACGAGCGCTCAAGTGAGGCAGATGGAGAGGGGTGCACGGGTTGTAGCGGAGGCGACGTAATGGCGTGTTATAAAACAGGAGTGATCCATCACTTCAGAGCCATCTCGCACGGCTGGACAGAAGAAGCGAGCGCGCACGTTTTTTCCCCGGCGTTTTGTGTCACGCTTCGCTGCTGGTGTCTACGTGCTGTGGCATGAAGGGTTTTCCACGCAGTGCGCAAGAGCACAGGAGAAAGGTGTCTTTGCGAGGCCTAGTTGTGATATGCCGTGAGAACGAACTGATAATTGATGTATATCACCATCATTCGTGCCACTGCCTCCTGCAAATTAAGTGTGTGTGTGTGTGTGTGTGTGTGTGTGTGTGTGTGTGTGTGTGTGTGTGTGTGTGTGTGTGTGTGTGTGTGTGTGTGTGTGTGTGTGTGTGTGTGTGTGTGTGTGTGTGTGTGTGTGTGTGTGTGTGTGTGTGTGCGCGCGCGCGCGCGCGTGTGTGTGTGTGTGTGTGTGTGTGTGTGTGTGTGTGTGTGTGTGTGTGTGTGTGTGTGTGTGTGTGTGTGTGTGTGTGTGTGTGTGTGTGTGTACGTGCGTGCGTGCGTGCGCGCGCGCGTGTGCTTCGGAGTACTTATTGACATGTTCACTACTTTTTGACAGTATTTCATAACCAGCTAGCAAGTACTATAACCGCAGCTTCTACTTTTTTTTTATGTTAGTGGAACATTTTCTGTTAACGCATGTACAAAAGTTTCGTCCCATTGCTGCACGCATGTCTCTTTCATACTGCTTCCTATTCATAATGAAACAGCGCACAAAAACGAAGAAAGACAAGTAAAGACGGGACGGACAAGGACGGTTTATCAGCTGAAGTGTAACCGAAATAAACGCCTCCCCTCGATGATCACGCGGGTGAAACCATGCACGTAAGAAAATGAAAAATAAAAATATAAAACCTGTAAAGACATGAGAAGCCGTATTTGCTTTTTATTTTCTTTTTGTTGCTTGCAGTGTTTCGCGCACATGCTCACTGGGAGGAGGCGTTTATTTATCTTACATTTCAGTTTCTAGTCAGCACTAGCCTGTCCCGTTCTTCTTTGTGTTCCATCCTTTCTGTGCGCCGTTTCATTACGAATAGTTACCAAGCAGCCCTGTGCCCTACTTCGTTGTACCAGTTCCTGCTGTGGAGTGTTTGCTACATTTTTTTTTTTTTTTTAGCCGACCTAAAGCCATATGACAAACGCCACAGTATAGGGCCTCATACGAATTTCGACCATGTGGGGTCCCTTAAAGTGCACGGACACCTTGCTTTTCGTCTCCATCGAGAGGCGGCCGCCGCTGCCGGTATGGAACCCTCGGCTTCTAGATCAGGAGTGAGCGAGCGCAGCAGGACGATGAAAAAGAAGCCATTATCGCTGTATTAGCTGCCTGACGCAAACACGACTAGGGACACACGCAATGACAGAAAAAAGCGCCCTCGGTATATATATATGGCTCTGGCGTCATTATTCTCCTTGTCATTTAGTTGCTGACCTAAACTAAGTTCGTCCTGCTGACTCTCGCGGCAAATATCTGCCTAGCAGCCACGCAGTCCTGCCAACTTCGACATCATTTGTCACCGCCCAGCACCAGCGCGACTCGCCCAAATGAGTTAATACCTTCGAGTTAGGCCAACGCCGGGGTTGTGGGGAAAGCTCCTGACTTCCGGGGCCTTTTTACCTCTCCCCGTTGGCAAACTAAGTGTGGACGACGGCTGTTGGGCCAGCCGCTTTGTCTGCGTATGATTTTTTTTTTTTTTTCAGTCCTCACCCATAGTTTGGACTAGCTGTGCATGAGGTTTTCTGATACGGGTGCGCTGACCGAGCAACTAAGGAATTAAGAGCAAATAGTAAAAAAAAAAAAAAAAGGGAGAAGAAGAAGAAGAAGAAGGGGTAGGCGTGTGCGCGTTCTAGAGGCTTAACTCATGCCGTACAGCGCTGTATATTCTATGGCGCTGTCGTGCACTATACGGGATACGTATTCAGAAATCTCTTCGAGTTTGACCGCGGAACGGAGATACGTTTGTTTCCCTTTCAACCCTGCACCACTCTTATCGCCTACTGTGGCAACAGACTGGGAAACGTGATTTCGGAAAGCCAGCGGCTTTAGCGACGTCCGGAAAGAATAAATTCGGGCGTAGAATATGAAGAAACAGGTCCTACGACGAAGTCTCTCAAGTTTCACCTTCCCGACTTCGTCTTATGCCGCGATTGGTTTCTCGATAAGTTGTTCCTCCACGTTTTGATTGATATTATACCCGTCACTTGTGACGCCGGAACTGACGTGTGCGGTGATGACGGCCAGCGTCACTTGCAAGACACAGAAGCATGCAGCGCTGGTTGCAGCTCTTGAGCTTATGACATCGGCTGAGACAGTCACGACTGAAGCCACGAATGGGATAAAGTCTACATATTTTTATTAATGGCGGTTTAGAGGATGGTTACATAATTTTCTTACAGTTTTGTTCCATTTGTACTCTTTTATACGTTCACAAGTGACTCAACAGACGCCTAAGTTCCGCTTTCTATAACTTATACCAGCCGACATGGTGGGAGGCAATTTTTTGAATAAAGCTAATGAAAAAAAAAAAACGGCCTAACCCTTGACTGTACTGTACGGCATTCAGCTAAACGCAAAGTCTAGTATATAGACCGGCACGCAGCAACACGCTGTAGCGTGCTCCCTCTCGCGTGTTTGTTTGTTTGGTCTGTCGGCGGCCGCTTGCGCCGACGTGTATCACTTTTCCCGACGAATCGCCCGGAAATGACGGCTTTGCCGCGGCGTCTCATGCTTTGCTCGGCGCGTATCCAGTCGCGCAACTCGTTAAGCGTCCAGGTTTGGTGCGTGATGGCGGGCGAGGAGATGGCGTGATTAATTATCCGTCCGAGGGCCTGGCTCTGGCTCCGTCTTGCTGTTTCTTCGGCCGTCCGCCTCCCCATCGTTGCTGCTCTAGTTGCCCATACAGCCACAGCAGCAGCAGCAGCGTCTCGGCGAGCCCGCAGCCGCTCGTTGACTAATGAGCACATGGGTCTGGATACGAGGGTATAAGGCGTCGGCTAGACGAATGACTCCAGCCGGCTTGCTTCTGCCGCCGATATGTGACCGCCGGGATTTCTTCCCTTGGCGCCTTAGGCAAAGGCTGCGATACTGTATTCGAGGACCGCGGTATGTACCGCGCAGCGGTTACACAGTGTCAGACTTGTGACGAACTTATACCCCTGTCAAGCACACAAAATAAGGCGCACTTACGGCGACTGTTACTTACGAAAAGTGCACTCAGTTCGGAGTGCGTTCGCAAAACAGACTTTGAGGGCTGAGTGCGTAGCCTCGCCGGCAGAAATTTCTTCGTCACGAATGTATTATGTAATAAGATATGTATACAAGTTCATTTTATGTGTTTTGTACATATTTTTATTTGAGGAATTGTTTTATAATAGCGACGCTTGTTATATCTCATAGTAAAAACGTGATTTAACTGTGTACGCAACTTCCAAATTAAGCGTGGCGCGCCACTGCGGACACACCATTTTCAGTTAGGGAGCAGTGATTGTTGTTCATGGTGTTTGTTGATGTGGGGTCTCCGAATCATGGCCCGGTGTCAAATGTTAAGCACTTTTTGTCTGTTTTACTACTTTAAAAAGCAGTTCTCTGAACTTCACGCTTGGAGGTTCCAATTTCTTTTTCAAATATGGTTTTTAGTTGCCAGTTCCGCACCAACGAGTGCTAATGCGAGAGCACTCCGCTTTCCCGTTTAGCACTGCATAGCGTAAGGTGTCTTTCGAGCTGCGAAGTGCACTCCGCGTAAGTGCACTTTAACTTGCACTCTTGACTGGGGTATTAGTCAGCTCACTTGCTCACTTGGTACTTTCCCCAAGGACTGAAATAGTCGCCTTTACGTACACAGGAGTGTAGTCGTAGATGTACTGCGACACTGCATGATCCTTCGTAAAGAATCGCTAGCTTTAACGCTGATATATATTCACCAACTGACACACTCAAATATGACCGTGTCAGCGAAATAGCGAGAAAGGAGCATTACCTTAACACTCCTTTAGGCGACTGGATCAGAAGGGCTAAGTTTGATTTGGCACTGTCACGTACGTTGTCTGTGAATGCATAGCCTCCTGTGTTGTATCTTTTGCTTTTCGCCCGCTTGATCAGAGCCCGTAAATAACCCCTGGGAGCGGCCCTGAAAGCTTTGATGACGTCAATAGGAAGTGAGTAGCTGTGAACGCGAGGTAAGGAGCCGCCCAAGACGGTTGCGACCGTTCACCAGGAGCATTCTTAACAATTATTTCTAAATTATAGGATCTGCGCAGAGCTTTCGAATTTAGGTCGAATACTGATAAATACCACCTGCAAGAAATGTTTGCATTAGAAGGCTCACCATAAATATTGTTGCGAGCTCTACTTTGAGGACAACGCCTCTGTTTTTTGGTGGTGGTCAGCCTTTTCAGATTGTGCTGAAATGTTCACACTCGTTGTCCACTGTTTTCTGGTCCTTTGTGCCAGATTTTACAGCGAGGCGGCGGTTTGTTGCGCCGCGAATTAATTTTAAATTTTGCTTTTTGAGGCCTCGCCGAGATATTTGCGGGAAACGTGTGACGTAATTGAACGCGCAGTTGACGATATTCGCTATGCGCTTGCTGCAGGAAAAAAATTGCGAGATTGATTTATATTCTGGCCATTGCAGGCAAGCAATGACTCAAGCCCTCCCCAACGGTTCCCTTGTTTAGTAAAACAAAGCGCACACAAGTGGTTTTGTGATCATATCTGTGACGGCGTTAAATCGTCTGTCGTGCCGTAATAGCTTGATCGGAACACAGTTTCGGTCTCCTGGTTTTTGGTGTTTTAAAATTCTTCTGCCCGGCGCACTGAAAAGTTGTTTTTTATGCCAGACAGAGGGGACTCCAAGGAATGCGATTTAATTATTGAGTCAAACTGTAGAAACAAGCCCGGAGTGGGCCCTTAAGCAAACTTCGTAAATAATAATAATAATCAATCAATCAATCTTTATTTAATGTGCGCAGGAACAACCATGTGGTCTTTGTGCTGCAGCACAAATAAAAAAAATGAAAAAGCACAAACATGTTTACACACACAGAGAGAACACAAAAAAATAAATAAATAATACATGAAATGAAACTGAGACGAAAAGTATCACGGAAAGTAAGCAAACAATGAGTAGCATCACTTATATACACAGTGAGAGAATTTTTTAGCACACCAGGAAATAAAGAAAATAATAATAATAATAATAATAATAATAATAATAATAATAATAATAATAATAATAATAATAATAATAATAATAATAATAATAATAATAATAATAAATCCTCTTTATTGAACACCCAAGAATCAGCACAGCAAAACGGGGGCCCATCTAAGCCAGTAATGGCTTGTGTGACGTGCCCCGGCATCGTCGGCTAGGCGATACAATATACTGGCATAAATTTAAACACCAACGAGGAAAATAAAACAGAATGATTTGAAGATAGTTTGCACGTAAAGTGAGAATAAAACCAAGGAGCGGTTACAGCAAGAACGGTTGACACGTACATTGATACTGATATTGAACTGCGGTCTTATAATAAACATGTTGTGTAAGAAGAACAATATCGTCCTCGTATGGAAATATTTTACCCCCTGAAATTTGGAACGAAGTCATTGACAAATATATTGAAGAGAATAGGGGATAAAATAGGCCTTTGAGGGACGTTGGCACCCGAAGGTAATTTGCTACTTGTATGTTCGGTGGTTGTCACAACCAGTTGTGACCTGTCGGAAAGGTAACCTCGAAGTAAAGCGTGGAAAGGGCCCCTGAAACCGATTAGGTATAACTTGCTAATCAATGTCTCACAGCAAACTGTATCAAAAGCTTTGGATACGTCAAGAAACAAAGCACGACCTTGCTACCGAAAATTGCATGCTTCAGCCTCCCCAGTCCCAGCATCAGGAATAATAATCAATCAATCAATCAATCAATCAATCTTTATTTAATGTGCGCAGGAACAACCATGTGGTCTTTGTGCTGCAGCACAAATAAAAAAAAAAGAAACAAAAATGAAAAAGCACTAACATGTTTACATACACAAAGAGAACACAAAAAAAGAAATAAATAATACATGAAATGAAACAGACGAAAAGTATCACGGAAAGTAAGCAAACAATGAGTAGCATCACTTATATACACAGTGAGAGAATTTTTTAGCACACCAGGAAATAAAGAAAAAAAAAAACGAACGGTAGATAGAAGACAAAAAAAAAACAACAACAAATAACTGACATTGATTATAGTAATATAGAAATATACATAAAATAAACAACCCTTCCAGGCGCAACAAGTGCATGGTACTTAAAACACAGGCTAGAAATACAGAATAATACAATAAAGAAGTAAAATTGAACAAGGGGCAGTATTATTATTATTATTATAATAATAATAATAATAATAATAATAATAATAATAATAATAATAATAATAATAATAATAATAATAATAATAATAATGCTTTATTGTCCGCAATACTTGCACAGCGTTTTTCTGCCGCACCTAACAACCCGAGACGTTTTCAAGAAGTCGCTTTCACGGACCACAGTGTGCAGGAGCTGCGCGCCTTTGTAGATGAACAGCCGTTGAAAGTATGAGTTCCTAACAGAGGTACGTATTACTAAGTTTCGCAGCCGTGTTAGAAGGTGTATATTCCCGCGAATCTTTTCTGTCGACATCTAAGGACGGGGAATCGAAACCTAAATCAATAACTTGACCCGACCCAACCACGATAAGCGAAGGAAGCCGGCAGGGGAAAAGTGATAAATTGGTCTCCACGGCTTCACCGGCCTCCTCATCCTCCCCGTTCCGCTTCTGACTGCGCTTTTCCCGAAAACACAAGCATTCCCTTTCCTCCCCAGGCGGCACATATCGTAGAGAGTGCTGCTACTGAGCACAAAAAAGAAACATCAACGTTGGATCAGGATTCCATCACGGCTCGTGTGAATCATTAAAATTCACAAGTGGCTCCATCAATCTAGGGCGCGGGCGGTGATCCCACCATTCATCTGAACGGATGCTGGGAGAGGTAGGGGGGGGGGGGGGGGGGTAGAAACCTTGAAGGGAAGCGTGCGTGCGTGCGGGGTCAAACCGATTTCCTAGCCAACACGACTACGTGGACAGTAAGCCATGGCGCCCACCTTCCACTTTTTTTCTTCTTTTTTTTTACTTCCTGCTTATTACTCCCTCGCTTTGATCTACGATTCGGATGTGGTCACTCGTATTTCATTATTAATAATACATCTACACATGAGTATTTTATCTTTTCGTTTTACAAAATGGAATAATAACTCCTATATCTATTCCCTATCGAATAAATTGCACTGTTTGAGTTTTGTTTCGATTCCTTGCATGGTCCTCAAATAGGCAGAATTTCGCTCGTAAAGAATACAGCGAGAAAAAAAAGAAAAAAGGAGACGCAAGTATGGGTTTAGGAATGGGCGCTTATGATCAATGGCGTCCAGTTTTACAATGCAGCTTTCGCTATTCGACCCCAACGGAGTCGGCTAGAATATCAAGAGCGCAAAATTGCATGCTTCCTCCCTCGTTTCAGTACCTTTCGACCAGAGCGCTAACTCTGCGCCAACTCTGGAAGCCTTGGTGCTACAATGGACTCGGTCTAATTCTGGTTATCCGGATGAGTATGTGGGTGGTTGTGGTGGCGACTTGTGACGGCCTTCCGCATGTGCCTTCATACTGCTGCTCCGAAAGATGTGGTATCATTTGAAAAGGGTATTGTTTGGCTCGTGTGATATGCTACAGCATGGTTGTAATGCACCACGAATAATAAACCCAATGTTTTTTGGCCCAAGTGGCAATACCTGGACTGTATAGGTCCAGTGCATTGCCTATGTACTCCCATATTGGGACGATGATTCGTGCATCCTGGGACGTATGATCCGGTACAGATCGGTACGGTTGGGGTATGCTGTAGCGTGGTTTTGTCTGGTAAGGCATAGTATAGTATAGTATTTTATTTATGTATTTGTTTATTTATTTGAAATACCTTACAGGCCCATTAGGCATTCTGTAAGAGGGGCGGAAAATTGTATACAGTGCTGTGTGTGTGTGTGTGTGTGTGTGTGTGTGTGCGTGCGTGTGTGTGTGTGTGTGTGTGTGTGTGTGTGTGTGTGTGTGTGTGTGTGTGTGTGTGTGTGTGTGTGTGTGTGTGTGTGTGTGTGTGTGTGTGTGTGTGTGTGTGTGTGTGTGTGTGTGTGTGTGTGTGTGTGTGTGTGTGTGTGTGCGTGCGTGCGTGCGTGCGTGCGTGCGTGCGTGCGTGCGTGCGTGCGTGCGTGCGTGCGTGCGTGCGCGCGCGCGCGTGCGTGCGTGCGTGCGTGCGTGCGTGCGTGCGTGCGTGCGTGCGTGTGTGTGTGTGTGTGTGTGTGTGTGTGTGTGTGTGTGTGTGTGTGTGTGTGTGTGTGTGTGTGTGTGTGTGTGTGTGTGTGTGTGTGTGTGTGTGTGTGTGTGTGTGTGTGTGTGTGTGTGTGTGTGTGTGTGTGTGTGTGGAAGAGACAGAAAGAAAACCAGCAAAAATACGAAGCATGGTAATCCTTATATGGACATACAAAACAGTTCAGAAGAGAAAATGGTGGTATGGTTTTGGTTTGCATGGCTGAGCGCGGTATATGGTGTACGTAAATGTTTAAGACCGGCATGTTTATAGGGGACGCCGTAGGAGGTGCTGTTCGGATCAAACTGCCATGGAAATGCGGCAGCTGTTGCCGCCACGATTCGAATGCGCGACCTCGGGCTCAGCAGCCGAGCGCTATTGTTATTGTCACCGCGGTGAGTAAAAAATTAAATAAATCTGAGCCAGCTGAAAGACTCTGAAAATGCGATTCTGTCCGCGTTAGTGTAATCATCATTAACAGCCGGAACAGGCCTGCTCCGCAGGAAAAAGCTGTCTTACAATAGCCGCGTCCATACTATTGCAGCAAATTTCCCAATCTCATCTCCCCAGATGCCTCTTTGGCGCCTCGAACGTATGCCTTCCTTCCCTTGGAAACCACTCAGATATCCTAGCAGACCGTGTTGGTTATGGCAGTGTCAGGTGTTAAAGCTTTATGTGGCTTGTCTTCCCCGTGTTTGTGCTTTCCGTGGTAACTTATTATTTTTTTCTAATACGTTATTGTGGGCGGCCAATTCGGGAGCAGCTCGCTGTTTTTCGCTCCGAGACATCTTCCCGGAAGGGGCAACAGGTTGAGCGAAAATCCCATCTTCGCGACGCCCTCTCCACTCCGCTGCTAACCGCGAGCGCAGTTTAATTAAGAGCATACCGCTCGAAGAAGGAATGGAAATGGGAAGGAGGCCTCGTCTGTCTCGGCCACGGACAAGTAGCCCCAGCAGTTTGCCCCCAACAGGACACAAGCCTGCCACAACCTTGGGGATGAGCTTGCGAAGAAGACCATCGGGTTCGCGAACATCGCTGTGATCGGTGTAGTGGAAGAGTCAGTCGTAGTCCTCCCGCAGGGATGGCTGACTTGGCTGTGTCCGTCCCTGTTCCTGACGCGTTGGCTTCGTGCCTCTGGCGCGCGCCGCGCCGGGGACTATATGATGGGTCATGCGAGGCTTTGATTAATTGCTACCGCCGGAAGGATTCCGCCGGTTCCGCGCGGGGTGCGCGGGCGTTTTAATATAATAAATTATTCGCGCCATGGTGATGGTGGTAGCAGCCCCTGTACTCCCTTTTCCTTGCCCAACCCCAGTCTATATGCCGCGAGTTGATGTTGGCGGCCGTGATTGTTCCGCGCCGCTCGCGGAGAGACTCACTCACTCGTGTAATTGGAAAATTCCTGCCCCAATCCTTCTTGTTCTTCTTTATGGGTCCGTGTCATCGTCGCCGTGTATATGACCTCCCTGCTCCCCAGCATGAGTTTGACTATCGCTCTATCTTTCTATTTTTTTATTATTAATATTAATTCTTCTTCTGGCGCTTGTGTTTACTTAGCTTGCAAATCGTTCTCCTGTTTACTATATAATTTGGCTTCACGCTATTCTGGGTACCAACCGCTCGGCTATATTGTGTGGTGTGTTTGGACAAAGTCCATAAGTATGAGATCTATTACAGTTTGTAGCGCAACGCAACGGTTTATCATGCCCTGTGGTTACTGCCGCTTGCGTGTTTGGTCGTACCAACCGCTATGTGCCGTCTTACCGTGCAAATGAGCAAATGTTAGGAGATCTTGCTCTTTAATCACGTTCACTGGGTAGAAAACACTGTGTTTTTGTTTGTTTGTTTTTTCAATTTTTATCATGTAGAAGATCGACTCGTTTTGACCCTCGGGGACATATTTCATATCTCGACTCTGGCACGACTATTTCCGTTCGAATTGAAAAGCGGAAAACGGAAAAAAAATTTCATTCGTCGTGTGTGGCTTCATTTGAAAAGTTATAACATTGGTTGTCTGTGTCAGGGCTTAGCGAAGGTCCTTCATTCTGACCAGGTACGGGCCCAGGTAAGTAAAGTAAGTAAACGTGCCTGGCACATTTACAAAAACTACACAAAAAATATCGGGGCCGAGGGCCCGTCGCCATTACGACCAAAACCGTTGCAGCGTCACATTAAAGACTTGTGATCTGGCTCGCGGTCTAACCAATAGTCCTAACAATAAGGAAAGGTAAAAGGTCGCAGTTCTAACAATAAGGAAAGGTAAAAGAGAACAAGCTTTTTTTTCTTCACATTTAGGCATCCTTAAAAAATTCTGGCTCACGAAGCTTTATTAGAATGTGAGAAGCGACTCCGTTTGAATGCTAGTGTCGAAAACGAGCTGTTGCCTTTGGCTACGACTGCTCATATACGCATTCAAGTTTGAACTATAGCATAATGCGATGAGAAAAGACTGCGTTGGGCCGTTAGCAGGTAGCCTAAAAAAGGCATTCCGGTCGTTTCACTTGCTTTTGGTTAGTAATACCTCGAGATGGTTATTATAAACTTCGATAGCAGAGTACAGCAGCCGAATTTCGATTGTGCATTGTGCTCTGTACTCTCGTATTCTCGTTCATTATCTTATACCGGACGAAGAAGTGACTGGTAGTCGCACTTATAACACCCTGACCCGAAAGTAGTTTCCGTTTTGAACGGTTAGTTTCCGAACGCTTAGTTTCCGTCTTGAACGGTTAACCCCCCAGGGGAGATTAAACGTTCGCAGTTCATCCTGAAGGGAGTAATCCTTAATAGTTGCTCTTAAGGCAATGATGAGTGTTATCGTCAAGTTAGTCCAGAGACTACCAACCCCGGCCCCACTTATATGGCGTTGAGTGTAGGGATACCGCCTGATGTGTGGGCTGTCGGGAGTAGTAAGCAGTGTGAGACAAAGCGATGAGAACGAAGTTTTTCCGACTACGACGAGAGCGCATATAATGTGATAATGTGATAACTGTCTAATTAATATTCCTTTGTGGTTGTGTATAGTGCCTTGTAGGTATATCTGCACTGAACCTTGTGCGATAATGTTCGCGGGCTTCAAAATGTCGGGATCGTGCGGGAAGGTGTAATCTGATGCGGGCACCATGCTTAGATTTTATTAATTATTTAGCTTAAAGAAGTGCGCGCCCAAGAAACTGAAGCTGCCGTACGGAAGAAACTTGCTAACCAGGACCGTGTGATTCAGGCCCGTAACCGTTAGTAGCTCCAACCCATTCGGCTTTGCGAGTTTGGTCATAGACGTATTGTGAAAGATTCTGAGGGTCTCGCCGGCACCCGTTCGCCGAACCGCCTTATAATGACTGTCATAACAAACTGGTGAGGTAAATGAAGTCTTAATTTCGCACTTCTTTTCTTTCTTGTTCGATGTTGTTCTCTGTTCGGATCGCATAGTTATATTTAGGTGCGCTCAAGTACCCACCAGCACATATTGCTTCACAATGATAACCTGGAAACCAAATTGGACTAGCACCGGATTGTTATTTTTTTATTTTTTCGCTACAGTGTCTCCATCTTCTCTGGCAATACAGTAGCCAATATAATGTGCTCCGCAGTGATAACCTGGAACCCAATTTGGACTAGCGCCGGTTTGTTTTTGTTTTTTTGCCCCAGTGTCTTCATCTTCTGTGGCAGCACAGTCACGAAGGTCTCTCGGCCGTTTGTTGCCCATCTTCGAGGCCTGTTCGTGTGTTGTATGGCCGCTTGCCCGCGCGTGTCCACATAATAGCGCCCTGCGTGCGTGGCCAAATCAATTCGCCACTTGCAACGAGGAAGAAAGGAAGGCCTGAGAGGGGGAAATGGAAGAGAAGGTAAGATGCGGAACTGTAGCGGCTCAGAGCGGAGCCATCGGCGACGCCGGTTTCGCTTGGGCGTCGATACTTCCCGCTTGTGCCTCTTTACTGTGAACTGCTAATGGCCGACCGTTTTGTCTCGGACACTTGGCTGCAGATGCTTATGGAAAATCGAAGGCTCATTCTATTATCCCGCCCAGGGGAAAACAGGCGGGCCCGGTGAACGCGCGCCGACGTCCTCTGTGTGTGTGTGCGTAGCTCGCGCGTTTGCTGCTGCCGAATGGGAAGTTCCCTCTCTTCCACTCTCTCATTTTCCCTTTCTGTTTTCCTTACTGCTTTGTTGGCGGTTCGTAAGCGGCCCTATCTTTCCTCTCGTGACATTGTTGCTGCTGCTAGCGCCCTCTTGTTCGGTCGTTGATTTAGTGGCTTATCTCGGCCCGATACATCCGGCTGTCTCTCCCCATTTTTGTACTTGCATTTATTATCGGAACCCCTTTCGCCTTTTTTTTTTTTCTCTCTGCCGCTCTCACGTTCTATCTCTCCCCTTCCTAATGCCGAAAGCGATCAAAGCAGTAAGATGAAAGGTGTAGTTTTTTGTGTACGAGTACTTTATTCTCACGTTCCTTTTCGTACATCTCGGCATCACAACGTTTTCGAATTAGGTCAGACCCCGAGCTCTGCCACGAATGAGTCATATATTCGTTTTTTTTTTTTTTTTCGGGAAGTTTCCTAAACTTGCTCGGGACCGATTCGAACCGTCCCCAAATGATTCTGCGAGAGCAGCATTTGACGCCCAGCAGGGGCAGTTCGTTCTTTCTCTGAGACCAAAATCTATGCAAAGAAACTTATAGACAGTTCCTGACCGCTTTGTTTCATATATAGTCCTGCTGCGCAGTCGATTATCGCCAACTTCTGGCAGCCGTCTGATGGCGTTCTCCTTCCTCATTTTGATGATTCCCGCTGCTTACTCTTATTTTCCTCGTGAATTTTCAGCTACTAAATTAATTGCTTGTCTTTGCAGGAGTTTAAAAATAGTGCCAAGAAGATTTCATTTATTGACAGTGCAAGCGCCTGACACACACGTGTGAAAACCGGCAATAAATTCGAGAACTTCTGTGCAGGTCATATAGAAAGGGGGGGGGGGGGGGGGGCTGTATTCGGCGCAGAGAAATAGTGCCTGAAATTGCCTCGAATACTTGCGCTATCACTGGGAAGAATGCAGAGCGCGCGCGCGTGTGTGTGTGTGGGGGGGGGGGGGGGGGGGGGGGGTCGCAGGCAAATAGCACGTGGTGCTCCGTGTAATGCAATGTCTTGCGCATCACACGGTGCGAACCGGTGAAATGGAGGAGAGTTACATAGTGCGCAGGCTACGTTGTTCGAACTTCCAACCTTTGTGTAGTACTACCGACTTTTAATCTATGTCCGTTTCAGTTTTTACAAAGCACGTTAATGATACTTAATAAAAATAAATGCGAAATTTTCGTAACTATAGAGAAAAATACAGATGGTTGTCTGTTTCGTATTCATGCAGTTCATATGCATTTCAGTGCGAAGTGTCAGAAAAAGACCCCCTGAAACCCCCCGACTTTAATTTATATATCAATCAATCAATCAATCAATCAATCAATCAATCAATCAATCAATCATTGGTCAGGCAGCCGTAATGAGCGCATACAAACACACACACACACACAAAGCCCTGCTGTTAAGGATGTATAAATACAATTAGGTTAAGTAAATTTAAGGGGGGGATCAAGCTTCACCTTAAGATAGATACAAAGCGCCTTCCACCTCAATTTTGTCTCGCGAATACTTATATATTTTCTCATGAAGTTGGTTTTCGGGGAAAAGAAGACACCTGTCTCAGGGGCTTTATTGTGCTTTTTTTTTTCGTGAATACTTCTATATGTATTTTTTTAAAGGTGGTTTTTGGTTAAAAGGAAGTAACAGTATTTCACTTCTCAGTTGACACCTACGCTTATAAGCGATGCATATGTCGACGGCTCGAGTTCCTTTCGCAAACTATCCTCCAACTTGACTATAATATTGAGGCTAAGAGGGAATAGAAAGGGTATGACACCACCTTCAGCGCTGCACAAAGTACGGTTTTATCACAATTTTATACCAAATCACGTGCGCATTTTATGCGAAATCATTTTTCTTAATTTGGGTTAGGCGACGGCTTTTCGACCGGACGAGTTGTATATACGCTTCGTGTAAAAGATTCAACGACGTCTTTTTCCTTTCCGACACACGCCAGAACCTAGGCTGCTATCTTTGTCGACTTAGCAGTTATAAAGCATCCTGTCTTGATTACTTTTTCTTATCATTCTTAAGCAGCAATTGCAGAGGGCTGGACGCGGAGTTTCGTATTACAGTTGTCGCTGTAAATAAAGAAACCAAATATTATTAATGCATTGCAGGGGTGCTTGCATACTTCAGAACGTGACAACAGAAGAATAAATAATATAATTCGAAGAGGGCTTCCAGCAATCCTCGTGCAACTATCCATTTCGACCAGGGTCTCCAGCTGCAGCTACGCTACTTGCCATTGGATGAGACTCCCCCCTTCCGCTCTGGTAACGTTTCCGGCAGGAAAAATGACGAAACGCGATCATCCGTCTCCGTCCCCTTTTCGGCGCGTCCCCGTGATTTACCGCCGACTACGAAAATCTAGACCACTTCCTCGGCGGTGCACGTGAACCGGACGAGAGACGACGGACAGAGAGACAGTCGAGTACGCATCCTGTCTGGCAGTTAGGAGACACCGAGCGAACGTGCGCCTCGTGTTCTGCCTGCATAGTCGCGACGGCGAAGACGGAGCACGTACGTGGCTCTCCCTCTGCGTGCACGCCGCTTCTTGGAATAGTTGGGCGGCTAATGCTGTTCGATCTTCGAACTTACTCAGCAATGAAGCTTATCAATCAGTCAATTGATCAATCAGTCAATAAGTCAATCAATCAGCCAGTAAAGCAAGCAATTAAGCAAACAAACATTATTCCTGGAGAAGGAAGGAAAGTTGTGGCTGTCTGTGGACGTATTTCTTTTCAGGTGCTAGGGCAGATAACCGCGCTTTTAGATTACTCTAAAGAGGTTACCACCTTCTTTTGTGTTTAACGTGTTGAGTGCACCGTTTAACTCAGCATGACAAAAAGCACTATAGTTTACAGCAGATAGACGTTTCGGTTCGCTGCTCGCGGATTTGATGCCAACAGACCTGAGCTGGCGGGTATATTACTGAGCGGCGACAACTCGATGTTACATAATCAAATGCGGAAATAAAGTTGGTGACTCTCCAACAGCGTCTCATTTTAACAAATGAACCGAACTGTTGTCCTCAGAGTTCGCGGGGTTCTCCAATGGACGGGAATATCTCAACATCAACGTACGTCGATAACTTAATTCTCCCTAGCAACCTCAGAACAGGGAACGAAGCTAGGAAACAACGCATTAGAGGAGTCGGCGAAAGGCATGTAATCATATCGGGAACTTGGTTAAGGAAGATGATCTGAACTAGCGATGGTTCCTCGACTGTAGTGGTTTTGATTATAAATGGTAAGGAAAAGGACTGGCGCTATTTGTGTGGCGTCTACATCTCCGTTTGTATTATCAGGTTGCACTGTCAGCTAGAACGCATCACGTGTTCGCGAAACTCGACTGAGTAAAAGGCAGAGGGCTCGCTACGTATTGTTGGTGGACGTATGTATGGTGGACGAAGCGATTTCAGCGATGTGATACCAGCAACAAAATGCGTCATTAGCCTCATTATTAAAGGAGAATCGCAAACACACTTCACGTTTGTGCCTCTCTATATCTGACTGGAATTCATTCGAGTTAATTCGAGTAAAATTTTTGTAGTGAAGCCGTAAATAGACCTACAAAATAGTGGGATTTTTCTTCCAACCTCTGTATGCTTTGCTTCGACACGCTGCGCTTTTTTCTCTCTGAAACTTACTAAGTCGGTTCTCAGCGGGCCTCCCGTGACCCGGCTCTCGTGTCCAAGTACGCACCAGCAAAGTATTACAGCCTGTGATCGTTCCCATGTGCGCCGCTGTAGAAAAGCGGAAACAAGGCCGAAGAGAAGGGAAATACATATGAGGATAAAGGTTACGAAAAGAGACGCAATGGAAGGAAAAGGCCAAGTAGAAAACCGTAAAAAGATCGCCTCATGTCTTTACTGTACACGAGGACCGGGCTGGAGCAAGGAGCCACCGTAACCCACAATCCACGATTATAAATCAACCGTCGCGGCGGCGGGCGCTTTGGGGAAGTATAGGAAGCGAAGGGGGAGACCTAGCCGGACGGATAGATAGACGATGCTCGGCCTTTCCTATTCTCTTCAGGGTCCGCCGCCACAACGGTTGCTTCGCTTCGGCTTTCTTTACATCTTCTTGGCATTTCGCCTTTCTGTGTTTTAACTTTCGTTCGGCTATTCTTTCCTTCTTCCTTTCTTCCCGTTTCCTTCCCGTCTCTTTGGCAGCGCGTATTTATCGTCTTTCTCGGTCGAAGAACGGCGCATATGCATGTATACAGATTCGCCCATAGTTCGGCGCGGGCCATTCATGCGGGAAGGCCAACGTCCCATTTTCCCCTTTTGTTTCCCTGTTCTCCTTCTTAGCAATTCCAAACAGAAGACGACGGTGACGACTTACGAGCCTGCGAGCTGCGAAGGGCAGCTTTCGTCTCCGAGCCTTTGGCGTCATAGCACGCTCCTTTCATTCTAGTCAGTGGTCGTTGCACAGCGTGCTATAAGGGCGCTGAACACGATAGCCGCCGCTGCTTGTTTTGGAGGCAAATGCCGTGTCCAGTAGGCCGTGAAGCCATTTGTTCCATTCTGTCTTTTCTTTCTTCGTTTCTTTCTTCATTATTTTCTGTTCACCGCTGAGCGAAAATCATTCCCGTTCATGACGACGCGAATTCGCGTCGTCCCCCTTGCAACAGCTATCGCGCCGCGTGGCGGGCAATTCATTGGCGCGAAAAGAGCCTGAACGCCTTTTCCCCTGGCATCTTTCCCTTCGTTCGCTGGGCTGCTTGCTGCCTACAGCATGCGCCGCTCAAAATAACGTAAGCAGGCACGTCGTCTCTTCGAGCTTCGGTTCCATTACGTCCTTTTTTTTTTCCTCCCGAATGCTGAATTGCAAATGGCGCAGCCCCAAAGATTTCGTTTCTGAATGCGCATGCACTCTTTGGCAATTTTGTCCATTTAGTTTCCTTCCTTTTCCCGGTTCGTTTCAGTGTCGGCTCGTTTTCTTCCCATTCGGGACGACTTGCTTTGGCTTCGGCTTTCCTGCAGACGGACGATGGCAGGCCCTCCTTTACCCTCCTCTGTCTGACATCCTCCTCGCCCAAATGAAGACAAATTGCCGCAGGCAGCCGTTCCCTCAAGACGGGAGGAGGAGGCTGAGAAAGGAAAGGGGAGAAGTGGTTCTTAGCTCCAACCCGGGGCTAGTGAGGTTAGGGAGACGAGGGGGGGGGGGGGGGGGCATTGCGATGACGTCTTGCCGGTGAAAGGCGCGTGCCTGAATAAGTGGGTTTGTTATAGTGTCTCCGTCTTCGTGGCGACGGGACCTCTGTCACCGCCGATGGCGATGTGTCTGTCTGTCTGCTTCTGTTGCTATTCCAGGGGCGACATCTGGCTCTCTCGGGTTTTCCTAGCGTGTTGTCACAGGACGCCGGTTTCTGCCTTCCTCGCTGCCCCACCAATTTTCCACTGATCGCTCCGATTTCGCGCCCTGTCTGGGAGCGGCGCGATCGTGTGCGTGTCCGTGTTGTAGTGTATCGATGCGTGAGTGAAGTGCCTTCTTTTTTTTTTTTTTTTTTTGGGGGGGGGGGGCGGAGTTCTCTCTGTAAAGCGTCTATAACTGTTATCGTGTGATATTTACAGAGCTGTGGTTCTACACAGTGACGCGCTACAGGAAAAAGGGAAGAACGAGACCGAGTTTGGATGATAACAGCTGGCATAATAGTTTCGACATCTATCTAGGCTTCAAGAGGTCATTAATTGGTTCGAAACTCAGTACTGCACACCCTACTGCACCCTTTCGGAGGCAAACCCAGCTTCGAACACCACAGCCTGCAAAGGTGTTTCGTGTTACCGTGATCACAGGGGGAATCAAATTTAGGCACAGGGGACCAACGTGTCTCTAAAGACGCACAAGTTACTATACTTTCGCTCTTGTAAGCGATATTTTGAAAGAAGTTTACTGGGGTATTGCTGCAGTTCTGGGCGTATGGTGGCCTTTTCTCCCAAGCTTCCTTGTCTGGCGCGCTGGCATCTGTTAGCTGCGCGACTTTGAGCATGACGGTGCCAGGGCGCTTTCCTGCTGCTCTCTTTTCCAGTGAAACTTTGTGAGCTGAAAAGAAAATTAATTATTCTAATGAGGTGGAAGGGGGTTCGAATAGTTAGGAATGTTTTGCGTTTCATCTAGGATTATGGTTAGAGGCACCCAACGCTTCAAACCGGGAACTAATAGCCAGGGTACCGAATCTTGGCGACAACGGCATCCCATTTGTTCCTCTCAAACGTCGGGTGTAGTGTTCGGTTAAGTTTGCAGGGTTTAACAAAACTGGATCACACGGGGAACGTATATGAACAAGGCTAGTTCCTTCTTCAAGGAGACCGAGAAGGAACCCTACGAAGCGGTCAAAAAACACCTACTTCGAAGTCGAAGCAAGTGCATCTCCGCTCGCGTCTTTTTCTCGTTCTCTTGCGTACGTGGGGTGCGAAACTCGGGCTAGAAAAGCCGCCTCAGGTGCAGCAACGCTTCGTAATTTGTGTTCTTGGCGAACCGTAAAGTGTTCATTCTTCGCATTCCGGCTTGGCCGTGAAATGGTTTCTTTCCATTGTTTGGTAGGGTACGGTACAGTACGGTATTGTACGGTACGGTACGGCACGCTACTGTACCGTGTGGTATGCTATGGTGGGCTATGGCGAGGGCTACTAAAGCTGTGAACGAACCTGTAGCGGAGGCCTTCGGATGACCTTCGGCGCCTTGGGCATCTCTTGCACTGACGCTGTACCCGCACACTGGTGCATTTTGCATTTCGCCTCCACCGAGGCGCAGCGCCGCATCCGGATTCGAACCCGTGTAATCCGACTCAGTAGCAAAGCGCCTAACCACTGATCCCTTTCTCGCCCCGTCTTCTTCGCGCAGTTTTTTTTTTCCCTCAAATTCACTGCAGTGCGAACTCGATCAGTTCGAATATTCGCCTTTTTCGAGCTTCGCGCTTTCGTCCCATAACACCACACGCAGAAATGAGATCACAGTTAGGCTGAGTAATTTGAAATCGACATAACTAAAAATAAATTTTTGGTTCCTATTTAGTTCGAACTATCGGTGTTGGGCTTACTAACAAACTGTTCTAACGACAATGTAAACCCCGAGCCATGCCTCTAAGTGTTTTTTTTTTATTTACTTATTTCTGTTCGCTTTGCAATGAACAACACACAAATTTCCTCTCCGGACCCATGCCATTTGCAGTCATGCAACACACTGCATTCCGACCACGGCTCAGATTTCACTGCGCATGCAGCGAGCCTTGAGCACGCGTTCGCTCGCGTTCCCGGACGTTTTGGGCCCTTTTTTCCTTCCTTCCCCTATTCCCTTTTTAGGGAGACGGCTGGAGCGCCCCGAACATAATGCCTTTCAGCACAGAGGCAGCCTTGCTGCTCTGGCACCCAAGACCCACGCGCGCGTTGTCATCGCCCTTCCTACTTTCTCCTGGCAGTTTATTTATGTCCGCGCCTTTTGTCCCGGCCGTGTTTCACGTCTTCCTCTCCGACCTCCCGCTTGGCTGGTACGCTCACCTCTTCCTCATCCTCCTTCTCTCATTCCTTGCCCTCTCCCTTATTCTTCTGGGTCCCCGATTCCGGCGAGATGAACGAGCTCAGATGTCTTGGCGAGGTCGATATCTTTTAGCGAAGCCGCCATCTTCCTTCCCTTCTTTTCTTTCTTTATTATTCGTTCGATCCCCATCGTTACTAGCCGTTACGTTCCCCGCTGTGCATGCAGTTTTCCCCAGTTTCCCCATCCTTACTCTTCCTTCCATTCTGTCAGTTTTTTTATTCCTCGAAGCTTTGTTTTTTGTATTTATTGCAATGTTTCTTGCATGGTTCCTCCGTAAAAGGGGGGGGGGGGGGGGTACTTCTCTTGTAGTTCTGGCTCCACGGTCTGCATCCTGGGCTCTCCATGCCACGCTTTTATGCGTCAGCAGTTCTCGCTTTCCTCTTTTATTCTGTCTTGCTCTTTCCTTTTCCCCATTTCGCGTTTCCGGTCCAAATCTTGCTCATGGGAGAATCGCCGATATCCCTTCCGCCACTCCCTCGTGGCTATCCCTTCCTCTCACTTCATTTCGGCTTTGCATCTTCGTAGTTCGGCTTTGTTTCGGTTTCTTCTCGCCGGACCTCTCGTTCTCAATACGGCGTTTCCGTAATCAGAGCGCCGCTCCCTGTCCCCAGTGTTCCCTTTTCCACTACATCAAAAGTCGTCCGCGCTCCCTAATGTTCATCCGCATAACGATTTCGGCGAACAAAGACGGCTGCAGCCAGCCAGTCGCGTTCTGAATAATAGGGAGTTGTGCTTTTCTTTTGCGCAAGGACTGACTCGCTTTGTGCGACAGTCTCTCCGTCCTTTCTCGGGCGCCGGTGACCAATGGAATGCGAGGCATAGTGAAGTGCAAGTGATACGGCGAGCACTGGTATTCCGCATTCTGTGACTCATGCTTATGCATCGGTAGCCCTTGCCTTGAGTCGACGCCGTTATTGTGCTCTGTGAGAGCCGATCGACGCCTCTGGGAATTCTGCTTCTTTGCTCATGGCCGTCCTTGTTTTGTTTTTTTAACTGAGTAGCCAGGATGAAACGACAAGGCGGCTTGCATAGCGAAGACAGACTATCTTACGAATGGCAGGCGACACAGCCAGGATATCGCCCTTGTTCGCCGATATCTCCAAGAAGTGGACGTGCGTGCATTTAGGTCACGGCAAACGAAGTCAGAGGCCTTGTCTTCGGGGACCCTAATTGAATATGCAGGCCTGTAGTTTCCGGCAGGTATTGCGCAGTCATAATAGGACGCAAATGTGGATGTAAACTATAATTAACGATAACTTCTGCATGCTCATGTCCCCTGCCGCTGTAACGGGTGGGCGCAAATAGTTATTGGGCGTTAAAGAAACATTGCTGCTAAGTTCAAACAAACATGCGTAAAAGCGACAGAGGAAGTGAAAAATAGTTCGAAGAAAGCATCGCTGTAGTCGACTTCGTTCACTTTGTTCTCTCTCTCTCTTACAGCTACAGCGGTAAAACTATAACTTGTTCAGACCTGAATAGTATGGTTGTTTACCTGAGCCAAAACGTTTACTGGTGCAAGGCAAGAAGTCTTACATGTGGTCAGCCATACCGCTCTAGGGGACCAACGAAGCTGCCTGCTGCCGTGTGGCTGGGGTCACAAATATGCAGCAATCATAGTCATCACTCCTACTATCAACTCCGGATTTGTCAATGGTCTATTAACCGGTTTATATATATATATATATATATATATATATATATTTATATATATATATATATATATATATATATATATATATATATATATATATATATATATATATATATATATATATATATATATATATATATATATATATATAGCATATATATATGCCTTGCCGAAGCCGTGAGAAGTGCAAGCGCAATATTATATATATATATATATATATATAGCATATATATATGCCTTGCCGAAGCCGTGAGAAGTGAAAGCGCAATATTATATATATATATATATATATATATATATATATATATATATATATATATATATATATATATATATATAATATTGCGCTTTCACTTCTCACGGCTTCGGCAAGGCACCATTGCTATGTTTTTTTCGAAGGCTAAAGAGAGGCAGGAAACTGAAAGTGCGAAGCAGAGGTCGAATATAAAGCATGGCCTCCGAACAGAAATAAAAAAAAAAGAGATAAGTAAGCAAAAATATAGTTTGGATAGAGCTGTTGCTCATGCTTGTGCGCTGAAAGCAGACTCCAGATTGACATGACTTGGTTCAAATGGGTTGAGGAAAGAAGCTAAATAAAAGGCAAAAGATGTTGGTAACATTAGTGCTGAACTTGAAAAAAAAAAAAAAAAAGGCTGAGCTTTTGGAAATAATGAAAAAAATAAAGTGAATATAATGCTCTTTTTTTTTTTTTCGAGGTTTTCAAAAAGGGTATTTGTGAGGTCTGAAAGTCATTGAATATATTTGAATTTCCCGTTTGAAAACTGGCATCAACGTTGATGAAGTTGTCATTCGATTGAAATAACTTGAGCTAAAGTGGCGAAATGTTTTTTTTTTTTTTTTTTTGTTCCAAGTCTTTCAGACCTTTCACGTACACTCTCGTATGTAAACGCAATTACAGTGAACTCATCCGCGAGCAGCGGAGACAATTTTTTTTTTTTTAATAGTGGACATAGCTCCTTCCTTATTATTTCTCTCTATCGCTCCTCTCTATGCACTTTTCCTCGTTGTCCTGTCCCTATCCTTTCCATTTGCGCTAGCCGCAGCTCAGGTTCTTAAGGTATTACATAACAGTTGCCGCAAACGCAACACCTTTTCCTTGCCAACGTTTGTATTGGCTTTTAATAGGCCATCACTCCTACAAAACCTCTCAGCTGGCACTCACAGTGGTGACAAAGAACGTTCCTTCCTTGCCGATATACTTTCTTTTTCCTTCCATGTCCGCTGCAAATATTTTTCTTGCGCTTGACATGAATGAGAGAAGCTTTTGTTCGGTTTTTCCCTGAAATCCTCCAGCTTAGCTGTTGTGCTGATTTGTAGCCATTTCCCAGCTCCCTCAGCAGTCCCAGAGTAAGAGAGAGAAAGAGAGAGAGCGAGAAAGTCCGCTCTCTTTCACCTCTCTTCACCCTGCCTTCGCGAGCCCCCACATCCCATGAATCATTCAGATGGCGTAACGGCCATTTCTTCATCCCCTCTAGACTATCCGCCACCTCCTCACAAACGCACGCACACACGCACTTGCTTGCTGTTCAACTTGCTTGCCAAGACGACAGCGCGTCGTCGTTCGTCTCTTCTTGTTCGCGGCGTCTTTTGGCGGGGCTGTTCTCGGGAACACTTAAATCAATTATCCTTGCGAGCCAGAGTTGATCCGAAACCCTTGGACGCTGCAGAGCCCCGGGTCGGTTGCTGCCGGAGTCGGTGTCCTATCCGGCTGTTTCCAACTCGAAGCCCAGCTGCGACTTTAATTTGCCAGCGAGTGCAGGCCGCTATTGGTGGAACGTGACCGGATTTCGGCGCGTTCCGCGTCACGCGCCCGCTTCCGGTGTGCGCGTTTGAGACAGGCCGTCTTCATCTTCTTCCGTAGCGGCGGGGCAGAACGCGCAGTTGCGCAAAGTGTAGCGAAAAAAAAAGAAAAAAAGTAAAGTGGATGGCTGTCGACAGAGTAGTTCAGATTTGCAATCAAGGAGTGGCAAAGCACGTTCAAAAGACGTATCTCGGAACTGGTTGTATCGTGCCCCATAGAAGCAGGAAATGCCGGTAGCCGTCGCTCTTTAAAAAGACGCGGAGGGAAAATTACAAGTTCCCTGTTTGCGATGGGTTAAAGATTTCTGATTACAGAATGACAACTCACAACAAAATCACAGCTAGTATAAGCTGGAAGAAACCAAAAAATGACATGAAGTTTCACCTTTACCGGCCGATTTTGAACGTAAAATACGTGTGTAGAAACCGGTATTCATTCACGGATCTCAGCAGACAGGCTCCACAGCTGTTCTCTTCAAAGGTGGAAGCCAGTTGGTTTAAGTGTAGGCATGTTTTCTTTTTTTTTTAATTTAGCTTTCTTAGTTGTAGCTGCGCCTTTTTCTACTGCACAGGCATTAACGTATTCGTAAGTAGGCGTGTAATATTTTCCTCTTTAAATAAATAACTGGACTTAGTTCTCTTTGGCTTTCCTGAAAACGTGTGCCGAACAGCAACTCTTAGTACCGACAAGATCCTGGTGAACAACCTAACGACCTGCGACGCTGAAGTATCGGATTATCTTTGAAAACAAAAATAAAAAAAAAATTAACCTTCGCCTGAGAAAAAACAAAAGTTAGACTTTTGTCTTCTCTCTCTACTAAGAAAAAAATAATTTGGAGGACACTTAATCGCTGTTTACATGCGACCGTTGAAACAGCGCTGAACTTCGTTGTGCTCCCTCTCGCACCAGCACGTATGTACCATGCATTGGACTGGCCCTACGTGGCGATCAATTTACAATACTGGACTCTATACCCTCTGCCATAGACACCTAAGCATGTGTTGGTCGACGGTTCGACTCTCGATCAATAAGTGATACCTAGCTCAGAAATGCTAGCCGCAACTTGCGTCAGCTAGAGTCGAACGCAACCGTTCCCACTCATGTACACTTCGGGGTCGCGTAATATTTCACCAGAGACCGCCTCATCGGGATCACTAGCTCAGAAATGCTAGCCGCAACTTGCGTCAGCTAGAGTCGAACGCAACCGTTCCCACTCATGTACACTTCGGGGTCGCGTAATATTTCACCAGAGACCGCCTCATCGGGTAGGAAGGTGGTCCCGATTTTGAGTGCACGCATGATTGAAATTTCAAGGTAAGTCTTTTAGAAAGTTTGAATCTTAAAAAAAAAAAGGGGGGGGGGGGGGGGGCACTCAGAAACCAACTCTCTCCCTCGGAGCGCATGGTTGCTGAAAAACTCTTCTAATTACGTAGCTAATAACAATATTTACAATTAACTTTTAATTAACCCATGTGGAATGTTAGTTGCAATGTACAGCTCGAAGCCACGGACTGCCACGGACAGGCCAATGCCATGTCATGTTCTGAAACGAAGAAAAATTGAAATCTCGACAGGGGGAGGAACGCTTTTTTTTTTTTTTCGCACAAAGCCGAAACTGAGCGCATGCAGGAGGTCCGGTGAAGGCGGCACTTCGGCTGCTGACATGTTCCTAGCACTACGGCAAAGTTCGAAGTGCCTGTTCTACAGATACGTTTCGTTCACCTTCTGTAGCTCCTTCGCTTCTCCAAAATTGCGATCGTCCAGTTTGCAATGACCGTCTTTTGCGCAGCTGCCATTTGCGCTACACTAAGCGCCAAAGTAGAACAGTGTTCTCTGCGCGGCACAATAGCATACGTGCAGTTCGATCTGGGCGCCGTAATCACTGCAGCACGTTGTCTGCGAACGATCTTTTTTCCAGCGAGCTTCCATTTTTTAGAAAGCTGCGCGCGACCGCAGTCGTCCCGGAGAAATCCACAGTCTCCTGTCGCACAATAAACAAAGTAATCGTGCTTTGTATGGGCGTCCTCGAACACCGAACACAGATTAAGAAGGAGCAAAAAGCTGGGCGGAAATACATGACTTTACACCCTGAGACAGTGAAAAAAGCTAATAAAATATAAATGTGGAATGTGGAGGGGGCTCTCAATCTCCGCCTTTACTTTTATGATGCGACAATTTCGCATATCCTCATTCGCGAGCATGCGCTTTGATATTGGCCTAACGACCGATCCCATAATTTCTTCCCCTATAATCTCACACACAATCTTTAGCATACAGTCGCAAGCTACCCCATTTCAGTGTAAAAACATCCGACGCAGATATAAAGATTAAAGACTGCCCAAAATATGTCATGAGATTACACACAATCTTTAGCATACAGTCGCAAGCTACCCCATTTCAGTGTAAAAACATCCGACGCAGATATAAAGATTAAAGACTGCCCAAAATTTGTCATGAGATTATGGTGGAGGCGAAACGAAGTGGCGTCCGTGTGCTGTGCGATGTCAGCGCACGTTAAAGATCCCCAGGTGGTCGAAATTACTCCGTAGCCCTCCACTACGGCTCCCCTTTCTCTCTTTCCACTTTCACTCCCACCTTCCTCCCTTCCCTTACGGCGCGGTTCAGGTGTCCACTGAGCAAGTGTGACAGATACTGCGTCTTTCCCTTCCTGTGAACCAACCAACCAACCATTATGGTGGAGATGAAAAGACCTTACCTCATATAGCACAGATCGAGCACTGCAATATCAAAGAAAAGATGCTTTACAGTTTTAATTTGGTATTGAAAATCGCATAACTACTGAGGCGCTACCTAGCCAAGAAACCCTATTACTTTCAATGTAGTATCCGACGTGACTACATGTCATGCAAAATATCGCGGATTAATTTCGTAACTGCACACTGTTTTTTTTTTTTTTTCTTCTAGGAGTGCTCGTCATAATTTATTATATTTTGCGCTCACTCCAGTGCATCCTTAAATGAAGACCACCCCTTCTTTCGTACCGCGAGATTCATGCTTTCAAATTTTGCCACTAGATGGTGCCATAGTTTTTGGAATTCTGTGAATGAAGCGATGATAGTTGCCTCTAAAACTTCCGTCGACGAGTCGTGCGTTATTCTGCCGTAACTTATTGAGTAAAATGAAAAGGGCGTTACTCTATGCAAAACAAAAATGTCTGATTACTGTCTGGATAGTGAAATATTTGTTTTCGGTTGGTCTTTTTTGTCGACCGCCAGTCGTCATCGCGGTCGCTGCTCATGGTTTCCAGCATCGGACTACATAAAAACGGGCGCATGCACTGATCGAAAATTTCAGATTAAAAATTTTCTACAGTGTTTCTATGAACACAGTTATGGAACGGCACATTTTAGACATCAATCTTTCCATTGCGTCGAAAGAA
Organism: Amblyomma maculatum; assembly: GCF_055883805.1. NCBI lineage: Eukaryota > Metazoa > Arthropoda > Arachnida > Ixodida > Ixodidae > Amblyomma > Amblyomma maculatum. The sequence goes on along the minus strand of NC_139351.1, from coordinate 117,459,591 downwards.
ATTCGAGACCTAAATTTCAGCGTTCTGTCGCTTTAACCGAACTGTGGGAACGTGCTTGCGTGGCCGAGGGGCAACATGCCAAAACTCATATCCCGAATCTTAGGTTTTGCTAACCCTTTCATCTGAACCGAGCAGCTCGTGAAAAAATGGCCATGTCACGTGGTAGTGCGATATTGCACTACCCTAATATCAATCATTGCGCGGTCATATCAGCTGTTACTTGCTAAACGCGTTGCCCGTTATTGTTCGCTTACATCGCTAACGTCGACAATGATGGCGCCAGATTTGCTGGAGAGAAGTGGACCTTTAAGCTACTGTGCTACCAAATAACTGGCACATACCAGGATGTCGCTGCTGTCGTCCATTTTCCAGCACCCTTCGGGCTAGCGTCCGCTTCGAAGTGCACTGCCAAATGTACGCCGCACTTACTGACGCGCGCTAACGCGGATGCGTTTTCAAAAACTTTAGCTTGTTATCACAAATGACAGCTGTGGATAAACTTCATTGGAGTTCGAAATGACAGCTGTGGGTAAACTTAATTGGAGTTCGAAATTGTCGTTCTCTTTGCATACGTTCGTTTTAGTTCCGTATTTCTTACTGTTTTTTGGGGGGGGGTTTTCAGCATTTTTCTCCCGGAGAAGATCCCATGAAGTTGATGTTTTTCGTGTTATAGGTTGGATTAACGATTCCAGCGATTGCGGGCCCTTTTGAATGAATAAATAACTAGCCCCGTATAAATGGAGGAAGAGGAAACTTTATTGAGGAGAATTGGGAAAGTTTTCTTCGTGGGAATTCGCTTCTCCTCAAGCCGCCCCAGGGGTGGTCATCGCTCGATGGCGCTCGACGACCTCCTTGGCCCAAGCCGTGATGGCGTGTTTCCGGCTTGGATCAGAGCTAAGCAATGCGGCCTCCCACTGTTCCGAATTGGTAACCTGCAGGCCCTCCGGTGGATGCATGCTTTCACATTTAAACATGATGTGTTCGAGATCTGCCCTCTGGTCACCGCAAAGTGAACATGAGGGGCTGTATTCGCCTGGATACCATCGTGCTAGCTTATACGGATTAAAGCATGTATTTGTGAAGTTTTCTAAGTAGTGTTTGTTGTGATTTGCTGAGTGTTTAGTGGGGCTCCGGATATTTCAGTCTGTTGTTTTTATACCAATTCGTAATTCCTCTGTACGTAGGGTCTCTCTCGCGAGCCGATCTTAGTTCGTGGTAACGCACCTCCCGGCCTACGACGAATCATCGGGCATACTGGTGCGCCGCCTCGTTTCCAGGATGACCCGCATGTGCGGGGACCCGCAAAATTTTGATCGAACGTGCGTTTTTAGAGTAATCAAAAAATTTCGAAATTTTGGCTGCTGGTTGATGAATTCTACCTTTTGCGAAATGATTCGGCAGCTCTGCGCTTTGCTGAAATTTCCCGCCTTGCGCACTTTTGCGGCTCTCCGCCGGGTGGCAGCACGTTTCAAACGCGCGCTTAGCGCCATCTGGAAAAATGAACGCGAAGCGCAACCCCACTTTCCGGAACGAAATAGGGAAGTTCGGGAAGAGCGGGAAAGTAAGAAGAGGAGTGGAGCGAAAGAGGAGAGGACTCCTTTCCTCCATCGGGGAAAAAACGCCTTGGCGCGTTGACGCCGCCAGCACACGGGCGCTGCCGTAGCTTGTCGTGCGCATGGCGTCATGGGCGTGTTGCTGCTGCGTTCGGTCTTTGCCGTGACGCCTGAGAGCAGCGTTTTCCGTTCTCCCCTCGCCTCCAGGTGTCCTCGGCTGAGCCGTCGCGAACGTCAGAGTCCCAGCTGAGCATCAATGTCACCGCGAGCGCTACCTACGTGTGCCGGGCGGCCAACTTCGTCGGAGAAAACCGCACGGAAGTGAGCGACGCCCGCGAGTTCGTCGTCCAGGTCGACGGAGTTCCGCCAGGTAAGACGATGCGCCGAACACGTACTCTGGAATGTTTTTCGTTCGCTCGCTTCCGCGACCCAGTGCGTGCGGATTATGTGATGTTATTACCGGTTGTTGTGCATCCAGAAGAATCGCGGTGTGTGCTGTGTTTTCAGGTACGATGCAATAATCGGCACGTACGGTGTGCGGCGCTGAAGCCTGCAACTTTCTTTCCCGTGCTCTGGTTTTTGAGCTGTGAAGCGACGACGTGGTACGGAAGCTCGCACTTCTCGTTTCCGGAGTCTACGGTGTGGAATAATTTTGTTTGCGAGTATTTGTAAGTTCATATACATAGCTGCCCTATTGACCTTTGCAGTAGTGTGTGTGTGTTTAAAGCCCTTATGCGAACCTTATATAACCTAGCTATCTCTCGGCCGTCCTGTATGGCTGAAATGTGAAGTGCGACTTTGCGTTTTGAGCTGGTGGCTGCGTTAACTATTATATGCTGCGGTGAGATCCCGTTCACTGGCGTGTAATTTTGTAAGCTTTTGATGTTGTCAGATACATGTTGAAACAGGCTGGTTTGAGAGGTAGACGACTTGTCTGCGGCCAGCTCGTGTTTTATTCTTGCGTGCATGTAGTAACGGTTTCGAATAAGGCGTTTTCGTTATGTGCGTTTAATAACTGTTTCGCGTAAGGCGTACGAAATCCTGCATTTCCCATCGTTTTTATTATGCTTTGAAGTTTGTATTGGATCGTGAGCGGTGACCACGGCTGTTTCGTGCTATATTTTTATTTCTTCTTTAGTTTCTACTGTAGCATTAGTTAATTAATAGCTACTGTGAAAAGTTTAGTGGAATGGATTTCCGTCTTACTTGCTAGCTTTTTCTTCTGACGCGTAACCTCACAGTCTGTTTCCTGCAGTATCATTTGCGCTTGCAACTGCTCCACCTGCATTCATGCTTTTTACTCAGTTTAATTTGCGTTTTAGTTGCGCCAGTGGTTATTTCAGAATGATGGTAAAAATTACGCACTGAACGTCTCTACAGCCTTAATTCTTGGCAACGGCTTAATTACTGGTGTCCTGCTATGTAAGCGCGCAAATTTTCTGGCTCTAATAGAAGCCATTTCTTTTCCTTTAAACATGAGCATCTGTTGCTGCTTGCACAGTATATAATTAAGTACGCCTCACATGCGCTCGTTACGCATGATTCATGTTAACCCCTCATTTGATAACGAAAAATATCGAGCTGTCACGAGGTTTCGTTTACCTGCCCCAGACCCTACTCTCCTTTCGGCGCAGTACCCATGGCGCCATCTGCGGACGGTCTCACAAAGCGCTCGTGGTCTCTTGGCGGCTTCCTTGAATTTAATCTGGTGGCTAAAATTATTTCGAGGGGATTGCATTAATTAAGTGTCCTTTTGAAAAGGCATCCGTGTGCTCTGCAATGTCAGTGTTGTTGCTGTTGCTGTTGTGGCTGTAGGAAGAAGGAAAGGAAAATGCACGGGCGTGGTACTGGCTCTTTAGCTGAGCCGCCTCCACTGCCTCGTCTAAAGAGCCAGTACCAGACCCATGCATTTTTGCCACCTCCGCTGCCTCGGGTGAAAGGTGGCGGTTCCTGGCCCAAGGGGCTGGGACAGTGGGTCAACGCCGCTTGCGGCGGGGGCTAGCCAGCCACCGAAAGGGGCGTCCGTGTGCTGTGTTGGAGTTTGGCCTCGCTCAAAGCTGCAGCAACTGATAGTTCTTTTTGGAAAGGCCACCGCCGGCCACAAGATGCCTAACGCTGGTTACTGTGAAATCAATAACTGTAAGCTCGGTGAAAATCAATATAGTTAATTTCTGCGCTGCCTTCAGCAGTGAATGCCACGTGACAGCCGCCGCAAGCTTTTGGTAAGCTATAGGCTGACTTCACCGCACGACTGGTGCATCGAACGCTGGCATCCGGGCATAAAAGCAATATCTTATTCAAAATAAGCACGCAGAAAAGCAGACTCGACGTTCATCTTTTGACGTGCTTTTACTCCGTTAGCACTGTCAGGAGATGCCCAAGTACGCTTGACACGGCTCCATGCGTGCCAAGTTATTGCGGGAGTTCCTTTAGGAGAAGCGCTCCTTTTAGGGTCTTGGCGCGAAGTTCGATAAACGCGAAAGTGCTATTATACTTTTGCATGTAATCTCTTTTGCATGTAATTTGATATTCAAGCAATTCGATGTAGGCAATCATTCGGTATGCCCAGATTCGATTTATCCTGGTTCGACGGATATTTGCCACTCGGTATCTTGCCGTAACTGACTTATGGCAATCGAGTTTCGCCATTGCTTTGGCCTAGCGCTGAGAAAAAGCGATGGAAACTCAGTTTGTGCAAAGGCTTTCCTGCCATAATGGGCGTTAAAACCTTAGTGCCCATTCGAATAACAGTAAACGCATTCACTTTCCTGTGGCTCTAAGCGGTAAAGCTTTCTACAAGAAGGCTTCTTTTTTATTATCTTTAAGTGGGTTGTGGTCGCACTTGTGTGCCTCAAACTGCATCAGCGTGACACTTCTGCTGAAAGCAGCGATCCAGTATGCTCTGATGGAGCGACTGGTTTTTCGCGAGAACGCCGAATGAGGCCCCCATTATTACTTCGCTCCCTAGCTTCACATTACAGTCCATTCTCACGCAAAACATCCAACCAAATAATAAGGCTTTCCTCCACTGATATTTATTGAGGCTGGGGATCACTGCCGAAAAAGCACAGTGTATAGGAATGATTGATTCTTACTGACTGTTTAGTCAATACCTGAGCTGTTCTATTTCCCTTGCTCTTCATTATCCTTGCTCATTTGGCAGCTAGTAGGATGCTTTGTACCTTTCAGTTGCAGCACCCCAAATCGAGACCGGGACAACCCCAAATCGAGACCGGGACAACTCCTCCGGCCTGTGGCTGTAGTTTAGCTAGCCGGTGTGCCTAATTCATTTCTTAGTTTCTAAGGCAGCAACAGATGCTCATCAGCATTCCACAAACATATTTTAGAATATATAAAACATCTGAAAAATGTCCACTAGAGATTCATGTGAAATTAAAAGATAATTGTTTTGCCTGTTCAGTTGCCTAATGTTTGAAGCGAATACTCAGCTGCTGTAATGTGAATTCGACCGGCCACTAGGAGTTAATATTGAATTACTCCTAGGATGAAGCACTGCTAGCTTTGTGTTGCCGGGCCCTCGTTTTCTTTCTTTTTTTTTTTTTTTAAGTGCAGGAAACAAAGATGAATAACTACTTCACAGCCCTGTCTTCTGGAATGTGCGCACTTATTCTCTCGCCTATAGCTTGGAGCCAGTTAAAAAACATGGCGACTTTTATTCTTAAGTAAATAAAATACCTGAAAAGAAAAAAGAAAGCTTGAACTCGTTTTTATGATTGAATAGGCACTTATAGCAAAGGGATGGGCATCGAGGCACCCTAGGATGCCGGGCCAAAACCAAAATTTAGGCTCCTGGCGGTACTTCATCAATGCCCTTTGATTCCTCCATCCCCATAACACAATATAATGTTCTTCCCGGCTGCCCTGATATTTAAAAAAAAAAAAAAAAGAATATACTCTGGCTGCTTTCATGGTCACGCAGCAGGTATTTCCTTTGAAAAATATTGTCAGTTCTTACTATTTACTGCGTCACACTCTCGAAAATATCCCCGCAATTTTATAGGCCACCCGTTGGACAACCTCTGAACACTCAGTTTTGTACACATCAACATCTTAAATATGCCAACGTAAATACTTTTCTGTTTGCATTTTGCCTCACATAGACATTTTTAAATGCCTTTCATCCTAGTTTGGAAATTAAAATCTTTATGTCTAAGGGTTTTCCATGCCGTTTTTCATTTCAATGTAGGCATGGAGGGCGTAGAATGACCATATTCTAGCTGCCGCCAGTTGTAATTACCTCAGCCTGTTATGTGCATCATAGTAAGAACTGCGTTAAATATGGACCGACAGTCCTTCTTTGTGTGCTGTTAAAAATATACCATGAGTAATAGTGTACCTTTCCCGCAGCGTTCGGCGTTGCTGAGGGAGCCGTCGAGTCGACCAGCGACCCGTCTGCCTCCTCGGCGATGGTGCAGGCCGAGCAGTCGCGCCCTTCGCAGGGCGACGAGGATGAGGACGCTTCGGGCGGGACCTCCGGGCCAGGCCATGATGATGTGCCACAGGGCTTCTGCTCCCCGTACACAGGAGCGGTGTGCCGACGCTTCTTGGGCACCGGCGGCGGCCTGGTCTACTACAACATCAGCCAGGACACATCGCCCGTGGTTCTCAACGAACAGCTCACCCAGCAGCTGTGGGAGGAGTTCATCTCTTCGCTGCTCGAGCCGTGCCGGTCGGCCGCCGAAGTGATGATCTGCCACTACGCCTTCCCACAGTGCGAGTGGCGCTCCCGGCTCGCCATCGCCAAGCCACTCTGCAGGTAAGTTCATTGCCTCCACTGCTCCCCACTCGTCCGGTAGGGCTATTATTATCTCGCCTACGTAGAGTGACATGTCCTACACTGTCTCATACGGAGTAATGGGAGTAAGGACTAGATATGCAGTGTTGTAGAAATATCTAGAAATCCAAGTTTTACAATAATTTTTAACATGGCCTTTGTATCCATTCCTTATATCGTTCCCGTGTGGTTTTCACAGGATGCCTATGATGTCGGGCTGAGTGCTTATGAATTTCGACTTTTCCATATGTGTTGTCTGGTCATTTCTCATAAAATTTGTATGTTCGATATACTTTTTATAAGAGCCATAAAAATCATATTGAATTATGGTAATCCTAATATCATATGTTTCATTGGGAAATGACGTTTATTTTATTTTAATTTTTTTTTTTCGTGCTATAGTGCTGAAACATAAGTATATAGCATAGGAGTATCAAGACACAGAAGGGGGACTAAATAAGACAACTTTTGTTTTCTGGCTTTCCTGCGTTACGTTGTACATTAAAATTTCGTTAATTCAATTCCCGTTAGCTCGGAAACAGATAATTCACACTAGGAGCGTGGTTTTGGCCGGTGCCCATTAAATCTATGGCGTCGGACGCTCTTTCTTTCGCACTTGAGCGGGATCGCTCCTGTTAATTCAAACGGGCCCGCACTCGCGTCGATGTACGACCCAAGCAGAAATCGATCACCGAAATAGACCTTCTCGAACCTCAATTTCGTAGCACAGTAGTGTCCGTGCATGCTGTGCATGCTACGACTCCCATAGTTTAGTTTCGCTTTCCGGAGTTTCGCGCTATTCCCCGGCTGAAGTTGAGCACGCGCATCGTCCAATCACACCATTTTGGACAGTTCTTGGTGCACCACTGTTCTTTTATTTTATTTTAGATTGGCAGCACGCTGTCGTAACGCCTACGCGTCGACCTTCGCATGCGTCCATATGCTGCTTCCCGTACGCTGAAACTGTGCGGCGGACACGCACTGTTTCCCGCACTGCGCACTTCACCGCGATGCTTCACCACTTGACTGTGTGGGGAAGCATCATCAAAACGCGACGGGCCTGCTTTGTGGAGAGGCATCATCGCTACTGGGTCCCGGTGCAAAAAGGGTACCGGGGGCCCTTACAATTTCGCAGCACTGCATCAACTTTTCCGACAGTGTGTGGAAGCTAAAGCAGTTGACTTGGAAAAACCGTTGTTATCACTAGGGTTTCATTTCAGATGCAGACAGATGTCTAACAGATTTTATCTAACAGATGTCTGTTAGATAAAATTATTGCGATAAAAACGTTTTCCGATGTTTGTTTGTTTGTTTGTTTTTGTTTTCAAGATCATTCGTTAATTCGAACTTTCGGTTAACTAAGATTTTTTTCTGGTTCCTTGAAGGCTGAATTAATGAGAGTCTACTGCAATTTGTTCTGTGTTTCACCACTAACTAGCCCAAAGTTCAGCTATACTAATATGTTGGTGTGGTTTTACCACTACAGCTGTTTAATGAAGGCTATCTATTGTTTGCAACATTGTAAAGCAGTGAGCCACTTTCAGACCAATGAAAAGTGACTGGAACGAGTGTAACCAGACAAATGAAGATGCTATACAAAACTGAATTAAGAGAAAATTCGACCCTACTACACACCTGTGATGTTTCCTTTCTTGTGTAGCATCTTTATTGGCTAAGAGACAACATTTTTTTAACATGTTGCACTAATTGACCTGCCAATTTAACTGACCTGCCAATTTATCTTAATAGGACTATACTGCCACTCTCTTGCACTGTTGTCTGTCTTGTGTAGCATCCTTATAGTTTAAAGGTCGCCCTTTTCAACATACTCTACTAACAGGCTGGTCATTTGCACTTACTGCAATAAAATGAAGCGTTTCCATGTTTACCTGCTGCCAAAAAGAATGTGTTCTATCATGGTGTGTTAAATTTCTATTGCCTGAGGTGAAGATATGTATTAGTTACCCTGTAAGCTGAAAAGAGTCACACAAGTTCTGGTCAGATAAAAGAGAGAAGCTTCATTGATTCCATTGCTTGCATTGATCCTGCTGCCAAATGGCAACAAAAAAGCAGCTAGGAATAGAACTTAAGGGCCACTGAATTCTTTTTATTGTTTTCCTGATCATACACTGCTTGCTCAATGTGCAGGGAGGACTGCATCGCAGTTCGCGAGCTCTTCTGCTACAACGAGTGGGCCATGATTGAGGACAACAAGCAGCGTGGCATTTTCTTCAAGTCCCGTGGCCACTTCCGGCTACCTGATTGTGAACAGCTGCCTAGCTATAAGAACAACACTGGAGAGTGCTCACATGCCCACTTGACGGATTTCAAGGAAGATGAGGTCACAGGTAAGGAGCATATTTTTTTCTGTAACGGTTGCACAGCTAGGAAATATGCGTAGTCTTATCCTACTGTTCTAAAGGTATTCCACCAGCATGGCACCTTTATGAATTAGCCAACTAAAATATTTTATTTCAGGCAGGCTTGCATTGAATCACTGGTGGCATAGTTTGAGCAAGTTAGCATTGTTTGCTGAAACAGTAAAGTTGAAATCACATGAAGGGGGAAGCTACAGACGCCAACTTGGATGTTTTCTTCTTGGCGAAAACACACAAGACGGACATTCCTTTCAGGGCCATTGTTTCGGAATGTCGAACCTGGCAGTACGAGATTTCGGGATTATTGAAGAAGCATCTAAAGAGGTTGAAAGTTCAGGACCCGTTTTTGATTCAGAGTTCTTCTAAGGTTGCTAGAGTTCTTAATGGACAGAAATCTGGGTAGGTGCTCTGCAATGAGCATTGATGGGGAGGACTTATATTATTCTTTGCCACAGAACTGACTTCTGTGGCAAAGACTGGATCACTGTGGATAATGATGAATTGGCTTTTATTAATGCGTGCGGTATATCGGTTGCTAGTTTCTTGGAGCTGTTATCCTTTTACCTTAGTTCCACTTTCGTCTGTTGGCAAGGCAGCATGTACATCCAGAAGTCAGGGGTATGCATTGGGTCGCAGGTCGCTCCTGTGCTCATCAACATTTTTTTGTCTAAAGTTGATATCGCATTGAAGCCAGGTTTGGATGCCTTCGGTATAGTAGCGTTTCACTACGTTGATGACTACCTAATTTTCTTGGATAAGGATGGTTTTGATAGGTTGGCGCAAGATCTGTTACAAATGTTCAAAGAGCAAGGTCAGGGCCTGTCTTTTATGTATGAGTTTCCTAAAGATCAACATATACAGTTTCTGGATTTGGACCTGTGCTTTGGAGACAATCACGTGTGTTGGGGCTACAGCCCCAGGACAGGGAAGCCTCTGTTTAGCTTTGGATCGGAGCACTTGAGGTTGGTAAAGGATGGGTTGGCGGTTGCATGCATCAAGTCCGCATTACGTAAATCTTGCCATCACCATGTTGAAGATGCATTTTCACAACAAATTTCGTAGTTGTTGGTGGCAGGCTTTCCAACTGTCCATCTCGCTCATCTGTCAGAACGTGTTTTAACACGTTCGAGGAAGAGCAAAACGGGGCAGGTTGATGTTGGTGAGGCGACGCGGCGAAAGAAGGTGGCTGCCATACCTTACCTCCATGGCGTTTCGCACTGACTCTAGAAACTTTCGTCAAAGTACGATGTTGATGTATTTACAGCGAAAAACAAGATAGGAGGCTTGTGCGCCAGTTAGAAAGGAGCTCGACAATGTAGCTCATGATAGTTTTCGTTGCGCAGTGTCACATAAGAAAAGGTTCACCACCTGCAACTTTGGCCGGTGCTACTACGGGCAGACAGGCAGATGTCTAAATGTGAGCCTGACGGAGCCATCTAATTCTCTGGGAGGGAAAACGAATTCTAATCTCGCGCTACATGTGCAATGCCGGGAGTGTAAATCGGAGGATGACCCGTCTCTTTGAATGCCTGATTTCAGTAATACGGGTGTAGTTTACAGCAATGGCAAACAATTCTGTCGAGAGTTGGTTGAGGCATATTACATTGCTAAGGCTGAGGACAAGTGTGTGGCTAAGGCATCGGTTAGCCTTCATTGTAAGGAATTCACTGTGTTAGAAAAGTCATTAGTTAGGCCTTGACGTTGAATTGACTTTGAATTCTCTTCTTCTTCATCTTCTCAATTTCCTGCCATTTCAGCTGTTGGGTTATGCGCGTGCTTTTCGGAACGAACCTTCATTGTTTTCTTTCGTTCAATAAACATTCAGTTGCTAGTCCAGCCTTGTCCTCTTCTTCCCTGTGTCTTGTCCTTTAGCTGGTAAAAATGAACACTTGCCAACTTGCCCAGTCGTCAACCTTGGGAATGGTTTTGGTTCAGGCATGTGTATGTTTGTCAAAAAAATTCTTAGTTTCCTGAGGCATCAAATATTAAAAATAAATAGAATTATTACAAATTTTACTTCATATTGAGGGTTTTGCTTAAAGCATTTCTCAGTAATAAACATAGCAACAGTTTAAGGTTGTCTAGTACAAGTTAGGCTTTGATATATTAAAGGTGAAATATCCTATACTACATACTCTTTAACCCTGGCACAATAATTCATTTCCTCTTCTCCTATTTTTCTTGGAAACCAGTGAACTGCATTAAGGGCCGTGGTCGCTTCTATCAAGGGACTGTCAATGTGACCAAGTCGGGCATCCCTTGCCAGCGATGGAGTGTGCAGGCAAGTGTACTTGAAACATTTGTTGGCCAGTGTTCCCTTCTTTCTGTCCGGGCAATTTTTACTTGAATCTTGGCATGGTCATATTTGGCCTTGCTTAAAACAGGGCATGCTTTCTAAGCCCTGAAAAAAGCCTTTTTGCACTGCTCTCAGCTACGTCACATGTGAATTGGAAAGCCATGTAGTGGTTTACATAAATATGCTGGAAAAGGAGTAAATTTTCTTAGAGATTATTCTGGAAAGAAAAAAATGTGAGTGAATCACCCACAGAAAAAGAATACAGAATAAAAATTTCAGGGGAGCATTTAAGTCACCTTATGTGCAGCTAAGCGAAAGCCTTTTGGTCGCCCTGCTGCAAACCTTGGAAGGCCCCTGATTCCTCCAGAGATAGAGACTCTGTCTTTTTTCTCTCTCACTCTCAACTTCCTAGAGAGGGAGGGGAACCTCTCTCTCCCACAGAGAGGAAACAGGAAAGTTTGGAGAGAAAATATATATAGAGAGAAATAGTCGCTCTTATCCTCGCTGTCCCTCTAGAGAGAGAGAGAGATTATCTCTCTCTTTTTCTGTCTGTCTCCCTAGATAGAGAGAAAGTCTCACTCTCTATCGTCTAGAGAGAGAGAGAGAGAGGGAAAGTTCTCACTGAAAGGAAGAGAGTCTAAAGAGAAAATAGACAAAGAGAGCGAGAGAGTTTCTCTTTCTCTGTCTCTCTAGAGCTCTTTTTCATCACTGGCTATCATTACCTGTCACTAATTATAACTGCGGTCCTTGTCGTCTTCCTTTGCAGGAGCCCCACCACCACAACAGGCCTCCAATGGTGTTTCCTGAGGTGCTCAACTCTGAAAACTATTGCCGAAATGCCGGTGGTGAGGAACCAATGCCTTGGTGCTACACGACAGACCCCAGGAAACGCTGGGAACACTGTTCTATACCCCAGTGTGGTAAGCTGAAGAACAAAAGACATTATTATATGTTCTTTAGCTGTTGTGCAATGTGTATGAGGGCGGACACTTTTGTGAAAGTATTTCTCAAAACAATAATTTCTATCTACTCAGCTCCTTGAAATGTGAGTTAGTCATATAGTATTATAGTTATAGCTCCTTGTGTCCACTCAGTCGCCATCAACAAAAAGCAATGCCATAGAGCATGACAATGTAAAAAATAACCAAACAAAAATTTGTAATGATGGTTATGGTAGAAACTTAAGACTGCTTAGGTACTGCAAGTGTGAAAGCAGTTGTGTGCCTTTTCTTCGTAATTCTGTGACATTCCTGAGAGATTTTCTAGTAGTGTTGTTTCAGTATGTCATTTTGGCTGATGGAAAGGACAATGGTCATAGCAGCACTGCTACGTGACATCACTATTGCTATCACAGTATATCACAGCTACTAACTGCATCATGCAGGTACCAGGTCCACTTTTATTTAGCTTGGACCAAGTCTTTACGGCTTTGTGGTAGCCTGTCTGTCTCAAAATCCAAAAGACCTTTCTTTGATTGCCACCCTACCCAAGTTAACCAAATTTTCTTTTTGGCTCACTTACCTACTTTCCTTTTACTACAGGAACCTCTGTGAAAAATTTGGAATCAGCCGAAATATTTTTGGCCTGTTGCTGGTCTGCTTCTGATTACATGTGACCATCCTTTCATACACTAGACCACATAAGGTTTTATTGATAATGTGACATGTAATGCTTTCACATTTGAAAAAAAGACAGCCATCTTTCTACCATAGCCTTTGCTGCCAGACGCCTTTATTAACGCCACCTGTGAACAAATCTTATTTGGTGCTTACTAAAGCTTCTGCCTCATTAGTGCTTACATTCGAGAGGTATTTGAAGCCTCTGGCTAGCTAAGTTATCACCACTTATATTAGAACACCTTGTCACGACCTGAGCTGGCAAGCATGCTTTTCTGCATGGCGTCGGTGCTTTTGGAGTGGCACCAGGGTGTGAGGGGTGGACGATGCGAGGCAGACATCGTTATAAAACAAGGTGGCATTTCTTAATCCATTGCTGTGCTATTGGGTGAGAAAAATTTGGCACAACACCTTGTAAACATCAGTTGGCTTTAAGGTGGCACATGATCCTCTAGCACACTCCTTAACAGGGACAGGACATGCTGCATGAACCCTGGAGCTGATTTTCATTTCTGCAAAACACTTTCTGTTAGCAACAAAAGCATGCTTCTGCATCAGAACGTATTTAGTTTATGTAGCTAGCAATGAAAGGAAACCTTTAATTATGGCAACAGAAGTATTTTGGTTAGCAACAAGAAGACTTAAAGTATTGTTTAAAATGTTGGCAACTGCAAGAGCATTGTACATTGCATGCTTTAAATGGAAATGGGATTCCAAATTTTCAGCTGCAAGTATTCCACATTCCAAGGATGGAATTCTACCCCAAGGTTTGGGTAGCATAAGAGAGTGCATAGTTGGGTAAGCTGATCAAACATGATAAGTAAAAGGGTACTGCACACATAGAGACAAGGACGAAAAGGGAACGCGAATGCAGCCTCATGAATAATTCTTTTACAGCTTTTATAGCTTCAGCCTGTCACATCACGGACTCGAAGCTGTAAAAAGGAAGTCTTGGATAGCATACTCTGCCCTTATTGAGGACTATGCTAGCTGACTGCTTGTTCCCCTATGTGATCATTAGTTTTTTACGATGTATGGAGCGATCTGGATTAACTGCCCATATTTCATTTCTCAGTAGGGACAAAACATGATGTGACACTAATTTTATAGTCGCAGAAAGAAGAATATGGACCACGCTCTGGCAGGCAGTCTTCTGACGCATTAATTAGCGAAAAATAATGCATTCTTGTTGCATACACTTCTAATATTTACCTTTTTCCTTGCACGTGAAAACAGCAAACACATTTATTTCTAATAAGTGATGAGAAGTGTTTGGATGTGGAACCATGGTACATTTTATGCTGTTCACAACTTTACATGATCCAGAGCATAAGTGAATTTTATTCCTTTTTTCGTGACTGCTTTCCCAGGGAAAATAAATGACACTGTAGCCCTGTTAGGGAAAAAGAAAAAATATTTGGGTTGTTCTCCTTTGGAGGTGATATAATTTTGCTCTTGAGGCAAAAAATATATATATATATATATATATATAATATATATTTTTTTTTTTTTAATGCATCAGGCTGTCATGGTAAATGTGAATTAAAGTGTTTGAATGGATACTTTGAAATAAATATTTCAAAACTTAGGCATATATACACTACTATTTTTGGTGTTGACTGAAGTAGTTACAAAAAGACATTAAGGAAGACATTAAGGTGGTTTGGTTTGGTTTATGTGGTTTCACATCCCAAAGCGACTCAAGCTATGAGGCGAGTGTCCTGACTACTGATCCACCATGATGGTGCACCATTGAAGAGACTCGAGATAGTATGCTTCGGACGCATAAAAACTCAGTTTCTTCTTGATAATCACACTGCATGTTTTCACTGTGAGTAGCTCTCTATAACCATTATAAGAGCACGGATTCACCGACTGAACTCCTTTCATGCATCGGCCTTGCAACCCTCAAGGTTCGAGCAAGACTAAAATTCTTATACACACTGTTACACAATGCACTACAGCTGAATCCCACCGTTTTCATGAGACACAAAAACACCAGACTTACACGACACAAGCATGCCTTCACAACAACCATACTTTTCGCTTTTATTCCTTTCCACAAAGTTGTCCGGTGAATGGAATTCGTTAAACCCTACTATTACATGCTGCACCTACAATAGAGAAATTTGCCAATGCTTTGAAAGAAACAGCGTGACCAAAACTTGCTTTTTCTTGCATCTAACATCTGTGAAGAACTGTTGTGAAAACCGATGTAATATGTATACCATGTATTGTAACCGCCTGTGTTTCATGCATTTTTGGTTCTTGTATGCTGTCTGTCTTGTATCATACCTTTTTTATGATTAACAGGTTCCCACTCCTGTAATATAATCCTAGTCAGGGTGGACAGTATTCTGAAATAGAATAAATGCTTTGGAGACAACAGTATGTCATAACAGTAGGTTCATTTTCAGTGTAACTCAGGTAGTTATTACAGTATCTGACCACTGAGAGAAGGAAAGGGACGAGCAGAGGCAATCACAGATGGCATGAGAGCAGCCAACTGATACAGGTACCGCCACTGTTGTAGAAAAGGAAGTTTAAGCATTTAATTAATAATTACCTTCCAAAGTTCTAATTGAGAAGGACACATCTTTGTTCTTTTTACTAGTCTTCCGGCATGTAGCAGCATGCAAAGCACTATTTTCAACATTATAATAGAGAAATACGCTCTAAAATTTTCTTTTTGTGCAAACTGATTGTTCCTTCTCATACTGAAGGGACCTGTACTGCCCTGCCTATCCTTCCTTCTCATTTGCCTTCTTTCTCCTGCTTTCTTGCAGAAAACACTACCTTGGGCGACGTGTCAGGTCGTGACATCCTGGACCTGTTCGAACCGCCGGGCGAACCATCATTCGCGCCAGCCCTGGTTCTCCTTGTGTCCGCTGTGAGCCTTGCGGCGCTCGTGTTGCTTCTGTCGCTGGCGTTGGGCTGCCGCCGGCTGCGACGTTACGGAGGGAGCCGCTCGCGCGGCGGCGGCTACAACGCGACACCGACGGCCGACGTGGAGATCGATCTGGACAAGCTGCCCTCAAATGCCTCCTACCATCACACGGCTGCCCGGCTCCACCCGCGCCTGGAGAAGCTCGAGTACCCGCGAAACGACATCATCTACCTGAGAGACATCGGCCAGGGGGCCTTTGGACGCGTCTTCCAGGTACTTGAGGCATGCTCATTTGTATAAGTGATGCCAGGGTCCTGCAATCATGCATTGCATTTTAACGCGATCACATTATAGGTTCTGTTCTTCAAAAAATCTATTATTGGCATTGTCGTCATGACGGATGTTGCTGGCATTGTGAGTGAAAAATTATGGGCATTGCTCTGGCAGGTGGTAGTTGGAAAGTCGTATGGCCAAGAAAGGATTTGCCGATAGGTTGCATGATGTACAATACAACAGGCTGCCATATATAGTTGGGAGGAACAGCCAACTCGGATTGCTCATCTGAGGTCGGAGAGTGGGATAGGAATTAAACTTTCAGAGCCCTTGGATGCTGAGTCAGGTACACTGCTCCTAAAGCACATAGGCATGTTCATGTAGCTTAGTTAAATGGGTGCTTTATATGCGTCATGGGTGCTTGCTTACGGCTGGTAACTTGATAACATGGTATCTCAGGGATGAAAATAAGAATGTGCGAGATATTAGAAGCACAACTTAAAGGATCGGTAATGAATCGAGCAGGACAAGGGAACACAATGGGAGCCTTAAAAACTTGGCCTTTATGTTAAAGGCTCATTCCATGATTGGCAAATTGATATTTAGGCAAGTGCTACGCTGACTGTATATGGTGTTGCATTTACAGTAATGAGCTAAATTATGTACCGAGTAATATTACAATGGTGAAAAATATTCTAGGCGGCATTTTACACAAAGCATAGTTTAAATTATAAGTGGCATTAAGTTGTTGCCAAACCTCAACCGTGGGGAAGTTGTTATAATGTGAGTTCAGGCTACAAGACAAATGGAAGGCTCAGGCACTTGCCTGTATTAGTGCAGAGATGCATTTAATGGTTATATTTTCGCCTCTGTCCACAAATTTTTTCTGTTTGGTATCAATCTGTCCATGCTGTTCTGCAGGACCTGCGTAATTGGTCTAGGTATTGCTTGAACAAGGTTTAAAAATGATCATTTTCTGTTTCTTGTGTTAGCTTACGACATCATCGATTTGAGCTGTGCCAACTACGGAGGGCTTTACATTAGCATCTGTGATAGCAACATTACAAAGACCAATCCCCGGACCGTTGGTGAAGGAAGTGGTACTGAAGAGCCTATGCAGCAGCAGTAATGTATAAGAACTGGCTTTGAAGAAGTGAGAGGGGAAGCTTCTGTCTTACTTCTCATTGGACACTTTGAGTGTGCGATAGAGGCAATATTCAAACTTCGCACTGTGGCCGAGTAGCCAGGCACTCTAACTCCTCGTTCCGCACCTGTCTAGCAGGCTGACCTTTGCTTACATGTGCACACAGTGTAGTGCCTAGAGATGAATGCACACTTGAAAGAGGCCCTCCTGGTTGTCTCATGCAGGCCAAGGCGCCCGGCCTCATCAAGGGGGACGAGTTCACCACGGTGGCGGTCAAGATGCTGAAGGAGGAAGCATCCGAGGACCTCCAGAGCGACTTTGAGCGCGAGGCCTGTCTCATGGCAGAGTTCGACCACCCAAACATCGTCAAGCTTCTGGGCGTCTGTGCTGTCGGGAGCCCCATGTGTCTCCTCTTTGAGTACATGGGCAAAGGAGACCTCAACGAATACCTACGCTCCTGCTCACCCTCCAACTACATTGTCCGCAACCCATCAGGCGGCTGCGGTGACATGTTCAGCGATGTCCGGCTAAGCCATGTTGAGCTCGTCTCGCTCGCGCGCCAAATCGCGGCCGGCATGGTGTACCTGTCCGAACGGAAGTTTGTCCACCGGGATCTGGCCACTCGCAACTGCCTCATTAGTGATGACATGGTCGTCAAAATAGCCGACTTTGGCCTCTCGCAGAAGATGTACGCTGCCGACTACTACCGTGGCAGTGAGCACGACGCCATTCCTATACGCTGGATGCCACTGGAAGCCATCCTTTACAACAAGTTTACGGTTGAGTCGGATGTGTGGGCGTTTGGCGTCGTACTGTGGGAGATCTTTTCATTTGCTTTGCAGCCCTACTATGGCATGACCCACGAAGAAGTCGTGGCATTCGTCAAAGAAGGAAACTGCCTCGGCTGTCCAGAAGGAGCGCCGGCACCTGCGTATGCACTGATGAGAGCCTGCTGGAATCGCAAGCCGTCAGCTCGGCCGAGCTTCAAGACAATTCACAGGGCGCTTGGGACACTCCACAATGAGCTAGTCAAGCACAGAGACAAAGAAAACATGGTCCATGTATGAAGACAGGGAGACTTTTTAACTTCAACTTGTTGCGACAGCTTTGACTTCTACAAGTCACGTGCTTGACTCTGTAGGGCCAGTTTTGAACTATGCTGCAATGGCCTTCTGTGTCAGCAAGGAAAGAACTCACCACCAGTGGAAGTGGCACCTATCACTTTTGATGTATAGCCATTCATTTCCAATATTGTGAGTATGCCTTCTAATTTTGAAGCAGCAAAAGTGGCAAGTAACTCTCATTGTACTTTTATGTCAATATCTTCTGCTCACCCGTCTTGTAAAAGGAATCGTTCCTGCAGTCTTGAAACTTGTACAGTTTAAATTATGCTAGGCATTTCAAACTTTGCAGATTTTGGCACCCACATCATTCCAAGAAAAATTAAACCTGATGGTGCCAAAATTTATTTCGAGAATGTGCAGGATAAGACGATCTGCAAAATGATCTGCAAAATGATCATCTACAAATGATGATCTACAGATGACAGCAGCGCTGCTTGGCAGCCAGTTTCAGCATTGATTATCTAGTATCATCTGTAAGGGCAATAAACCTTGCTTTGTACTCATTAACCTTGCGGGCAAGCTGATTTCGTGGTTTGAATGCGGTGTATTATAAGCTTGGCACACGCTTAGAAATACGACAATTCTGGTAAGGCGGATACAGTCATGTGCAAAAGTGCAGGATACACATGGACAGAAACAGATTCATTGTAGCTCTGTCTACAACAATCTGATTGTCTGGTAGCGATATCAGTGGACTGATCCTGTAAGTCCCCTCATACTTGCTTGCGTTTTAGGCCGCTAACTTCTGCAGTGGCATTGAAAAGTTCCACACATCTCAATTTCATAAACTACTGTTTTCAGTTGGGCACAACACCAGGGCACTGATAACGCTGATAAGCACTTCCACTGTCATGCACAAAGTAGTTCATTGTGCAGTTTTTGTTGTTTTTGTCTTGACATATACGAAGAGTAGTTTATTTTGATGCTCTTTCACTCTAGAATGCCTTTATAAGGAAGGTGATATATCGCTCGTGCAGATTTTGCACTTTTCGAGGTGTTTTGTCTGGATGCGCGTGTGCTTCTCAATAAATATACTTTTTATTAGGATGTATTTTATGGACCGTTGAAAGCATCAGGATGTCGGCAAAATTTGGCGTTACGATTTAAAGCTGACTTTTCTTTGTCACCTTGTACAGGACATTTCTTTTTAGCAGGCAGGCACGGTTCTCAATTTTATTTCGAAGGCGTGCATTAAAAATGAATGATATAATTCTGTTGAAGAGTGTGCTGATCATTTCTTATATAGAGTAGATGGGTGCTAACTCTGTGTGGAACTCGTATTCATGTCTTGAAAAAAAAACAATAGCCCTTGGAACTGCACACCTGACTGGAGCTCAGTAGCGTTTCGTTGTGTCTTAATGACTAGGATGGGCTTTCTTTGTGCTTCTTCACTAATATCACTTCAGCTGGCAGGCTTTTGCTGTGCGATTGCTGCCTGACTAGTTTTAATGTCTTTTGTTGTATGTGAATGTCACTGGCTGTGACATGTATAGAAACATTCCAACACATCACTGCACACCGCTGCAGGCTACTGTCGGGCTACTCTGGGGGCTACTCTGTGGGCTACTCTCGGATAGAGCAGGGACCAAGTGCCTGATCCCATCTATCTCAAGGCTGAACTGTAGTGTCCAGTCAAGACTGTCTTGTGGGCTTCCGAAGTGATGCAGCATTTAAGTAATTTATTAACCTTTGTCTAATAATGTCGCTGTTTTTTCATGGTTTTGGTGCAGAAGTCCCAACATTCAGTACTATCTGAATATCTTTCTTCACTACTTGTTACGGAGTGCACTACTGATATTATAACTGTTCTTTTACTTTTTTTTTGTGTCTAGAAGTTTTTACTTCCATCATTCTGTTATTTTAGCTTTGGGAAAATGTTTTATGTGTTTACAAACAAATACTGCAAATATGATACAGTGAAGGTAGCTTCCTTTTTGTGCCAGGTGCACTTTTTGAGCATGTCGACGAGAACTGCTGGATGGATCAAGGCTTTTCCTCAGAGGCATCTACTGAGGACTGAGCCATTGGCCGACAAAGCCTTATTGAAACCAAATGTGGGAGCATTTCGAAACTAGTGTAAATAGCATGTGCAGAGAATTTTGCAGTGCATTTTTGTATGGGGTGGTTATTGCTTTGAGATATTTGTAGCTGACGAGCGTGCACATCGGACCGTGGCCCAGTGGAAGTGTAAGATGCATCCGTAACTAAAAGCAGCATCATCATCTGGAATTGCGAGACAACTTTGTGAGGTCCAACACATGCCCAAGTTCCACCTGAATCCTGTAAGAATGACTCCGCTGTGGCTTCCGCTGTTTGTTCTATAGAGCAAGGAAGTTCAATGTTTATTGCGTGCAGTGCATTCTAGCTAATGGTGACAGTTACATCATAAAATCTGGTGATCTTACATGCATGCTGAGCAGCTGTAGTGTATGAAAGAAAAGCCTGATGTCAGCAGGGTATGAAATGAATAGAGCTGAGTGTGCTCTGTAAAGAAATGATGCCCCTGCAAACATACAAGACGAGGGGAACATTAGCAAACATTACGGAATGTTCGTCATTTTTTTGTTACGTCACCGAAGTTATATTCTGAAAGACAGTAGGTCTGAGTAAGTTGTACAGAGTTGCCTCTGTTGAAGCATATTGTAAGTGTTGCGAACTGTACTTTTCATTTGCCTATATATATATGCCTTGCCTCTGTGTATATCCTTGAATGCTAATTCATGAACGGTGCTTGGTTTTCGCATCTTCTATTTTCTGTCCTAGTCATTCCATCTTGTGGCACTGGATGCCCAGATTTGTATTGTGTGACATTATATTCGGCCAGAAAGATCATTGTTGTAGTCTTGAAATTTAAACGTAGATCATCAAATTTTACTCACTGATTCAGTTGGTGCCTATCACGGCACCATTTTCAAACCGAGAAATTAATTCCTCAAAAGCTGCTGGAGAATCAATTGAATGAAGATGCAAAATCCAGAAATATTCCTTTAATTACTCTTTCTAATTTTTTAACACAGTAACACCTACATGTTGATTATTCAGTGATCTGAAGTACTTATAGCAACCAAAGCTGTTTCATGTTTCATGTACAAAATGAATTGATGTTACTGTATGCTTTCTAACAATCTTTACTCACACACCTTACTTTGTTGCTTTATCCCCTTAATTTCATTTCAGTTATTTTTTGCATGAATTATAGCTGTGCTAGAACAAAAATTGCACAAGTAGTGTACACTTATCTTTCATTTTCCTGACTCACCTACCAAGAAAGCGATCATTGTTACATCAACACTGGCAAGAAAATAGTTATGTGGGGCACTCAGACAACCATGTGTACGTGTTGTTGTTTTTTTTTTTTACGTGATGACTTTTCCTATGTGTGCACATTTTTTTAGGAAGGTGCACATTGTCAGGTGTTCTTTTTATATCCTGCCTCACTGCACCTGTCAACAGGACATTGTTGGATCAGGTGTTCATCATGTTGGACTACTTTTAGCACAGACAGTTGGTGCAGCGTGTTAAGCTACTTTGTGTGCTAGGTAAGGTCGATGGGCACCAAACAGATGTTGTGTATATCCGATGCGACGTGGTGGTGCTGGGCACTTTGATTAAGCACTTTTTTGCGTGTGTGTATGTGCGAGTAAGTCACGGGCACCATTTGTGGCAGCGTCATTGTTTCTTTTGCCTCCTCACTGCATGTGTGTCTGGATGTACATTTTCTGGGACCGGGGGACACGTTGTGGCATTTGTACATAAAAGCACCATGGTACTTGTAGCCGTAGTGTCTTCTTGTCCATTTCCATGGCTGGCATGGGAGACGTTTTTTTATGGATTAATGTTATGCATCATTACAGAGAAGAAAAAATGGAAATGAAAGGACGTGCCTCTGCTCCATGTTAATAATTTCGAATTATTAACCTCACAAATAATTGATTTACTGGCTTTTCTGGGATTGATAACGGCTGTCCTGATTAAAAAAACACGCTTTCACGGCTTTGAATATTGAATCTAAAACTATGTGTGTCACTCGATTGAGACTTGTGACATCAGAACCAAGGAGAACTGGTTGCCACTGTTTTGAAGTCAATAGGGGTGTAACCTAACCTCTGGAATTGGTGTCTGAAATTTGTTGCAAATGCAGTGCAGTTTACTTTCGAAACCGGCCGGGGATGGCAAAACTAGTATTTTGTTTTCTGATCATTTCCAGATTATCAAATTTTGTTTTCAGGGAGAGTGTCTGTCATTACGATTCCTTAATTTATTGACACTGTGGTTATACCTACTTTCCATTGCTCACTTATTCAAGACATTTAGCATAAGTTAATATTCAGTGTATTAGACTCGTATAGAGTAAAAGTTTACGAATGCCTCTGCGTTTCCAGCCCAATATTAGCCGCGCCAGTTATGAAACCTCGCATTTTTGGCATGCCCTCGGTGAATGAATTGCAGCGCCGCCAGTTTTTCATCTGGGATGTACGAGAAACAGCGATTTCGAGTTAACAGCATTGTGCTTAAAGCTGCCTTCTGAAGTGAAAGCTTTACTACGCCATGTTCCACGAGTTTCGCCGACTCCGTCGCTTTGATTTTCAGCCGCACCGGCGCCCCAGTCAAAAAAAGTCAATGGGTCCAATTGGGAATTTCCCAATGAAATGAATGGGTCAAAAACCAATTGTGTTTTCGCCACCCATTGGGCCTGACCATTTGATATGAATTGGTGCTCCCAGTTGAAAATAATAGGTCACCCATGAAGACCAAATGGTTCATCAATTGAACTCAAATGGCATACCCATTGAACCCAAATGGTTTGAACTCACATAGCTGAAAAAAAAAAGAATGGAAATGCAATTTCAATGTTTTGTGTCCAGAAGTTATAGGGGAGCCGACTTCTATACAAGTGGAATGAAATTACAATTTTTTACAGAAATAATATATGAGACAAGCAAGCATTACACACACATGAAACTAATACAGATTCAATGTATATATCCACAGGTTGCAGACTTATATACTCCATTCTTTGAACAGTGCTGCTGGGACCAGTGACACATTTTTGTTATTCACTGTTAACTTATTTAATTATGCCTGCACTTAGAGTGAACATAATATAATCAATTAATAAGATTAAGCGGCATATACTTTTTATAAGAACTTAAATTTTTCACTGTTGTCTTTTAATAGAGGTATGTATATCTGTGCACATCTCAGTCAAGGATATCACTGACTTGACTTTCCCAATTGGGAATGTTTGCTTAGGACCAATTAGAACCAATGGGAAGCCCAATTCGTTTCAAATGGGCGTCCCAATTGGGAGCAAAGGAATCCCAATTGGGATTGAAGTAACCCATTGGGCTTCCCAATGGGTTTATTCAATCCCAATTGGGACCCCCAAATGGTTTCTTCATTCCCAATTGGGAGTCATGAAACCAACTGGGCGTCCCAATTGGGAGTGAGGAAACCAACTGGGCTTCCCAATTGGGAGTGGAGAAACCATTTGGGTTGGACAGTACCCATTGGACAAACCATTTGGGATTAGCAGAACCAATTCAATCTGACTGGTCTTCCCAATTGGACCTATTGATTTTTTTTTTACTGGGGCTGCGCTGGCTTGGCCATTAGGGTGCCTCGATGCCTTTGCTTCACCATGTGACCAGCCACGTCACTCGCCACGGCGGTTCCGCAAGCGATTCCGTCGCCAGCGCGCGCTTTCCGCCTCCGCAGCTCTATGGCTCTATGCCGCAGCTGTAATCGCCGCGCATGCCCCTAATGACAATAGACGCCTGGTAGACTTTCTTCAGGCGTACCCATTTAAGCTAGAAAAGCACATTTCCAGTTGAATTACTAGCTGGAATGCCATTTTCAAGCTGGAAAAATGAGATTGCAGCTGGAGTTATTCCAGCTGGAGCTTGACTGGAGGTGTAAATTTTCCAACTGAAAACCTCAACATTCTAGCTGGACATGATTTCCAGTTCCATAATCCAGCAGGAAATAGATGTCTTTCCGCCTGGAATTTCTTTTTCCCAGCTGGATAATTTGGGTACTTGGTTCTATCATCCAGCAGCAACCCGTGGCTCGACGCGTGTTTGGCCGCGGTTTAAAAAAGATTGCACAGCTCGCATAGGCAGTGCACGCTTCGCGATAGATCTTAGGGAAGGTGGGCCATCCCGAAAAATTGCACAGAGGACCTTGCAACTTCGTCAGCAAGTGACATGCTTTCACTTTGTATAACAAGGCGTAGAATTAAACCTCCAGTAATTTTTTTTTTATAGTCGTCCCATCCACTACACCAACAATATATAGTTTCCGTCCGGCCACATTGGCTCCGTGAAGGTGAACCACGCATAGCCTCGCCAGTTCACTCAGCATAGCCTTGCCAGTTCACTCAGCATAGGTTTCGACAATCGAATTGGCAAAACGCACACCTTCTCCCGGTGCTCCTCAGCCCACTCGTCTCGCTAGCATGGCGCCTATTGTGACGTCGGTTTAGCCTATATATTCCGCGTAACATGCTTCTTTTTAATTATGAGTATTCACGTAGTGTACGCTGCCTCGATCAATTATGAAAAACTATCGAAAATGTTTTCTTTTAATCGCCATCAGTCATACTTGTGGTTCGATTCTTTTTTAAAGTTTCGCAATATCGTTTCATTACTTACATCGGCGAATTTTTATTAGTTCGCAGGTAAGTTCATGTAAAATGCATTGTTCAGTGTTTGTTAACGTAGCTTATTCTATCGTTTCGATAAATATAGCCAACGTTACCGAAAACGAAGAAACGCTGCATTGGCCAAATTGGTAATTTAGAAAAAAGAATAAAATTTAAAGCTTTTGAACATCTTTATTTATTTATTTATTTATTTACAATACCTTACAGGCCTCCAGGGCCTTACAGGCCCTTCACTGCAGCAGTCAATTTTCAATATACATTTTCTCAAGTATCTCGTAAGATTATATTTCCAGTTATTCGCAACCAAAAATTGGCAAAACAGCCCACATGAGCACGAAAGTACACCTATTCGTGAGCCAGAAGCTCGAAATATTTTTCTTTTTCTGGGCAGAAACAATTGCGTGCCCTCTCTCTCCAGTCGTCGCGCGCAATCAAGTACAAAATATTATGTAAATATAAAATTTCAGTCAGCCATTCATTCCATAATCATGTATTAATTACCTCGGTTTGAGAAATAAGTTGGCTTTCTCACTGAACAAGTTCACATGTGGGGAAGCCAGCTTTGGCGAGCAGTTTACATAGTTAATACTTGGTGAGGAAAGTAGGACTCTTGGCTCTCCCCGGCAGTGTTTCATACGTTCGACTGCTGGACCTGTGGACGTGGGTTCTAATCCAGCCACTGTATCCATGTTCCTATGATGCGCAACGAGATCCCGTGTGTGTGCTATGCGATGTCAGCGCGAGGTAAGAAAGCTCCAGGTTGTCGAAATGAATCCGAAGGTCTCAACACCCTTTAATGCGGAAGCATTCATCTATAGACTGCTACCACGAGACAAATTTTGTCTTGCTTTATTGTAGAGCAATTCAAATGGGCAAACAGGACTACAGCGTCATCATCCAGAAGACCAATCACCACAAAGGCAAATTTCAAAAGTGGTGCATAGAAACTCAACAACAGACTGACTACGTCAATTGGGCCAAAATGTATGTATAAGTACAATGTAGCGCACCCAGGCCGATAATCGCGCCCAAATTTCTTCCGGGCCTACCCATGAATTTTGGTCCTGGTGATCCTAAGATGGACCTCGCTCAGATTGTTCTAATTGATATTCAAGTACAAAATGAGCCTCGCCCTTTTGTATAGTCGCCATCAAATTTAGCCAGCCCGAAAAATGACTCCGCGAGACTGAACCAAAAATTGATCATGTCAAAGTAAACTGCACCTTGCCCAGTTCGACGCTCACACCAAATGTGAACCCGTACCACCCCCAAAACCTTTCCAAGTGCCTCCTAGTCCAGGGCTCCGCTGGCCCGACCTTTTGGTTGGAGGTGGACCAGGTCGACGGAGAAGACTCCTGGGGATGCAACAAGAGAACACCTCTAAATTTAAGACACCCCAAAACCGTCGAAAAATAACATAGAGCCAAATAAATTATTTCCTTCCTTCCACTGGTCTCCCGGAGATTGATGAACATAAATGCGTTGAGTGGACTGTGCCTTCGCGTGAGTTACCGAGGTAACCACGGTGAACCGGCGTGTTTTATAACACAGCTCTTATTCGCTTGTTTGGCGGCTGAGCCGCGTCGCCGTTGCTCCCAGCGTAACCGAGCGAAAGAGAGTTACGAGAAACTCGCAAGCCAAAGAGAACTCAGAAGAGCCACGAACTCTGCACCGCTCGCTCCATGACTCTTCTTTTTCTTCTTCTGAGAAATTATTTTTGGCGCATGAGGAGGATAGTGTTGTGTAACTCATACATACGTACATACATCTCTAAATTTATTTGCTTCAATTTATCGCGAAAACACTGAAATAACTGCTCTAACTGTTTGCATTAGGGAGTATCACGACCGTCCTTTGATTATTTTTTTTTTTTTCTCTGAAGTACGGGCTTCTTTGAATGGAGGAAAACTGAAGGAAGAGTTCGGCAAAAGTGGAATTTTTTTAGCAGAGGGAGTGATGTGTTTCTCGTAGCTTGCAGATACATTTTTCCTATGGGTACCAGGAGATACACCCCAACCGATGGCTGTGCGGAACTTGAGCTGATTCGCTTCGACAAAAGCTGATTGTACTAGCAACGCGGTAAAAAGAAGCAGAGGATGAAAGCGCGCATATTTTCAATGGCAGTTGAATATGAGAGCAGTTGCGTTGTGTTTATTTGCGCTGTACGCGAGCTCGCACCAGCCGCGACCTACTTTTGTTCTGCTGAAAAAATTATCGGTTGATATCAGTTCTTTCCGCCCTAATTTCATTCATGCAAAAAAAAAAAAAAAAAAAGTGCTGACAGACATTTGACTTATATCCGGCAGGCGTAAAATATATAAATCGTATCTTCTGACAAAATATAGACACATGAAATGATGTCGCTAAAGCGATGACATGACAAGTTGAGATTACTTTTAAAAACGCGACCAGATCTTCTCGACTCTGCTGTACATCGCAAGTGCTAGGCATAACACTATTGTGTAGTGTCTGACACGCCTGAATAACGGTAGTCGCAGCTGATCTCGAGCACGTCTGAGCGTGGATGTCCCTCGTTGTCCACCCTTTCTGCAAACGTCTGGATTAGGCACGGTCATGTGTGCCCATTAAAATCTGCAGTTTTATAGAGTGCGCATTTCTTAAATTTTGCCAATCATTGTAGAAATCACCCACCGCAAAATTAAGGATGGCCTCTGTGACCTTTGTTATTCTCAAAGGTTTCGTTGAAAAAAGAAAGACTCGACTGCACTCTTCGAGTGCCTTGTGCATTCGCGTGTCTAGGTTGATGTAACTCCCTGCTCAGTGGTGCAGAGGTAGTTCACGTCAGCCGAAGACATCATTTGATTAAACTACGCCGAAGTATACGTGGTAGAGAAAAAAGGAAGTTGAAGCAGGCGCTTTGCCTGCGATGGCTGCAAAAGCGCGTGTGACACTTGCAGTAAAGGCCAATTGGGCATATCCTCGCGCTTGCCCGAAGCCAATGAGAAGCATCTATCCCTTTCTGATCCGCCAATCAACTGACATTCTAGAACCACCGGTGGTGGTGCTTTGTGACGATTTCAAAACCGTTCATCTAGCTGACTCAGGTTGGGCCTGTCAGGTTGCTCACTGTGGATGATGGCGTCCGCCTTCCCGATCAAGACTGGAGCCGCTGCAAGCAGGGTCATCCCGGAGGTCGTGGTTGACGAGAACTCGAAAAAGGAATACGTTCGCGGCAAATTCCTCGGCAAGGTAGGCTCTTCAGTCGTTTCTGGGTGGCACTGCCCGTTGCATATCGTACCACTGAAGGCTATTTTTGAGGAAGGCGCGTGGTTCGAAATGCAGATTCTATACGATGCCCTTTTGTCACTGCAGTGGTAGACTTGCTTTGTGGGTGTTTCGCCACGTGTTTGTTCGCGTCTCCTGTAATTCGGCAGCTGCCTATAGAACCTACATGAGGGCAAGGCTTCTTAGTTCACGCTGTCATAAATGAAGACCATATTGGACACACATTCACTTTGTGCACTTCTTTGTCCAGTCTAGCCACTGTACTTATCGAACAAAGCAGGGATTGTTATAAATTAGTCACTCGCCTTGTTACTTGGCAAGGACGTTCGCACGTAGGGCAAGCAAGCAAAGGAAACTTT
Source organism: Amblyomma maculatum (assembly GCF_055883805.1). Taxonomy (NCBI): domain Eukaryota; kingdom Metazoa; phylum Arthropoda; class Arachnida; order Ixodida; family Ixodidae; genus Amblyomma; species Amblyomma maculatum. Next base: position 117,431,256 of record NC_139351.1, on the reverse strand, counting down.
CGAAATCAGAGTGCTTACTAGGTGAACTTGAATCCGCAAAGGATAACTCGGCGGCGAAGGTTCTAACGACGTGTACGTTGGGATAAGAATACCAGCGGACTTAGGCCTCGCTACGGACATTCCCATTAATCCGCGTGTAGTGTCTCGAAAATCCCTGAACACTGCTGGCTTTTGCGTGCCTGACTGCGATCCTTGGCGAAGAATTCTAATAGTCTGGTTCGAACATGTTGTAGATAACAATCTGTGGTGCGGGACAAAAAACTGAGTCCGCGTGCACCTGCTGAGTTTAGTCAATGAATATTTGAAAATTAATTCAGAAACTATCCCTCTGGCAATGGAGCAATTGAGGAAGAAAGGTGGGTGGATAGTTAAACCGGAAACTGCTGCATGAGCTTTCTCCCCAAAGAAAGCGCGAATATATTCTGGAATCATTAAAATGCCCCCCCCCCCCCCCCCCCCCTCTCTCCATCTCTCTCTCTTCGGCGGGAACCGTTCGGCGGGAATTTAAAACTCCGAAGAAACACGCGAATTAATTCCTCTGCGCAGTAAAGAGAGATGTTAGGGTCACACCACATGGTTTGAAAAAATAAAGTGTGGCGGCAGTAAAACTTCTCATTGCTCGTGTAACTCACTTTTCATTTCAAAGCGTCATCTCAGCTCTACCTGCAGTTTATCCTACAAAAAAAAAAAAAAAAAAAAAAAGGTCATTAAAGCCTGTGTTCTTGCAAAACTACCGCATGCACAAGCAACAAAATTGCGCAATTTTTTTGTGCATATGGCCGAAACTATACTGATGTTGCAAGTAAGATCTTAAGCCTGCTGAGCAGCTATCGTGCCGAGGCACTCTTCAAATTGTTTACCCTTTTCACTCGTCTACTTTTTCGAGTAAGTTCAAATAAGAATAATGTTAATTATTTGGATTTTGCAGCGACAGATTTAGAGGGAGGTGGAAAAGGCGTTCCCTTCCTAAAGAGGAATTTTAATTAGAAATGTTTTGCTTTAATCCTTCTCTCTTTCTCTTTTTTTCTAAAAGGGTTCACAAAATGCATGGTTGAAATGAGACCATTTTTACCAACCGCTTCATGCAAGTGGCTTATTATTTCAATCAGCCATTCATTATATGATCATGTGTTAATTACCTCTGTTTGAGAATTAAGTTGGCTTTCTCACAGAACTAATTCAGATGTGGAGAAGCCAGCTTTAGCGAGCAGTTTACATAGGTAATACTTCGTGAGGAAATGACTCGACTGTACACGGTGGCAGTGTTTCGAGCGTTCGGCTGCTGGAAAATAGGAAGGGAGGGAGAAATGAGGGCATTTACCCAAAGCTTAATTTTTGCAGGGTGCATATGCAAAGTGCTACGAATTTCGGGACAAGGAGACAAACATGGTTTACGCCGGCAAGATCGTATCCAAGGCACTGCTCACGAAAACCCGGCAAAAAGGAAAGGTACATATCTGAGGATTTTTGTTCACTACATTTTCTCAGCCTTTCGCGCATCCTTGCAAGTAATTTGTAGTGCAAAAATAATTATTCGGGACAGTAAGCTCGAGTGTATTCAAAATCTTATATATATATGATTGTTGCTTTTGTGCCTGGATAAATTTATAGCTTTAATGAAGGACTTCACTAACTGTTCAACTGGCTGCGTCCTTTAGTTTTGCTTTTTTATACTTTTAACATTATGACTGGTTGCCATTTCTAATGGTTTGTACCTGTCTGGTCCAGATAACCCAGGAAATACAAATACACAAGAGCCTAGACCACAAACACATCGTTGGCTTCCACGGCTACTTCGAAGACGATAACCACGTCTATATCATTTTGGAGCTCTGCCGAAGACGGGTATGTATTTGTCGCCGTTTGTGGATGTGAGTCCCTCAGTTCCCATCGTAGTCTTGAATATTATACTTTCGTAAGACGATTTATTATTGTCCCTTTTTGATGATGCTAAAGCGGCCATGCAAAAAACGTGAAAAGGGAATTTTTTTGCTATTTGGTGGCATTTGGTTAATATGGACCACAACCATAAATTTTTTGCAAACCGATTGTGTACCTGAACTTCAAGTTGACTAAAGAGTAATGTAGGGGTTAAATAGAGCAATGGCTTAGCTGCCACGCTCCGTTAAGACAATGCGAATATCTGCGTCTGATTTCCTGCATCTCTGTAGACTAGAATACGCTCAGCATACTGTAGTCCACAGAGGAGCAAAGAATCTGTTTGCAGCTTTGTGTTTAATTCCAGTGATATGCCAACATAGTACTTACCTACTTACTGGCGAAATCCACTATGGTCTCAGGTACATGTATGCACCTACCTTATTGCACAGTGATTAAACATGAATAGCATTCGCTTCAATTATTTTTTGTGTTTTCTTTCGATTTTACAGTCGCGAACCTTACTATTTTCATGCTGCCTTTCCTGCTTTTCAGCGTCACAATTGCGAGAAGTTTCAAATTGTAGTGTTATTCTCCGCAATTACATCATGCGAATTTGCCTCTTTTATAAGGAACTTCCTCATTTTAACACTAACACCCCGGCCGAGTCCTAAAACATGACCATCCATCATGATATATAGTTTTTGAGTGTTTCACATAATGTCTTATGTATTATTTACCGGCTGCGCCCTCCCCCCTCCCCTCCCCATACCCCTTATGTGATGCCCTAAACTAAGGGCCTTTATGGGGGAATAATTAGTGACAGTTACGATGATAATAGTGAAAAGGCAAAGATGCTGAGAAGAATATTACGTCGCGCGAACATGACTCGCGATGTCTTGGTTAAAAATCTACAGCATAATGGGTTTACTTCTAAGTCGTGCAACGGAACTCCTGGAAGCACTCCTGGAGTACTTAAGCTCGAAATAGGTGCGCACGAGATTTCTCGTTGCCAGCGAGACAGACTGACAGTGAATGCTGGAGATGCGCAACGAGCCCTGTTACAGGGCTTGGAAGGAAACCTATTGGTTGCATATTTTCAAAAGGACGTACTGGTTTCTCTAGTTATATCTGCACTTAACGCAAGTCGCGAGCTGCCACTGTTTGTGTTTTAAATTCAAAAATAGCCCATTCAGTGTAGAGACAAAACCCTCACCGGCAACTCCTGCTCTCAAGAAGTTCTGGAAATTGTCTTATCCTGGTATACCACCTCATATAAGGCACATCTGTTCACCTTGGCGGCTACACAAGGTTTATGCAAGCATTGAGATGTGTCTGAAGCAGAATAGTGTGCTAGTTAGCTACATTGTGAGGCACGGATTGCGGATACACATACGAATCTGGGTCTTGCTGAAAGTAACAAATTTGCTCGCATCACTCATGTTTGGGCGCATGCCCTCCGAGAAGTGTGGCACACGACGGAAACCAAATCACATGTTTCCGGCTATCGCACTCATTCACTCACTTCTCACTAGTCTTTTCGAGTGCTTTATTGAAACCAGATGCCTTGTAGAGTAGACGTGAGATGTAATTTTAACAGCTTCTGTTAGCAAACGTTTCACTGCATTGCTTTCCAGTCTCTGAAGGAAATGCACCGACGTCGTGGGAGCTTGACCGAGCCCGAGGCTCGGTATTTCCTTCGCCAGCTCCTTGTGGCTTGCCAGTACCTGGCACAGGAGCGTGTGATCCACCGAGACCTCAAGCTCGGCAACCTGCTCCTCAACGACGCCATGGAGCTGAAAGTGGGGGACTTTGGGCTCTCCGCCCGCATCAGCTACCGTGATCAGCTGAGGATGACCTTCTGTGGCACCCCAAACTACATCGCCCCGGAGGTCCTGGCCAAAACGGGACACAGCTTTGAAGTGGACGTCTGGTCTATCGGCGTCATCCTGTGAGTCTTGTGTCGTTTCAGGTGCCTGATATAAACTGTCGTCTGACGAGAAAGAGGATGTAGATTTGCCTGTTACAGACAGTGTGCCATAAAATCCAACCCAGTCCAATGTAATCCAGCTGGTTCCTCTTTGTCCCTTGAACTCCTTCTAGTACCTATAACGGATGCACTAAATTCGCGACAACTTTCTAGACCTAGAAAAATCCACTCTGAATAGTCAGGTGATATATCTTATTTATCACTATATCACTGTTATCGCTATAATCACTATCACTATAATCGTCCTCATCACATCGTGTCAAATAGCCCTGCCGGCGTGGCGCATTGGCTACGGCGCTCGACTACTGTTCCCAAGAATGCGGGATCGAATGCCGGCCTCGGCGCCCGCTTTGATGGGGGCGAAAAGCAAGGCGCCCGTGGGCTGTTCACTGTCAGTGCACGTTAAAGATCCCCTCGTGGTCGAATTTTCCGGAGACCTTCACTACGGCGTCTCTCATAGCCTGAGTCGCTTGGAGACGTTAATCCCCACAAACCAAACCAAACCAAACCAAACATCTTTTCAATACATTTAGCTTGACAAATGTATCTCTCAATGCCTGTCAACAACTTTAGTCTGGACGGTCTGCGTCAGCCGGGGGGTTTATATATTTCGCGTGCTCTTTCGCATATTGCTGTCTCTTACGTTCGCATGCTAAATAGTATGTGTGAGGATGTACAAATAGATGAGCAGTGATGAATCCAGTGGCAAAGTGCAAGTACCCGATCGAGGATACGCAAGGGGAGCCGCTGACGGGAGTCTAATGCTGTCGAACCTGAAGTGCCTGAAAACTTGGTGCCTGAAGACCTGAAGACCTAGTTAACGCGGACCTGAGGTGCCCCCCCCCCCCCCCCCCCACCTTCAATTATTTTAATGCGAAAGCATATCTTGGCTCATGGGTGGCATAGACACAGTCTGTCATCGAAAGTGGCCGCACGAACTTTCAGTGATCAGTTTCACGGGTAATTAATATAACAAATATAACTGTTGGTTAAGGGCACATGTAAATAATAGGAATAATTTTTCACGTCGACGAAACATTTAAATAACTAGGTAATTAGTCAACTAAACGAATTAAGCTGTGGATAAGAGCTGCGTGTGGACAGAGCGTACCCGCAGGAACTCTTTATCAGATCATGTTCGCGCGAATAATCAGGTAATTTGACCAACTTTGGCATCAAATCTAATGCTAACATGACCAACTCGATATATTGACCTCCAAATTTTAATAGGTCATCCCCTAAATTTTAGCACCCTGGGCTCTTAAAATCTGAACTCGCTAACGTTTGATCAAAAGCGGTGTCTAAACAAATTCCAGTGTGGCCAATTCAGTGATGACCTCCAAATTGAAATGCCCTCCCCCCCCCCCCCCCCAAATATTTGGCCCCCTGGATCCTCACAATTTGACCTTGTGAAAATTTGACCAAAATCGATGACTAACCTAGTTCTAGTATCCCCAGTTCAGTGGTGGCCTCTAAACTTACGTGGGCCATCTCCGAAATTTCGCCTCCGAGCACACCCTCCTCCTCCCCCCTCCCCCCCCCCCCAAAAAAAAAAAAAAGAAATTGACTGCGTTTAAATTTTGCCAAAACTCAGCGTACTTTGCAAATTTAAGTGGTTCACCCACAAAATTTGGTCCATTGACTTCCAAAATTTGATTTCGTCCTGATTTGACCGATAGAAACGTCAATCAAGTAACGATACTAAACAGCGAAATCCAGAACTCATAACGGAACTAGGCACGTAAAACTCACATTGTTTTCACATTTCTGCGCGTAAGCAGACTTGTATCCCTGTTACTTTTACATATTTTGCTGCAGCTGCATTGTGGTTCCCACATATATTTTTCTACGAAAGCGAACAGGCCTTGGCATGTTTAAGGAAACTGGTTGTACATGTTTATCTACTGCACTTTGAACATTTTTACAAAAATTACAGCTTTCGATAGCGTCTAACGGTCCTTTGTGAGGGAGGACAGTGCGTTACATCTTCTTGCTTTTGTTTCCCTTCTGCCTTTTATCAGCTGTCCATATTTTTGTGTGTTCTTTCTCATGCACTTCTTCGCTCATCAAATGCTCTTTGTGCAATTTTGCTGAAAAACTTCCTGCGCCCTTTGCGGATGTAATATTAGTTATTTATCCTGAATATTTTCATTTGTGAGTTTTCAGTCACTTTCATTTTTCTCGAGTCATTGTTAGCCTTTTTCATTTTGCTGAGTCCTTCTGATCTATTATTTGTCTTTGATATTTATTTTTAGTATTTTCAATTTGTTACCGTGGCAGCCACATGCCTTCCTGCCTTCTCCATCTCCTTCCTTACAAGTGGAGTGTTACCCTCTCTCCACTTTGCCGCATCAAACAGGGCAGATGGCACGTGACTTTTCCGTCTAACAACCGTAACAAGTGGCGGTTACAGTATCATATAAACCGACATCAGTTTTTCTCTTAATGATTTAAATCAAGTAGTATTAAAACAAAAAGGCCGAACGTTAGGACTGCTTTCATTCGCATAGTTATTATTTCTATTTTTATCAGGTTCTGTTCTTATCAGGCTGTCTTGAAGCGTATTGCAATCACTGAGCGGGCAGAAAGTTCCTTGTCCTAAAAGTGGCTCCGAGACACGCATAAAGCTCTCGATCCGTTATCAGGACCAATAGATTAACAAAAACTGTTATTGTCGCCGTTTCATTCACTATATATTCGCTGCCTACAGCAAATGTGCTCGCTTGTGAAAAGTGACACGGCGTCTTTCAGTCCTATTACACATGAAGCAGGGTGCCGTCGAATGACCATAATGCACCACGGTTTTCTGCAGGTTCACAATGCTTGCAGGATATCCTCCATTTGAGGCTTCCACGCTGACGGACACCTATGCTCGCATAAGCAAAAACGATTACCATATCCCCTCATCGATGAGCTCTCACGCAGCTTACCTCATCCGTAGGCTGCTTCATCCACGGCCTGAAAAGAGACCCAAGATTGAGGACATCATGAAGGATGACTTCATGACTTTCGGTAGGTTTTACTTGTGCTGTATATACGTGCTGCTTTCAAGCTCTACGTAGTTATGAACCCTTTGTGGCATTACCGTGTTAATATGAAATACTGGGACACGTTTGAATACGTAGGGATAGGACACTTCAAAAAAAAAAAAAAAAAACGATCTAGATGCAAACAGCGCAGCTAGAAACCTAATCAAATTCGGTAAGAATATATCTACGACTGTGCGCTGCTTGTACTATTCTATATTTTACAAAGTTAATGACCATGCTGACCGATGAAATGCGAGTGCCAGTGCAGCTGCAAGGTGTTCTAATTTAGGTATTCATGATTATACAATTGTCAAAACGCGCTGCATGCAACGCTATAAGTCAGTATATTACCTCTACGACCGCGATGTCATGCGTATGGAGGCATTAGAGACATTTATCATTGCGGAAGCGTACTACAGCGTAGACGTGAAAGCATCCGAGATTATCACGCGCACAGCCATTAACTCACGAACAGACCCAGGCAGTTAGAGGCAGGGGCACAAGGGCCATTCGTAAGGAGTTCCATAATGAGCTACGCCCTTCCGGCATCCCATTTCATGCCTGAGTCTATACTTTCAACTGTAGATGGGCAACATGCTTTTGAAGCGTCGTCGTGTAAAGATACATTGTGCCTCATTCGAACTTCTTTCCTATTAATCGTTAATAATATGTGCGAAAACACGAGGACACGGTCAGTTCGGTTTGAGTGAATTTGAACGTGCCGTGTTTAATTCATGTTGCGAAACGAATGCGAAAATAATATATTCGCTTTTTTTTTTTTAATTTTTGAATAAATTCGCACACACCTTGACACTTTTAATCTGGCCTCCCTGTCTGTAAGTTTTGCGTAAGGTGGTTTGGAACTGGCATAACATTAAAAAAAAACACAAGACCTATTGGACCCATGCCCACATTTGGACGTTTTAAATATATTATCATAGAGCGTAGATAGGTCTTCATGGCCGTCTTTGCAAAATATTACGCCGTCTGCGCGCAATGCGGGATAAATTCAAGTCGTAGCTCGTCTGCACTCTGTTTCGACAAATCCAACCTCTTCAATTATGCGGCCAGCAGCGACACTCATGTACGATGCAGAATCAAACCGCATATAATTGGTCCGTCATTTTTATACATGGGTTAATAATGAACAAGAGAGAGTGAAAAAGATCTACTTCAACGCAGTGTTAGGCGTCGAGGATACTCTGCGTCCGGTTAACCAATGCAAACTTGTCTGCCAGACGGTCCGATACTAGGAAGATCGTGTCACGTTGTGGGAGGAGGGTACGGGGTGATGAGAAATTTTAATGGCACCATAGATTAAAAAAAAGTCATGTTCTAGATTAGCAAACTTTTCGGTACAATTTGCTTAGTGCAGGGCAGAGTCAGAGACAGTGGAGAAAAAATTGCAAGGCTGAAGGGTATGGTTGATGCGGCGAATAATGCGCGATCGGGGTGTGGTGAGAGATTTCTCAGAATTATAGAGAATTTTGTCATAGTAAAGATATATTTACCGTTATATTGAAGAGTAGTTCCCCGTGTTGACGGAGAAAGCCAGCGGTTCCAGGCGCTCGCTGTCACAGTCGGTTTGTGAGGCGCGATGTGGCACCTTATTGCGTGGGACATCAAAGTGACCAGGAATGCAATCTAGTGTAAATTTACGGAGGACAAATATGCTGAAAGTATCTAGTAGATCTTTTCATGAATAGAAAAGGACTGTGACCCACGTGAATTGCGCGTGTATAGCTTGCTTCGAAACGGTCTTGTCTAACACAGCTGCCGATAATAGGGCGTGTCAAAAATTATGGAGAGATGTTTCACGTTTCAAATTTTTTCAGTGTCTTCACGCATTGTTATGTGCAAACTCGCTATATTGAGAATGTACTGAGTCATTTGGATCAGTGAATGTATTTCGCGTTAATACAGACACTGACGTTCGCACTTGAGTGAAAGCACTTCTCTTTGTTTATTTAACTCTGTCATGAATGCGATGCGGTTTTGCTGTCATTTTAGGACCGTTGCCTACGCAGCTGCCGACATCCTGCCTAGTGACGGAGCCGCGTTTCGACACACTCAACATTGATCTGACCGCTGATGGCCGCAGGCCACTTGTGGAGAAGAACAAAGGGCCGGGTGAGTTACACACAGGGTACTGTTTACCACCATGTGGAGTAGCACCATGTAAACTGGATTCCAAAGGAAAGAAAGCGTAACAGGGGGCGGCAAAAAGTCAGGTTGGCGGATGATGTTAAGAAGTTCACAGGGGTCAGTTGGATGCAGCTAGCACGGGACCGGGTTGATTGGAGGAATATTGGAGGGGCCTTCGCCCTGCGATGGGTATAGTTCGGTTGATAATCAGATTAGCAGGTGGCGGTTGAAAGTTAGGTGAGCGAATGAGATTAGGAAGTTTGCGGGGATCGGGTGGATGCAGCTCGCACAGGGCGGGATTAATTGGAGGGACATGGGAGAGGCATTCGCACTGCAGTGGTTGTACTCAGGCTGATAATTATTGTTTTCGGAACTTCGCATTGCAAGCTTATGCAACATTGCAACTTTAATGAGCTGGTGTACGTTGCAAGCACTGACTGCCATATTTTGATAAAATATTCGACCGTTAGTAGTTATCTTAACGTGCAATACTAAATTTCGGCACATTTAAGGTTAAATGCGACCATTTTCGCGTGACAATTCGGCTGAACCCCATCGTATATATATATATATATATATATATATATATATATATATATATATATATATATATATATATATATATATATATATATATATATATATACTGTGTGTACTGCCACGACAAGACAGCTATTTTTCGGGCACAATTCGAGATTTGCCTTCCAGTTTACACATGTACACAGGATTAGAACCGCATAGTAATAAAGCTCGTAACTGTGTTCTTGTTCGTTCACAATACACATTGTTTGAACTTACCAACCAAAAGTAAGGAGTTCAATACTGTTTTGCTATACTTGTTTTGTTCTTCCTATGATGCTTGCTTTCACGCTTGCCATTGTGTGTCCTCAACATCATTCTGACCATTAATAGCCTGAGACCAGCTTTCAAGATGTTACATTCTTTGCCATCGCAGAACCGGGAGCCAAGATTACGCCCATACGGTACGACCCCCAGGCACGGAATCTGAAAACACAAAAGCGTACGTGAAGTTTCTTCTACTTTCTGGTTTTGTGTCAAGAAGCTGCTGGCTTGGGCAGAGAATACATTGTTAGGCCCTTGCGCTGCTTGGATAATTGTTGCCAAAGCAAAAAGCTTATTATGTAATTTATTTGCCACAAGAAATACACGCTTTCTTCTGATTACAGACTGCACATGGTGTAGCCAAGAGAGTTTCGTAGCGTCTATCTCGTCTTAGCTTTGTTAACCTTGATCCGGCTGTAATGGACTCTGAGCGCAGTCGAACATAATGCTGCCTTGCTTGTAGCTGAACCGTTTGTCAAGTTGCTGATTTAGCAATCACGTAATTTCTGCGTGAACGCACTATAAATGGCTCTACGGTATGCTGAAAGCATCTGGTACATGAATGAGGGAAACGAAAAAGATTCAAACACCTAAAGACAAAAACGACCCGCAGGATACAGGGCTTTCTTTTCCAGATAATTTAACTTCGATAACAAAGGAAACCCGTTAAGTTCCGGAAAACACGATCACGCTTGCAAGGGGACGACAAAAACTCCATATTTGTCAACTTTGTGTGGCCACAATACCGCTGGCTCTCGGTCTATGCGTACTAGCTACTAGCCGCACTCTGGGCATTTCGTGGATGAAAACTGGACGAGAATGTCCGGTCATTCGCTAACCTTAGGCGAGTGTCTGGGAACCCCTGCCGACTGACACCGTAGGAATCGGCACTTTAAAGGCCTTTAATTTAACGCTACCGCTTACCGCTACCGTTTACCGCTACCGCGCGAGCGTCACTATGTATGCGCAGATCACCTTGAGGGCGACAGATGGCGCAGCCCTTTTCGTACTCTCGAGTACCATTTTCGCCTGCGTGGTTTATTACCAATTACGTAATAAGGGAGTGGTTACTCATGATCATCCACCTAAGTGCAGCCATGTGGCTAGAGAGGATTTAGCGCTATGTTTGATCACGCAAAACGTGCAGTACATTAGGAACGAATAACATTGTAGCGCACAGCGACGCTGTAAGGCGAAGACCGGCGTTCCCACGGCTAAAGAAGAAAAACTCACAGTGGCTTAGCTGTAGTTAAGCCTAGGAGATTGTGGAAGCAAGAGAGGCCAAGTGTCTTCAGTGGAAGACGACACCATCTATTAGGGTGCCTCGACGCGCGCGCCTCGCGCTCTCGAGGGGTGGAAACAACTCCACCATGCTTTGGCCCACTTCTCTCATTGCGCTTCAGGAGCGTTCCTGTTATCTGCAATCCCAATCTTGAACGCGTGCCAAGGAACACCACGCGACAGGAGCGATGACGTACCGTCTAAACGCACATTTCTCATCTTGTCGAGCGTTCCTGCCATCTGCAATCCCAAACTTACACTCGCCAAGGAACGCCACGCGACAGCCGCCGCAAAATCGGGACACACTTACGTGGGCTCAAATATGGAGGCGTAGAGGCGGCACTGACCCTTGCAAAGAATATACCCACCCTCCGGAGCGGCGGAGGGGGGTGCGCGCATCGAGGCACCCTGCCGCCTGTGGCTACCGGATGGATGGATGGAATATAGGAGCGTCCCCTTTGAAACGGGGTGGTAGCAGTAGCTATCATGCTCTTTTTTTTTCATATATCTTAATTATTGATTTAGAATGGTTAACTAAACCATCATTCTATTTATTAAATTTTTGTTCCTACATTGCTAACAATATGTCACTTCTCTGCTTTTAAGCCACCAATCTTCCAGTCGTTTTTTGCTAGTTTCCACCGCCAGTTTATTCACCGGATGGATGGATGGAATATAGGAGCGTCCCCTTTGAAACGGGGTGGTAGCAGTAGCTATCATGCTCATTTCTATCAGCAGTAGCTATCAGGCACGGATAGCTACTGCACCACCTGTTAGACTACAGCGCACCTAGTGAGAGAAGCGCGAAACGCCCGGCGTGGCTACGAGCCGCTACTATGGTGGTTGAAGGGGCCTTAAACATAGAGTTCCTTACACTAGGAAACTCTATGGCCTTAAAGCTACGCTAATATAGCTACGCTGAAGAGCCGACTCGGTAGCCTATCTTCTTGCCCCGCCGGGGTGGTGCAGTGGTGAGACGCCCGACTACTGTCCGGAGTGCCCGGGTTCGAACCCGTCCTCGGCGGCTGCGTTTCGATGCGAAGAGGCGTCCGTGTGCTGTGCGTTGTCAGCGCACGTTAAAGATCCCCAGGTGGTCGAAATTACTCCGTAGCCCTCCACTACGGCTCCTCTTTCTCTCTTTCCACCTTCACTCCCACCTTCCTTCCCCTTACGGCACGGTTCAGGTGTCCACAGAAACAAGTGTGACAGATACTGCGCCTTTCCCTTCCTGTGAACCAACTATTATTATTATTATTATTATTATTATTATTATTATTATTATTATTAGCCTTTCTTCACCCCGCTTATGACGTCACACCATGGACGGATGGATGGATGGATGGATGGAATATAGGAGCGTCCTCTTTGAAACGGGGTGGTAGCAGTTGCTATCATGCTCATTTTTTTCCCTATATCTTAATTATTGTTTTAGATTGGTTAACTATACCATCATTCTATTCATTGAATTTTTGTTTCTACATTACTAACATTGACACTTTTCATCCCTTTGAAGCCACCAATCTTCCAGTCGTTTTTTGCTAGCTTCCACCGCCGGTTTATTCACCCGGCCACTGGTATCTCTAAACCCCAGAGCTTCACGAAGAATGTTAGACTACACCTGTTAGACCATCTGTACAGTGGCTCCATCTGTTAGACTGCAGCGCACCTAATGAGAGAAGCGCGAAACGCCCGGCGTGGCTAGAGTGTTCTAGAACACTATAGCGTGGCTACGAGCCATGCTACGTTGAATAGCCGACTTGGTAGCCCTGCTCTCGCGCTAGTATGACGTCAGTAGTCACGTGATGTAAAACGTAACTACCAGACCACGCTACGCTGAAGGCACGAAACCTGGCGTATCGCTTTCGCAATAGAATTAAATTGAACGGCGCGTGCTCGGTGCGCACGCACGGCACGGTCTGTTTGGTTCGAGAAGCCTGCCACGCCGATCCTCCTGTTTGGTGCTCTACTGTGACCCCGTAAATTCCTCACACCTTCGATATTTCGGAGGTTATGGAGGATATGGAAAACGCATTACACGCAGCGACCGGATCGAGCGCGGCATCGGAGCGACAGGCAGCAGTGCTGTCGACCCTGGCACCGAGGGCAGGACAACGAGAGGAGCACCTGGAAGAGCTGCAGAGCCTTCTTCGGCGCCTTCTGAACGGCCGACCGCCCGAGCACAGCTTCGAGCACCCGGACGAAGTGGAGGACCCCGCCTTGACGCCCGTGTTCTGGGTCAGCAAATGGATGGACTTCTGCGACAAGTACGGAATCGCCTACGAGCTCTGCGACAACAGCATCGAAGTGCTGTTCAACGACGTCACCCGAATCATCCTGCACAGCAACAACGTGTAAGCGTTTCTGCTCGTTGTCTGAAAAAGAAAGAAAAAGAAAAGTGTGCGCATGGGTTTGTAATGGAAAAGAAGGAAAGGTTCGGACTCAGCACATTCAGAATAACGGCCTGGGGGGCGAGTTGGTGCATGATGGAATTGAACGGCGGCGCAACACGGAAAAAAAAAGAAAAAAATGTGTTTTTTTTTTCTCCCGTTTTTGATAGTTTATCTACTGAGGTTAGAAATATCTTGTCTGATTTCCTATTGGTGCTGCTCGGCGTTCACGTGTTGGGTTTGGAGCGGACTGTGGCGATGAGTGTGATGCTTGAGATGGACGTATAAATATGCCACCTTTCCGTTTAATAAATAGTTGGTAGTGTGCGCATGTGGTGTCCCCTTCTTGTCTGTGTCCGTTTCCGTGTTGCGCCGCCGTTCAATTCCATCAGCACATTCGATAGCCCTAAACGAAAACAATGCAGAAAGTATGCAGGCTGAACGGGCGTCACCGTAATGACATAACAGAGGGGGCACGAAAAGCATAACAGCTGAATTAATGCGTGTTCGATTTAATTCCCTTCATGTCAAAAGTACGCGTAAAGCGGGATTGAAGAACACTAGAGAAAGAAAGGAATTCTTGCAATAAAATTCACGCTGAGAACCACCGGTGGTATTTCCCCAATGCGTTCAGATTTAATCACTAAAGCGGTAACCGCATGAGGTAATAACCGATGCAGACAATTTTTTATGACTGACGTTAAGCCAAGTACGCTCACGGAAACGTATAAATTACACCTGCACATTTTAATCGCGTGCAGTGCGCATTGTTTGTAGTTTGCTGTTTCTTCAAGTTTTCTTTTGGAGCCATTTATATCCAAAACCTTGCCTTGCAACAAAATTCAAAAAGTGCATGTAATTTCGGCGACTAATTTCCCTGCTCGGTGTATCAGAGCCTGCCACGCCGGGGTGGTGCAGTGGTAAGAAGTCCGACTACTGTGCCGGAGTTCACGGGTTCGAACCCGAACACGGCGGCTGCGTTTCAATGGAGGCGAAACGAAGTGGCGTCCGTGTGCTGTGCGATGTCAGCGCACGTTAAAGATCCCCAGGTTGTCGAAATTACTCCGTAGCTCTCCACTACGGCTCCCCTTTCTCTCTTTCCACTTTAACTCCCACCTTCCTCCCTTCCCTTACGGCGCGGTTCAGGTGTCCACACAGCAAGTGTGACAGATACTGCGTCTTTTCCTTTCTGTGAACCAATTATTATTATTATTATTATTATTATTATTATTATTATTATTATTATTATTATTATTATTATTATTATTATTATTATTATTATCTGGTGCACTATCTAATTCCATTCTCTTTGACGAGGAGTTGATAACTGAGAGTCTTAAGCGTCTGAGACCATCTTTGTCTCCTGGACCTGATGGCATTCCAGCTGCCATAATAAAAGCCTTCAGTTATATCTTCGTACCAGTACTGACTGCCATATTTAATAACTGTTTAAAAAATGCTGCCTTTCCTCGCGTGTGGAAAATGGCACGCGTGTTTCCTGTCTTCAAGTCTGGAAACAAAACTGATGTTTCCAATTATCGTCCGATTTCTCTTCTATGTGCAACCTCTAAGCTTTTCGAATTAGCTTTGCACAGCGTACTTTCCTTCCATCTCAAACATATCATAGTACCGAATCAACATGGCTTCATGTCGGGTCGCTCTACTTCCACCAACCTAGTCACGTTTATGACGTATGCCTCTGCAGCAGTCCTTCAGAGGGGTCAGGTTGACACTGTGTACTGTGATATGAGCAAAGCTTTCGACGTTGTTACTCACTCACTACTTCTTGAAAAACTTCTACTCTCTGGCGTTGAAGTCTCTCTCGTAGCCCTCTTACGCAACTATCTCCTTGATCGCTTCTGCTTTGTCAGTGTCAATGGACAGACTTCTTTCGTTTACCCTGCAACGAGTGGAGTTCCTCAAGGTTCAGTACTAGGCCCGCTTCTCTTCTCCGTTTTTATTAATGATGTTTCCTCGGCGATAAAGAACTCCTCGTTTCTTCTTTATGCTGATGATATAAAAATATTCAAGGTAATACAATCTTTTCAAGATTGCGTGTTGTTGCAATCGGACATATCTGCTTTTTCTGATTGGTGTGCGATGAATCGACTTACCCTCAATTCTTCCAAAACTAGGGTTGTGTCCTTTACTCGTAAAACACATAGCTTTCTCTACCATTATTCTGTCAATTCTGTGCTGTTGGATAGGGTTGATGAAATTAATGACCTTGGTGTACTTTTTGACCGCACCCTCAGCTTCTCCTCTCACACTAAACGCATTGCTCAGCGGGCTATGCGCACACTCGGATTCGTTTGCAGACTTTCGAGAGAGTTCCATACTCCACTTCCGTTCCTAAAACTGTACCTGTCCATATGCCTCCCGGTCTTGGAGTATGCGTCGGTTGTTTGGAATGGCACTTGCAAATCGAACTTGGACAAGGTTGACAGAGTACAAAAAAAATTTTTACGGATATTTCATTATCGCTTTCCTTTCGCAACTTCCCCCTCTCGCTCCACCAGGAGCGCCCAACTGAATCTTCCTTCCCTTCACTGCCGTCGTATCAGACTTGATATCATATTTCTGTACAAACTCCTTCATGGCCACATTATGTGCCCTCAGCTCTTAGAGTACATCCTACTGCGCGTTCCGCGAAAGAGCATGAGGGAATTCAGACCATTTCAGGTTTCTCCTCTTCATTCCCACTCCCCTCTGGACAGGATGCAGTGGTTATTTAACTCTTTTTGTCCTCACCTTGACATCTTCCAAAACTCGCTCTGTTCATTTACATTGGATGTTCGTAGCGTTGTATTCTAAATAGTACTTTATCACTTAAAACTCCCACTTTCTAGCCTTAAATTGTATTTACTTCACTTTTTGCTTTTTCTCCTGTTCAATGCTGTCTGTATCGTGAACTACTTTTTATCCGTTTCTTACTTATATTTCAACTTTAAACTTTATATTCGAATCTTACTGCCCCTTGTTCAATTTTACTTCTTTATTGTATTATTCTGTATTTCTAGCCTGTGTTTTAAGTACCATGCACTTGTTGCGCCTGGAATGGTTGTTTATTTTATGTATATTTCTATATTACTATAATCAATGTCAGTCATCTGTTTTTTTTTTTTTTCTCTTCTACCTACCGTTCTTTTTTTTTTTTTTTTTTTTTTCCTGGTGTGCTAAAAAATTCTCTCACTGTGTATATAAGTGATGATACTCATTGTTTGCTTAATTTCCGTGATACTTTTCGTCTCAGTTTCATTTCATGTATTATTTATTTATTTTTTTGTGTTCTCTCTGTGTGTGTAAACATGTTTGTGCTTTTTCATTTTTTTTATTTGTGCTGCAGCACAAAGACCACACGGTTGTTCCTGCGCACATTAAATAAAGATTGATTGATTGATTATTATTATTATTATTATTATTATTATTATTATTATTATTATTATTATTATTATTATTATTATTATTATTATTATTATTATTATTATTATTATTATTATTATTATTATTATTATTATTATTATTATTATTATTATTATTATTATTATTATTATTATTATTATTATTAGAGCCAAACTCACCATGCTGCCATCCGCAATTCCAGGAACGTGACGTACGTGGACGTGGACGGTGTCGAGAGCTACCACACCTTGGAAGTGTATCCGATGTCCCTGGAGAAGAAGATCTCGCTCCTCAACTACTTCGGCGACTACATGAGGCATTGCTTGGTCGCCACCAGACACGACGCCCGTCCGCGGGACGGTGACAATCTGGCTAGGCTTCCATGCCTTGGGTCATGGCTGCGCACGCGTCGGGCCATCTGCTTCTACCTCACCAATGGCACAGTGCAGGTAGGCTTACCGCTTTATAAGTACGTCGCAGAAGGATACGACTCTTCCAATTGTGAGACTTTTATTGACGACATGGAATTGTACAGGTGATGATGATGGTACAAGACTACAGTGATTTTATTTGAATGTCACCAGGGCAGCTTCGCCAAAAGCTCTCATGGAGCTAAATGACTTGATCTAAGCAATGTGGGGCAAAAGACTTTTCAAGCAGTTCATGCAGAGGCTCGAGACGAGAAAAAAAGCAAACAAAACGGCAGATACTAGGGGGGAGGGGGGGGGGAGTTGTATCCTCCCTCCCCATGCCGTCAAAGCGTTTAATAATAATAATAATAATAATAATAATAATAATAATAATAATAATAATAATAATAATAATAATAATAATAATAATAATAATAATTGGTTAACAGGAAGCGAAAGGCGCAGTATCTGTCACACTTGCTCTGTGGACACCTGAACCGCGCCGTAAGGGAAGGGAGGAAGGTGGGAGTGAAAGTGGAGGGAGAGAAAGGGGAGCCGTAGTGGAGGGCTACGGAGTAATTTCGACCACCTGGGGGTCTTTAACGTGCGCTGACATCGCACAGCACACGGACGCCACTTCGTTCCGCCTCCATCGAAACGCAGCCGCCGTGGTCGGGTTCGAACCCGGGAACTCCGGTTCCCGGCACCTCCCCGGCGGGTTACCAATCTTGATAGGGTTCGTATTCCGCCCGACCCCCTCGTCATTCGCTGTGTTTTCCAGTCCACGTCCTTTCGCGCTGTGTTTTTGTCAATTAGCAATGCATCAACTAACCCCAAACCAAGTCCTGATACAGTGTATTCACTGGCTCTGCGGCAAAGGCCGTTCGTTTCAGACATTTAAGTGCTAGCGAGGTTTAACTATCGGATAGGCGTATGCTAAAGACGTGGATAACTACGCTGAACGATGTCCGTGTGATATTTGCTGGCACGAGTAACCTTGTGTTGCGATTCTGCGATGTTTGTAATAGCAATTGACAGCTTTTCTTTGGCATGAAAAGGTATTCCTGGCGGTACAAGTAGCTTGATGTTGACGTCATTGGAGGTGAATACTAATACCTACATGATATTCTTCGAGTGCGCCATTTCAGTCTCATTTTCGCATAATGTCTTCCTAAAATTTCTTAGCTGCGTCGCTCAAGTGGTTATCAACAGGTAGAGCATATGGTTCAGTGGATATGGCGCTCGAATACTGAGCCCGAGGACGCGGAATCGGATCGAGGCCGCGGCGGTCGCCTTTCGCTGGAGGCGGAATTCTGGACGCCTGTGTACTGTGCGATGTAGGTGCACGTTAAAGAACCTCAGGTAATTGAAGTTTCCGAAGGCTTCCACTACGGAATCCCTCATAGTCTTAGTCCTTTTGGGACGTTAAACCCTATAGAGCAAACGAAACCAGCCCAGTGCACTCTTTCTTGTTCATAAGTGCAGTTGATTGAATTATCTGGGCGCTATATTTATTGTATGTGGGACGTTGCCACAGTTCATGCAACTCGTCCGTCTTCCTATTTGTTTCAATGAGAATTTCTACTGACTCAGTGCGATGTTCTGTGCAACCTATTAAGGTCGTTGTGAGAAAATGCTATGAGTGGCGGATTTTCGTTCCATTTGAAATGTGAATGAGTTCTTGCTATAATAGCAAGCAATCTCACGCCTTCGTCTTCCGCCCAGGTAAACTTCCACCAGGACCACACGAAGATAATCCTGTGCCCGTTGATGGCTGCGGTGTCGTACATCGACACAGAGCGAGGCTTCCACACATACCGGTTCGAAACGCTTGAGCAAGGCTGTCCAGCAGAGCTGCTCTCGAGGCTCAAGTACGTCCGCACCGTGCTCGACAAACTGGCCGCCGCCCCGTCATCGTAGGAAAACAGAGCCATCGGTCCAAACAGCACGTTACGTCGCGACGTTTGGATGTTTCCTTCAGCGATGGAGAAAGCGAGCATCAGTGGGCAACAATAAAAAAAGGTGTCGCTTGTTATTCTAAGGACCTATGTACAATTTACAAACAATAGGCTTACCTCACGCTTCTAGCTACTAAGGCATCCCAATTACCAAGAACACCGTTTCACGATTGTCGAATATACTTGAGTCCATTCAAAATATTAAGTTCTGGCTGCTGATCGGGTGCAGGAATTTCATTTACTTGAAAGAATCATCTTTCCTTTAAACTGTGATCAGGATTCGTTCTCACCACAGCTGCTTCTCATATCGCTCATGTTTCGATATGCGGCAAGAGGCTGCGTGCTCACTTGAATGACGTCTGCTTGTGGCAGTGGTGTGAAGTCACAGACATGACAGGGAAAATTTACTGGGGCATCACAACAATAGATGAGAGTGCACTGAGAGGGTATGCATCATCATCATCAGCCTGATTATACCCACTGCAGGGCGAAGGCCTCTCCCATATTTCTCCACTTAACCCGGCTCTGTGCTAGCTGCATCCACTTGACCCCTGCGAACTTCTTAATCTCATCCGCCCACCTATCTTTCTGCCGCCCTCTGCTACGCTTTCCTTCCCTTGGAATCCAGTTTCTTACCCTCAGCGACCATCGGTTATCCTCTCTTCGCACTACATGTCCTGCCCATGTCCATTTCTTCTTAATTTCTACTAGAATGTCGGTAACTTGAGTTATTTCTCTGACCCACTCTGCACGCTTTCTATCTCTTAACGTTACCCCTACCATTTTTCGTTCCATAGCCCTCTGGGTTGTTCTCAACTTAAGTAGAACTCTCTTGGTTAGCCTCCACGTTTCAGCCCCATAGGTGAGTACAGGCAAGATGCAACTGCTGTATACTTTCCTCTTGAGCGATACCGGTAAGCTGCTAGTCATAATCGTATGCATCATAAGGTGGATCAACTTACTTCATTAGCACGACAAAGGGGAAATACTCTTTTTTCTTACGTATCCCGTCGTACTTTCCGGTAATTATGCTAAATGCTCTGTAAACTTATCGTTTCATTACTCTATGCAGTTTACCAAGGATTATTCCTCTCCTGTGTAACTTTGCCCTTACCTCTTCGTTTGCCTATTCGCTTGACTTGGAGCATCTTGGAGTCGCACCCCGCCTATGCGATTCAAAGGCTTTGAGGCTCGGTTACTTGTGCGAAGGACGCGGGTGCTATACCATCCTTGGCGGCTGTATTTAGATAGAGGCAATGTACGAAAATGCCCGTGTGCTGTGCGACGTCATTCCGCGCTAATGAACCTCAGGTGGCATAACCTAATCCGGAGTCCCCCATCGTGGCTTCCCTCACCATCTGGGAGACAATTCTGTGTCGTAATATAAGTTCGATCCCTCTAGATCTATCATGATTCCGTCATAGCCTGAGCAGCTTTGGGACGTTAAACCCAACCAATCGAGATCTATCATTTCTGGTTTCCAAGGTCCCTGCTTGTTGTGCGATCTCATGCATTGCCTTAAAATGCACATCATAAAGTTAGATTACAGCATGAATATTTTGTGAAGAAAACTGGAAATCCTTGCTGTAGTGGCGTTTGAAGTCGCTGTCGAATCGCTTCTGCTCCTTAGGGAACCAGCCGGAAAAAGTTACCGCGGTAGAATGATACCAGGGAGAGATTAACTTATAGGAAGGGAAAGGCGCGGTAACTGTCTCATTTGTTTTCTGTAGACACCGCAACCGCGCCGTAAGGGAAGGGAGGAAGGTGGGAGAAAAAGTGGAAAGAAAGAGGAGCCGTAGTGGAGGGCTACGGAGTAATTTCGACCACCTGGGGATCTTTAACGTTGGCTGACATCGCACAGCACACGGGCGCCTATTCGTTTCGCCTCCATCGAAACGCAGCCGCCGAGGTCGGGTTCAGGGGCAGTAGACATGGGAGCCATTTGCAGGACGGTTACAAAAGAAGAGGAGGGGGAGGGTTACCGCAGAGTCGGTAGGTTATGGGGAAGGCGTTTTACTGAGCAGCCTGAGGGTGGCTAAGGGGAGGTGGTTACCACGAGAGGAAGAGGAAGGCTATAACGAAATGCGAGTATGGCGAGAGGAGTATAATGCGCAGCCGCGCGGTGGTCATCACGAGAAAAACCCCGACGATAATTGCAATGGAAGAAAGTGCCATGATTTGTTCGGTGCGGCTACTGCGAAATGCTCAAGCGTGAGGAGAAGCTCGTTAGGCTCGGCGGTGGTGGAGCTGCACGCCTGGAGCGGCGGACCACAAGTGAGTCTTATCTCGAGGTGAAGGGGAGCCTCTCGCGGATTGCCATCGTCTAATAGCGAGTCTGCATAAAAACTAAAAGCAGTAGCCTATTACTGTACCTTGTAGCGTGCTGCGGCAGTTCGACAGACGAAGACAGATGAAGTGCTGCGGGACGGCAGTTCCTTCACATGCCAGTACCCCAGCCTACCTTACACCTGGGATTGGTAGCAGCGACAACCGTATTGTAACCAAATCTGACCTGCATCATCGGCTCGTTTCCTCCGATACTTAATTCCGCTCAGTGTCTGGAAGGCATGCGACTTCAGCAGCATGTGCTGTGTCTGCCACCACGCCCTCACTACACAAAGCTCTCATTGCTGTTTCGAGCTCTGAACGCAGTTAAGGCGTAGCGTACATTCCCTTAGTTGTCCTTGCCTGGCCCTAACTTTCCAGCCCGATCTCTTATGCCGAGCTCCCTCCAACTCACTGTTGCACATGAAAGTATTACCGGTCCGCAGCACTTTTTTATCTGCCATTCGCCCCACCACCAACGCTGGAACGTCCGTTCTCCTAACTGTTTCTATTCTTGCTTAACGCCTCTCCCTCATTCATTAGAGTTCAGCCTTGGCCGACTATCCAAGGTCGACTATCCTGGCACCTGCGACTAAGCCATGAACTCTGGCCTTGATAGGCCAGCGGAATTCCCCGATTGCCACTGTTTCGCCACGTGCCCCTTACAACGCCTCGTCACGTCACAAGGTGGCCCGTCTCCTTCACGGCATCCTCGCTAGAAGAAAGGCCCTGCAGCAGGCTGCGGCAATCCGACAGACGAACACGACAAACACCATTAGGCCCGCCTTACTCGCGGAGTTTAGAATATACATTTCACTGGGCAAGCCGAAAAGTTCATGGCCCCGGGAGGCAACCGAAACCTCAAACTCTAGCTCAGTGCTCAGGAGCAGTCATCATATACGGGAGGTCCAGGGGCGATTAAGGGTGGGTGGTCTAATTGTAGGTAGCTTGCCTCACCAATGTCAATACGCCATAGGCAAGGAAGGCCTGGACAGTGGTTTTAGCGACTAATGAACAAGGGTTGGGGACAATCGAGCTTGCCTAGGGAACGACGCTCCGACAGAGCCGGAGTAATTTGCCACACGAACGCGCATATTGAATGCTTTGGTTTTATGCCGAAGAGCTTTCTCTGCGAAACTGTGCTTATGGTCATCGATGCGTGAATGTCTAGTGTGTCTTAGGAAGTCATCTGTTTCACTATTTCGGCTCGCATTTCTTCACACCAAGCGACGAAGACGTCAGGCTTTAGGCCTAATGCACGCCGACGAAAATCAACGGTGTGTTTACGTACCGTCTTTACCAAAAGTAACCAGGCTGCTTCGAAGGCTGGCGGAGCAAGCGCGCAGCCGTGTGGCGGCGTTGCGCTCGCTGTGGCTTATCGGCGCTCGTCAGCTCCGTGGGTACAACAGCTGACATAACTTCGCACTCTCGCCCGTTGGATGATACAAACTAGGCGCGTATGATATGCCGGCTGCGGTTTCATGTGTGCGAAGCTTGGTTGTGCCCAGCCAGGGCACTCACTATATCGACGGGGCTATTCGCTCTTCTCGACAACTTCCCTAAAGCAAATATTATGTCGCGTTTCTCGCTATATATATATAATTATACGTGCTTGTGTTCTGTAATCCGCTGCTGAAACGCACCAGCCGTATTGCGCTTTCCTGCGTGTTTGATGCGCGTGTGCTCTAAAGAATAAATAACGCACCTCGAAATTTCAATATGCTTTCTCCAAGGTGGCTTGCGTAGTGCCACATTACAGATCGTAACTCCGGTACAAAGATATGGGAAAGCTTGTGAACCCTTTAAAGCCTCCTTATCTCTCTTTTATGCTTGCGAAATTGTATTAGCCCTTTGGGAGGCTGTTTAAAAATAAGTGCAATGATTGATTCCAACAAATTTTTGCATTTGCTTGTAGATAAGCTTTGGTTTAAGTAAGGAACTAAAATGAAACCTTCTTCGCGCTTAGCCATTATATGCACATGATTGCTTTCTCGTTCGCGGAACCCTTATTTCAGGGCGACACTGTCTGGCAAACCTAGCACATATTAGTCCTAGAAACAACAAGAGCTCACCGTGTCTACTATCACCTGTTTTTCTGTTTTCCGCAGTTGCCGAGAAGAGCGAATAGCCCCGTCGCTATATTGAGCGCCCTCGCTGGGCACAACAAGGCTTCGCACGCGTGAAACCGCAACCCGCACATCATACGTGCCTAGTTTTTTATCATCCAACGGGCGAGAGTGAGGGTGCGAAGTTACGTCAGCTGTTGTATCCTCGGAGCTGACGAGCACCGATAAGCCACAGCGAGCGCAACGCCGCCACACGGCCGCGTGCTCGCTCCGCCAGCCTTCGGAGTAGCCTGGTTACGTTTGGCAAAGACGGTATGTGAGTGAGTGGTTATGAACGACGAAACGAAGAAGGATATGTGTCATTCTGCGTTAACCGCCCCTCTGTTGAGGACACAGGCATTCCGTTATCCAGGCAAGTATACTCCGCAAGGTATAAGAAGATAGCGCAACGAAACAGCATGCCCGCACCCGCGTATATTTGCTCCATGCGAGACAACGCAACAACGTCCGCCGAGTTCACCCGTACGCTGTGCTCGATATTCTTCCCGCGTGTGCCTTTGGGATATGGTGACCTTGGGATGTGCGTAAGCCGTGAGTACATTTTCTCTCACCTAAGTGGAAAACATATGGATAAAGTCCTCTCCTGTGATAGTTCAGGATGACGAATGTTTTCTTAGGTTTGTTAGTCGCCCGAGGTAATTGGAAGCAATCACTAGGTTTGTTTATGATCACGTTTGCGAGAACACTGCTCTATATTATTTGCTTGTGTTCTGGACGCCTCTTGCGATATGCATGTTTGCACAAACGATATGAAGTGCTTAATGCCTTTCTCATGGCAAAGATACAACGCGTTGTTCCAGCCTTTATGAAATTAATTTACAGCTGGCGTCCTAATTAATTGGGTGTACAGTGGTCTCTAGTGAAGTTTTCTATACCTGAATTTGGATTTATAGTGCTGAGTCACGCTGCGGCAGAACAATCAATGCCAGGCCATGTCACCTGCCGCAGGCTGCTCGAGAGGAAGACCTTGATGCATGATGCCCAAGTTGCCAGGGGCGACGTAAAATATAAAGCCGTGTTTTAACCAAGCCGCTGGTGGTGGTTGGGATGGTGAAAACATTTATCAGCCATTAAGTGGTCACAGAGAGGTGATTGAGTTAGGGCCCTATTGGCCCCCTCCCCTCACAATACTAGGTGGAGAATTGGCAAGCACCGCTGCCTGCGTCCGTTGAATCAACTGAAGCATTTTGGACGTGTTTTACAGTGACGACTGGAGTTTATGAAAGTGTCGCCATGTATTTGTGTCTACTAGGAAAGTTGGAGTTCTCCGCAACTGTGCCAACATGCATACAGTGACAACTGGCGTGTATGGAAGTGCCGCCAGCTGTGTGCAAGGTCTCAATAACTGTTCTAAATGCGAATTTACAGCTTCTTGCAGATTGGCTAGTAAGTGGGATATGGCAATTATAGAACAGTCTACTTATGTACTATATACCAACAAGATCAACAAAATACAGTTTCTTCGATCATGTGTCGGAGATAATGCAATTAGTCAAGAAAATGAATACAGATATCTAAGCTTGACTCTAAAATCGTGTCTAGAATGATCATTCCATATGCCAAACATTTGCTCCTCTGCAAGGAAGAAGCTAGGCTTCTTAAAAAATAAATCACGGGATTCTTCAAGTACACTCATTCGATCTACTCTTCAATGTGCCTGTCGTGACGCTGGGGCTATGTCGACCCGGCCTTCACTTGGTAGCGTGCAGAGACTCGGGGTTGAAGTAGGATTGAATCTTCGAAGTTGGTGAAATATGTACAAGCAGGTTTAATGGCACTTTGAGAAAACTTATTTACAATATTTACACGAAAAAGAAGGGTACATCAGCAAAATGGCAAGCGTTAAGAGTTCATAGCGAGAAGCGACTGGATGAGCCGTTTACCCAGGGCTCAGAGCGACATTTCGTGCTCTGCAGCGTCCTTAAAACCCCCCTATGTCCAGCCCCTCTCTGAAGATGTTGACCAACCAAATCCAGGGCACGCCCCTCAGGTATCGGCATCCAATCGAACACATCACTGCACTGATGGTCTGAAGCACTGACTGGTCCGGCATTCATTCGTTGGGCGTGATCACTTGTTGGCGGGAAAAGCTTGGGAACGGCGAGGAGAGGAGGTACATTTCTATTCTTCAGCAAAGAAACCACAGGCTGGTTCTGACAAGGGGTTTTACTTCTCAGAAACCCGAGTGCACGTGGCGCCGCATAGGGCTCCCAACATGGTCCCTTTTCGACAATTGCAAATCTTTCCTGCATTCCCGGGAAATCACTTAATGGCCGTATGAGTCATGCTCCTTTCTTGTCCTGCACGTCAGCGGACATGTCACTCTGTCGTCTCCTTTGGATAGGAGGCATTCATCACTGGAGGATAGCACTTCTCGACTGGAAGGGTGAACAAAAGAAAGAAAGCACTTCCTGCTATTTCCCGCAGGGGGACGTTTCTTTGTGTTTTTCCAGACGTTCTCTTGACAGGGTCAATTTGGCATTTGCAGGTTGTCCACAAAGCAAAACATGCTTACAAAACAGGATTCCTGGAAACAGGCTCACTTAGAGCCATTGGACCATCACCACATATTCACAAAACTTATCCATGCCCACAGGCGAACAATAGAGCGCGCAATTGCGGATGCTTGGTCGTAACAGCCTCCTCCCCCGCCAGAAGAGTCACGGAGGGCAGCAGTCGCCGCTGCTGCATGAAGAGACGACTTAATGGCCTGCACGTGAACGCTTGAAGCTCGCTGTTGCTTGTCGCGTTGTCTTGATTGTTGTAGGCCAAATTGCTCGAGCTGTCTGAAACTCAACCACATGTCTAAACAAGCACTCGGCTCCCGTCTGAAGAGACCAGGTCAAAAGAAAACTGCCATTGTTGTTCGAGAAAAGCCCACTCTCAAGACGTTCAGGACCCACGTATGCCTAGAAAACCAAACGTGCTGCTTTACATTGTCACACATATACAAGCGCACGAAAAAAAAAAAAAAAAAAAAAAAAAAAACCTGATTATCAATTTGGATACATGGTGAGGAACACCTCGGACTGCTTAGAAACAGCGGCTAAGCGCGTCCGCATTCCCATTTAACTTCCCCTTCTTGTATCTTATTTCAAAATTGTACTGCTGTAAAATCAAGCTCCACCTAAGAAGGCGACTGTTCTTCGATGTCGCAGTTTGCAGCCAAGCCAGGGGACAATGGTCCGTCTCTACGGTGAATTTGGCCCCTCCAGGATAGCGCTGCAATTTTTGAATGGCCCATACAATGCAAGCGCACTCTTTCTCTGACGCGCAATAAGCCCTCTCTCTAGAACTCAGTTTTCTGCTCAAGTAGAGCACGGGGTGCTCATTACCGTCGTCATCTCTCTGGCAGAGAACAGCACCTAGCCCTCGATCACTGGCATCACACTGGACCGTGAATTCTCGGTCATAGTCTGGAGCTCGCAATACCGGACGGCTAATCAGCACAGCCTTCAGGTTTACGAAGGAGGCTTCCTTTTGTTCGTCCCAGACTACATTTGTCGGTTCTGTCTTGCGGAGAGCGTCGGTCAGAGGGCTAGCCAAAGATGAATAGTTAGGGATGTAGTGATTGTAGTATCCCGTCAGACCCAGGAATGCTCGAATTTCCGTCTTCGTGCTCGGCCGCGGGTAGTCTGCTACCGCAGAAATCTTAATCTCGCTGGGTTTCCTGAAACCTTGACCTACATTGTGACCCAAGTAGTCCACGGTCGCCCTTGCCAGGCAACATTTCTCGGCCTTTACGGTTAGTCCAGCTTGACGCAAAAGGCTCAGTACAGCTCTTAGATGTACCATATGGTCCGCCCATGAGTCGGAAAAAACCGCAATGTCGTCTAAATAAGGCACCGCGAATGTTTCACACCCCTTTAAAACCCTATCCATGAGTCGGGAAAAACAAAATGGAGCATTTTTGAGCCCGAAACTCATCATTGTTGGCTGGTAGCTGCCCGTCGGAGTGACGAAAGCCGCGTATCTGCTGGCGCGTTCAGTGAGCGGTACTTGCCAGTATCCTCGAGTAAGGTCCAGCGTAGTCACATATGCCGCTCTACTGACCTGTTCTACTCTCTCCTCAATATTCGGAATAGGATACACTTGATCCCTGGTGAGAGAATTTAGTTTTCGGTAGTCTACCACAGGCCTAGGGTCTTTACCTGGAGCTTCTACTAAGATCATAGGCGAAGCATAATCGCTTTCCGAGGGTTTTATTACTCCCAATTCCAGCATGCGAGTTACTTCCCTATCCAGAATTTCTCTTTGCCTTGGAGAAAATCGGTAGCACCTTGATCGCACTGGCACGTCTGAAGTCAGCTCAATATCGTGCTCAGTCAAATCAGTTCTGCCTGGCCTGTCCACGAAGCAGGCCTCAAACTCTGTTATTATCTCGCCCAGATCGGACAGCTGGGATTTCTTTAGTTCTCCTCTCTGCTCCGTCTTTTTGAGAAGCTCCTGAGCGTTGCTTCCTTTTCCGCTGAGGCAAATCAAGTTGTCCCCCATCTCCTCGGGAAGGTTTAACGTTAGATTTACCACGGCTTCCCTCTGCACATAAGGCTTCATAAGATTGCAATGATAAATGCGCACTTCTTTACGCCTATCGGGGATTTTCACTGCGTAGTTAGTGTCAGAAAGCTCTGCAACGACTTTAGCAGGTCCTTCCCACTGTACTTCGAGCTTATTCTTGGGATCATTGGCTTGCTCCATAGCTAAGTCCTCTCGGGTTCCACTTAAAAGTCTCGTGAGATTACTAGACACTGGCGGCAAGAGGTTACTTTCAAGAACGTCCTCATTCCGTGTCTTATCAAGCTCACTTTCATGTTGACTTATCTGAGATGCCTCGCTCTCAAAGTTTTCTGGCCCGCTATTTTCCGCATTTACCACTGTTTTAACTGCCGTTTCCTCCGCTGTTGATTTTTCTGAAATGAGCAGTGTAGCTAGTTCTCGCGCCTTTGAACGTGTTAAGGCCTGCACATCTCTGTCTCCGAAAATCAGAAGGCAAGCTTTGACCTTCTCGTAGTTGTCCGCGTCCTCCTTGTTTAGCCGCGCGACAACCTCCGCTGCCTCGCAGGGCAGAACCGTCAATAATCTCTGAGACCACGTGTCTCGCTGGAAGGACAGTTCTTCGCAAGTTCGCTCAAAGTTACCCAGATACAGACCGATATCCCCTGATATCACATATGGCTGCATGTACTTTGACATCTTGAAATCTGCCTCCTTGTTGAGAAGAGGTACCGCTAGCTGGGGACAATTGCCCGACCTCTTGCTCAACTCTACTTCTAATTTCCGGAGCTCAATTTCTAGCTCCCGCTTTTTTGCTTCTCTCTCAAGCTTCTCACGTTCGTGCTCCCTTTCCTCTTTTTCCCTCTCAAGTTCACGCTCCCTTTCCTCTTTTTCCCTCTGACGTTCGCGCTCCCTTTCCTCTTTTTCCCTCTGACGTTCGCGCTCCCTTTCCTCTTTTTCCCTCTGACGTTCGCGCTCCCTTTCCTCTTTTTCCCTCTGACTTTCGCGCTCCCTTTCCTCTTTTTCCCTCTCAAATTCACGCTCACGCCTCTTTTCCTCTTTTTCCCGCTCTTTCTGCTGTCTGAGCTGCTCCTCCTTTTTTTGGGCGATGAGGTTCCATGCTTCACTGAGCTCCTCATCATCGGCTCCCAAATCTGTGATTGCCTTTATAATCAAAGGTTTTCGTGCCAAACCACTTGTATCAATTCCCAATTCCTCACACAATTGCAACAGTTCCGGTTTCTGCAGCTTTTGTAGGTCCATGATCGCTCCGAGTGTCGGCTACTTCCAAAACAACAGTGCAACCTACCAAACCTAAAGGCGTTTCAACACTTTTTACCAGTTCTAAAATCTAACCCTGTTCTAGAACCTGGTCCACATCAGAAGAAAAGCCAAGCACTCACCCACACATGCGATCGATGTTCCGAGCTGCTGTCTTGTTGGCCGATTGTTGCGCCTGCTTGTTGCTTGAGATGCCACCTCCGATCACAAGATGTGGCTTGTAGATTCTGATCCACCTCGAATCACCAGATGTTGTAGCTTGTAGATCCAGATCCCACCTCCAGTCATCAGATGTTGTGGCTTGTAGATTCAGATCCCAACGCTGGTCACCAGTGTTGGGGCTTGTAGATTCAGATCCTACCGCTGATCACCAGTTGTCGTGACGCTGGGGCTATGTCGACCCGGCCTTCACTTGGTAGCGTGCAGAGACTCGGGGTTGAAGTAGGATTGAATCTTCGAAGTTGGTGAAATATGTACAAGCAGGTTTAATGGCACTTTGAGAAAACTTATTTACAATATTTACACGAAAAAGAAGGGTACATCAGCAAAATGGCAAGCGTTAAGAGTTCATAGCGAGAAGCGACTGGATGAGCCGTTTACCCAGGGCTCAGAGCGACATTTCGTGCTCTGCAGCGTCCTTAAAACCCCCCTATGTCCAGCCCCTCTCTGAAGATGTTGACCAACCAAATCCAGGGCACGCCCCTCAGGTATCGGCATCCAATCGAACACATCACTGCACTGATGGTCTGAAGCACTGACTGGTCCGGCATTCATTCGTTGGGCGTGATCACTTGTTGGCGGGAAAAGCTTGGGAACGGCGAGGAGAGGAGGTACATTTCTATTCTTCAGCAAAGAAACCACAGGCTGGTTCTGACAAGGGGTTTTACTTCTCAGAAACCCGAGTGCACGTGGCGCCGCATAGGGCTCCCAACATGGTCCCTTTTCGACAATTGCAAATCTTTCCTGCATTCCCGGGAAATCACTTAATGGCCGTATGAGTCATGCTCCTTTCTTGTCCTGCACGTCAGCGGACATGTCACTCTGTCGTCTCCTTTGGATAGGAGGCATTCATCACTGGAGGATAGCACTTCTCGACTGGAAGGGTGAACAAAAGAAAGAAAGCACTTCCTGCTATTTCCCGCAGGGGGACGTTTCTTTGTGTTTTTCCAGACGTTCTCTTGACAGGGTCAATTTGGCATTTGCAGGTTGTCCACAAAGCAAAACATGCTTACAAAACAGGATTCCTGGAAACAGGCTCACTTAGAGCCATTGGACCATCACCACATATTCACAAAACTTATCCATGCCCACAGGCGAACAATAGAGCGCGCAATTGCGGATGCTTGGTCGTAACAGTGCCAGTATAGTATGGGGCCCACACACTACAATCAGCATTGAAAAATTAGAAAAAAAAATCCGAAGATTAGCAGTAAGATTTATATACCGGGTGTCCCAGCTAACTTGAACCAAAGGTTAAAAAAAACTGTGAAGTGGGTCAGGGAAACCATTTGCATACAACTGCCAGCCGCCTTGCGCACCACTGGCAATTTGTTTCTTTTGAAGTTACTTAATTAGCGGATTGCGTTAATTTTTCTAATTTACTAAATAATGACTTTAGAGCCATAAGTGAGAATTGGAAAGTTGGAGAGCGCCTTCAGAAACCCGGCCCCATTCCATTAATTGCGATAAAGAAAGCGTCACGTGTATCTTTTTTTCTAGGCTAAAAAGAAAGCCCGCGAAATACAAATAAAGTCGCGTGACTAACGCATTCGCGCGCAAACATTGTGGTGCTCTTAGTGGTGGTTTGATTGAACGAAATCAGCTGCGGCCGTGTCTCTTCGGCACCGTTGCAGTGGCAGGCCGATATGCTTGCGATGGTTTCTTCACCCGCGTGCCCGCGCTTCACCACCGAGATCTTGACAAGACCTGCGCACCCCAGCAGCCTACGTCACGGTAGGCGGATGGCGTGAAGTACCAGCAAATGAAGGTGCGAGCGCGAATCTGAGTCGAGTCGCACGATGTAGTCTCGCCCCTTTACCCATACCTGAACGCGTAGATTCAGTGCCTGGTCCTTTATCGCCTATCCGCTTATCGTGAAATTCGCTGATGGGAGAGAAGGCGATGCAAAGACCGGTTTTAGAATCTCGGTGGTGACGGCCCGCGTCACACAGCCGGCGCGCGTGACGGTGCCAGTATAGCAGCGAGCGCGGCGAGCTCGCTCTAACCATCGCCAACGTGTCAGCCTGCCACTGCAGCGGGACCGTCGAGTGACTGCCGTAGCTGATTTCGTTTGCTCAAATCATGACAGAGGGCACCGCAATCGTGATGCTGAAATGCTCTAGTCACGTTTATTTGTACTTCGCGGGCTTTCTTTTGAGCCTAGAAAAAAGAATACACGTGGAACTTTCTTGATCTCAAATAATGGAGTGGGGGTTTCTGTAGGTGCTCTCCAACTTTCCAATTCACATTTACGGTCTAAAGTCAATTTTTAGTAAATAAGAAGAATAACGCAATTAGCTAATTAAGTATTTGCAGAACAAAAAATTGCCTGTGGTGCGCAAGACGGTTGGCAGTTATATGAAAGTGGTTTTCCTGGCCTACCTGAAATAGTTTGTTTTTAACCTTTGGTTCAATGAAGCGAAGGGACTCCCCGACAGTCATGTTACAATAAGCAGCCCTTCAGCCATTGGTTGAAAGAAGAAAAGCTGTCCGGCTTCGTTTTTTTTTTCGCTCTCTTTATTTACAAAATCTAGGCATCACGTGATTACTCTGAGAGACAGCCAGACCTACACGCGTTTCGATGGAGGCGAAACGAAGTGGCGTCCGTGTGCTGTGCGATGTCAGCGCACGTTAAAGATCACCAGGTGGTCAAAATTACTCCGCAGCCCTCCACTACGGCTCCCCTTTCTCTCTACACTTTCACTCCCACTTCCTCCCCTTACGGCGCGGTTCAGGTGTCCACAGAACAGGCGTGACAGATACTGCGCCTTTCCCTTCCTGTGAACCAATTATTATTATTATTATTATTATTATTATTATTATTATTATTATTATTATTATTATTATTATTATTATTATTATTATATTAACACATGGTCTTGAGGACTTTTTTCATATCACAACTGCCTTTAGAAAAGGTTTTATTACTCATTAAACATTGACATGAGTGGCGACAAATCACCAAGCAGAACATACGGAAGCAATGAATGTAAAGAGATTTATTGGGTACATACATACAAAAACGCACATTACTCACAGACCAAATCACTATACAAAACACTTTATGGTACATATTGCCACCTAGTGTCCCAGATGTTTTTAGGTGGCACCTGGAAGAAAAGGACGCCGAAGTTGTCTCGCGTGCTGTGCGCGGAACTTTGCCTGCTGGTTGAGCTTCGTCCCGTCGTCTTAGTCACATCTAGCCCTGTTGTCGGTGACATATTTTGGTGTCGGCGCAAGGTAATCGATCCCAGTATATGTCCCGAACTCCTCCGCATACCCAGGATTCAGATCCTGTGCCAATCGACACTCCTGTTCACCGCGCTAGCCGGAGGAACCTAGGCCTACCACCTGAGCACGGGCCGTTGGAGTTCAACACCGCAGGCGCCCCTCGACCGGCTATGCAAGGAGCTCCAACTTACTACACCCTGCAAAATCCACGACTGCCTCAGCCCTTCCACGGCAGTCAGAGCGAAGACGTCGAAGACTGGCTTATCCAATTTGAACGGGTCGCCTCGTTTAATCGGTGGGACGACGCCGCCA
The DNA here is from genome assembly GCF_055883805.1 of Amblyomma maculatum. Taxonomy (NCBI): domain Eukaryota; kingdom Metazoa; phylum Arthropoda; class Arachnida; order Ixodida; family Ixodidae; genus Amblyomma; species Amblyomma maculatum. The sequence continues at coordinate 117,397,945 of NC_139351.1, read as the reverse complement.
AGCTTCGAAATGTCTTCTTCAGCCTGGAAGATGGCGCTCGTACTTGGTACGAGAACCGAGAAGACGCCCTAACATCATGGCGTGAGTTCTGCCGACGAATTCGTGAGACCTATACCAGCGCGGATCGGCGAGAACGCGCAGAAAGGGCTCTACAGTCTCGTATACAGATGCCAAATGAGACTGTGACCATGTATGTGGAGGACATGACCCGGCTCTTCCGACGTTCTGACCCGGCAATGACCGAAGACAAAAAGGTGCGCCACCTTATGCACGGTATTAAAGAGCAACTGTTCGCTGGCCTCGTGCGTAATCCACCAAGGACTGTTGCTGAGTTTCTTTCGGAAGCTGTCACAATAGAGAGGATGCTCCAGCAGCGGTCTACCACTTACGACATGCCGGTGGTCGCCGCTTCGGTTGTGGAGCCGTTTTCGGCCTTCGGGGCTACCCCGAACCTACGCGACATCATCCGCTCAGTTGTACGCGAAGAGCTCCAGAAGCTTTTCAGTGCTCCACAGCCGATGGTCGGCTCTGTAGCTAGCATTGTCCGCGAAGAGCTTCAAGCGTTGAAGCCCTCGGTAGCGTCCGCTGATCCACAACCTTTCCCCACGGAGTACCTGCGTCCAACTTATGCAGATATGGCGCGACGCCCTGCCACTGCTTCGGCGCCATTACCGCCACCCGATCAAGGCTCACTGTATTCCGCACATACTGAGCCGTTCGTCGACAACCGACGACCACCCCAGCGGAAGGCGGACCTGTGGCGCGCCCCAAATCGCCAGCGCCTGTGCTTCCATTGCGGGGAGCCAGGTCATCTCTATCGCCAGTGCCCCTATCGACACCTTGGACTTCACGGATTTCCCATCGACATGCGTCGCCCTCCAATAGGCCAAAGACCCCGGGAGATTGAAGACTACTTAGCGCAGCAGCGCATGGCGCCAACTTCTCGGCGGCAGTCATGATCCACGTCCCCACGCCGACCATCGCCGCAGCGCGGGCCATCCTGGACGGCGCAGCGACGCTCGCCAAGTCCCCACCGGGAAAACTAAAGACAGCGACCTCCGGGGGCGAGGCCGCTTGCAATCGACGTGACGAAGACCCCCTGACAAGGAGACCTGTGAGCGATCTGGATTTTACGGCACCGACGACAGTTTCTACGCATGGACATCGACTCTCGCTGGACATACCCGTGCTTCTCGACGGCCATAAGGTTAGCGCATTGGTGGACACTGGCGCGGATTTTTCGATTATAAGCGGGAAGCTAGCAGCGCTTCTAAAAAAAGTCATGACACCATGGTCGGGCACGCAGATTCGCACCGCTGGCGGACATGTCGTAACTCCTAGTGGCCTGTGCACGGCACGAGTTCAAATTCGCAGCTCCACGTTTATTGTAAGCTGCCTCGTTATACCTGACTGCTCCCGTGACGTTATCCTTGGGGTTGATTTTCTCCGGGAGTATTGAGCTATTATCGATCTCCGAAAGCGCACAGTGACATTTTCAACCGAGAAAGCTGCTGATACTGACGTCAAGAATCGCCAACGCCCCGCCGCCCTTCGAATTTCCGCCGAGAGCGTTTCGATTCCGCCACGCGCCAGTGTTTTTGTGACTGTTACTTGCGACGAACTGCGTGACTGGCATGCGGTCGCGGAAGGCAACCAGTCACTTTTGCTCACCCACGGCATCTGCACAGCGCGCAGCCTCATCCACCTCCGCGACGGCCGGTCTGATCTCCTGGTGACTAACTTCACCAACGAACCCCGGAATCTTTTTCGTGCTATTGCCATCGCGTTTGCTGACTCCTTAGCGGATGTTTCTGAATGTTTTACGTTTGGGGCTGTTAGCACTGTGCAGCCCCCACTTGACCGTCTTGATATTAGTCCGGATCTCTCGGACATACAGAATCGTGAGCTACGTGCCCTCCTACTAGAGTTCAGCTCTTGCTTTGCGTCCTCATCGAAAGTACGGCAAACGCCTCTCGTGAAGCACCGCATCATTACTCCTGACGACGCCCGCCCTATCCGCCAGCAGCCGTACCGTATCTCAACGACGGAACGTGAAGCGATTCAGACACAAGTTCAGGAGATGCTTTGTGATGGTGTCATACAACCATCCAACAGCCCGTGGTCATCCCCTGTCGTGCTGGTAAAGAAAAAAGATGGGACCCTTCGCTTCTGTGTCGATTATCGAAAGCTGAATGCCATCACTAAAAAAGACGTCTACCCGCTGCCCCGTATCGACGATTCGCTCGACAAGCTTCGTCGCGCCCAGTACTTCTCCTCCATTGACTTGAAGAGTGGGTACTGGCAGATTGAGGTTGATGAGCGGGACCGCGAAAAAACAGCTTTTGTCACCCCAGATGGACTGTACGAGTTCAAAGTGCTGCCTTTTGGCCTATGTTCAGCGCCGGCAACTTTTCAGCGCATGATGGACACCGTCCTCGCCGGCCTCAAATGGCAAATCTGCTTAGTCTATCTCGACGACGTTGTCGTATTCTCTGAAACCTTTCAAGAACACCTCGAACGCCTGCGCGCAGTATTAGATGCCCTCCGGTCAGCTGACTTGACGCTCAAGCCCGAGAAGTGCCACTTTGGCTACAAAGAGTTGAAGTTTCTTGGTCACCTTGTGAGTGCCGCAGGCGTTAGGCCAGACCCCGACAAGACTTCTGCTGTCGCCAAATTTCCCGTTCCTGCAAACAAGAGAAGTTTGAAATGCTTCCTGGGTCTCTGCACGTACTACCGCCGCTTCATCGCCGATTTTTCCAAAGTTGCCGCCCCCCTGACTCGCCTCACGCGCGATGATACACAGTTCGTGTGGGGCGCCGAGCAACAAGAGGCTTTTGCGGAGCTGCGCAGCCGACTGCAAACAAGCCCTGTTCTTGCGCACTTTCATGAAGACGCTGACACCGAAGTCCACACCGACGCCAGCAATATCGGCCTTGGCGCTGTACTCGTTCAACACCAAGGTGGCGTCGAAAAGGTAATAGCGTATGCCAGCCGCACGCTCTCCCGCGCCGAGACAAACTACTCCACTACGGAAAAGGAATGCCTTGCGGTTGTGTGGGCAACCATGAAATTTAGGCCTCACCTCTACGGCCGCCAGTTTAAAGTTGTCACCGATCATCATTCCTTGTGCTGGCTGGCTAACCTCTGCGACCCATCGGGGCGCCTAGCACGATGGAGTCTTCGCCTCCAAGAATTTGAGTACACCATTGTGTATAAATCTGGCCAGAAGCACGAAGATGCTGACGCGCTGTCGCGCGCACCCGTCGGTTTAGTCGATGAGAGCACGGACGATTAGAGCGGTTTTCTTGGACTGGTGAGTGCTTCAGACATAATGACCCGACAGCGAGCTGACCCGGACCTTCGACCTGTCATTGACCACCTGCAGGGTCGCGCTGCTGATATCCCTCGGCAATTTGCTCGAAACCTGTCTGCTTTCTGTGTGCGGAATGGCGTTCTATACAAACAGAACTCCAGCACTGTTGACCGAGCGTTCCTCCTCGTAGTGCCAGCCGACCTCCGTGCCGATATCCTTTTTGCCTGCCATGATGAGCCCACCTCCGGCCACTTGGGCTTTACACGCACACTCGCCCGAGTTCGTCAAGCCTATTATTGGCCTAAACTCGCTGACGCCGTTCATCGCTACGTCAGAGGCTGTCGTGAGTGCCAACGTCGAAAGGCGCCACCTCTCAAGCCAGCGGGTTTGCTCCAACCTATTGCGCCTCCCCGAACACCGTTTGACCAAATCGGCATCGACCTTCTGGGCCTATTTCCGCTGACATCGGTCGGTAACAAATGGATTATAGTCGCGACGGACTATCTCACACGGTATGCGGAAACCAAGGCGGTGAAGCGTGGCACGTCATGAGATCGCCCAGTTTTTTATGCAGCAGATCGTGTTGCGCCATGGCGCACCGTCCCAAGTAATCACCGATCGAGGCACGGCGTTTACGGCACAACTTATGCACGACGTATTTGAGCTGAGTCACACGAGCCATCGCAAAACCACTGCTTATCACCCACAGACGAATGGCCTCACGGAGAGACTCAATAAAACAATCGCCGACATGATTGCCATGTACATAGACTCGCAGTACAAGACCTGGGACGAGATTCTCCCGTACGTCACATATGCCTACAACACTGCCATCCAAGAGACTACGCGTTTTACGCCATTTCGCCTGCTCTATGGACGCGACGTTCAGACGATGTTAGATGCCATGCTTCCGTGCTGCAAGGATAATCCTCTCATCCCAGACGCTGAGCAGTTTGCTCAGCGCGCCGAGGAAGCACGTCAACTTGCCCGCATCCACATTCAGCAACAGCAGGGAAAGGATACGCGTCGCTACAACCTCCGTCATCGACACGTCACATACCAACCAGGAGAGCAAGTTTGGGTGTGGACACCGGTGCGCCGGCCCGGCTTGTCTGAAAAACTGATGTCGCGATACTTTGGACCTTACAATTCTGCGCCGTGTCACAGAAGTGACATACGAAGTCCTTCCAGCGGGTACTGTGCAGACCTCGCGTCGGCAACCACGCTCTGAGGTGGTGCACGTTGTCCGCATGAAACCGTATTTCACGCAGTAATGTGCGGTGTACTATGCACTCGCTTAGTTGTGTAGGGCACCGCCTCTGTTTTATATTCGTTTTCTGTACTGACTTGCATCGCCCATCGCTCGCGCCCAGTCTGTGCTTTCGTTTTTTTAGGAGGGGGAGTAATGCCACCTGGTGTCCCAGATGTTTTTAGGTGGCACCTGGAAGAAAAGGACGCCGAAGTTGTCTCGCGTGCTGTGCGCGGAACTTTGCCTGCTGGTTGAGCTTCGTCGCCGGCACAGCGGAGGCCGAAGAAATTGCCGTCGCGCTGGCGGCAGCAGAAGGCTACAGAACGGGCCGATCTCTCAACATACTGACGGACTCGAAGGAGACGTGCAGGAACTACACGAGGGGCAGGATCAGCAGAACAGCCCTTAAAATACTCAGCGGGGCAACCTCCGCCGAGGAGAAACCCAGGCATAGCCTAATCTGGATCCCGGGCCACACGGGCATAGGGGGGAACGAAAGAGCAGACAGCCTAGCTCGAGGTTACGCATTCCGAGCAGGGCAGTCAAATGCTCCGGAGCTCCGCCTACAGGCTTGCGAGGGGGGATACGCAGAGATCTTGCACTTGCATAGGGGAGCTAGAATTAGATATCCACCACCACACAAAGCCCTAACAAAGGAGGAAGCGACCGGCTGGCGCAGATTACAGACCAACTCCTTTCCTAACCTACACATACTTAATAAAATGTTCCCGACACAATACAGAGCCACCTGCCCTTGGTGCGATGCCACACCTACACTTTATCATATCACGTGGGAATGCGAACGCAACAAAGCATTCCACCAACACGAAAACCCGAGTGCGGAGCAATGGGAGAGTCGGCTCACCAGCAGCGAGCTCGCGACCCAAAGGGCCTTAGTGCAGCACGCGACTGATGCAGCACGACTCAGTGGAGCCTTGGAATAGGGGCCCACCCTTGCTGACGAGAAGTCTCAAGTCGCCAGCGCCAGAGAAGACGACGGAGACTTCACAAACCGCGAAACCCTTAAAATATTCAATAAAGTTTTCACTCACTCACTCACTCGTCCCGTCGTCTTAGTCACATCTAGCCCTGTTGTCCGTGACAATATACATAATAAACTGAAAAACATGATTCCGCAGAGAGGGGAAAACAATAGAGGGGGGGGGGGGGGGGGGGGTAGACAGACACCTCCAGACGACGAGGCGCAGCCTCCGCAAGACTGGGTACACTGCGCGGGCGAGAGTACGGCGCGCCTCAGCGAGGCACCTGCGACGCCACAACACAAACAGAACCACAGTGAACACAAGTGACGCCGAGGTTCATGCGGACGTTAAACATCCTATATGTGAGCCGCCACATTGTTCTCGCAACTACACATTCGAAAAAAAAAGAACATGCAGCCGACAAGCTGGCCACGCTCGCCATTTGGGTATAGCGGTCTCTCGTTGATCATCAGCTGAAAGCCTGCGAACGGCTACTAATTCGCTGATGCGTATGGCTGGTAGGTCGCCTACATCAACATCTGACAGGTCAGCATTAAGAGTCGACTTTGTCTCGGAAACCTTGCGGTAAAAATGCAGAGGTCTGTCCGCCTGTGGACCGAGATAATGCTCGGGTGTAAGCACACGACGCGCCGTGCTCATCCAGTACAGGATGAGAGAGCGGCCAGGGTAAGACTCGTCAGCCAATAGCCTCTCCACCAGCCTTAACGCGAGTACTCAAGCCACTGTCGTGATGCACGGCAGGCGAAGGCCTCCCCTGCACCTCGGAAGGCGTAGGATGTGACGGGCGGCTAGCCCTGTCCTGCGGATCGAAGGATCTGAAGCAATGAATGCTCGAAGAGTCATTTGTGCAATTCCTTCCCATCGCATGCTTCTGTATCCACAGGACTAAGTTGTGTTGAGTTAGATAGCATGCCAGTGAAACATTCTGAACGCTTCTGCGAAGACTTCTCGAATTAAAATCATTGAGGCTGCATTGGTGTTGTTGTTGTTGTGGCTGTAGGAAGAAATAAAAGAAAATGCACAGGCCTGCTACTGGCTCTGTAGCTGAGCCACCTCCGCTGCCTCGCGCGGAATATACAAGATAGAAAAGCAGAGGGAGAGAAAGGCGCGCCGCAACAACAGCCGTCGTCCACCACCACCGAAGCGGCGGCGGGTGCAATGACGGCCTACAAATGATAAAAATCAGTGGCTGGCTAGCCACCGCCGCAAGCGGCGTTGACCTACCGTCTCGGCCCCGTAGGGCCAGGAACTGCCACCCTTCACCACCTCCATCGCTGCATTGGTGACGCTGCACTAGAGCGACGCTGCACTAGAGCATGCTTCTTTATCCAGAGGACTAAGTTGCTGCATATAGAGCATGGCGGTGCAGCGGTGGCGTAGCGGTAGGACATCCGCCTCGCATGCAAGAGGACCGGGGTTCAAATCCCGGTGCCGCGCAATTTTTACCGGATTTAAAAAAAAAAAATCCGCGTGTCGATGGAATTGCATAAACAGGTTTGGGGCGCGACCTGATGCCGGTGAACACCTCCGGCAGCGCACTCCCTCACCAGAACAGGAGTTGGCCACCCTGGTGCAGTAATTCATATACTGTACTGTAGGTTTACCAGAGAGGCGACAACGAGGAGTAGGTTTCCTTGTCAATTAGTATATAGCGGGTAATATAGATGAATTCTATAGTATTAATGAGAGGGTGGCAGGCATCGTTATTAGGCTTAATAAGCTATATAAACTGAAGGTTGTACAGGCCTTCGCACCTACATGTAGTTATAATGACCAGGCAGTTGAAAGCTTCTACGACTCTGCTTCTACGAAGATGTAGAATCGGCAATGCGAAAAGTGAAGACGCAGTATACTGTACTAATGGGCGACTTCAATGCCAAGGTAGGGAAAAAGCAGGCAGGAGACCAGGCAGTAGGTGACTATGGCATTGGTTCTAGGAACAGCAGGGGGGAGTTACTAGTTGAGTTTGCAGAGCGCAATAACTTATGAATCATGAATACCTTCTTCAGCAAACGGAAGAACCGTAAATGGACATGGAAAAGTCCTAACGGGGAGACTAAAAATGAAATTGACTTCATAATGTGTTCAACCCCCGCCATTATGCAAGATGTAGAGGTAATCGAGAAAGTGCGATGCAGTGACCACAGGATGGTGAGGTCCCGAATTAGGCTAAATCTGAAGAAGGAACGCAACAAATTAGTAAGAAAGAAACCCATCAACGAATTAGCGGTGAGGGGGAGGGCAGAACAGTTCAGGATCTCGCTACAGAATAGATATTCAGCTCTAAACGAGAATGGCAACATTACCTTAGAAGCAATGAGCAATAATTTCAGAGATATCATTACTAAATGTGCGGTAGAAGTAGGCGGTAGGATAGTTAGAGAGGATACCGGTAAGCTGTCTAAGGAGACGAAAGATTTGATTAAGAAACGCTAGAGTATGAAAGCTTCCAATCCAACAGACCAGATTGAATTGGCCGAGATATCAAAGCTAATCAATAAGCGCAAGGTGGCCGATATAAGGAAGTATAACATTGAGAAATTTGAGCATGCTGTAAAGAACGGGGGAAGCCTTAAAGCGGTAAAGAAGAAATTGGGCATAGGCAAAAACCAGATGTATGCGATAAGGGACAAGGAAGGCAACGTCATCACGAATATAGACAAGATAGTCAAAGTAGCCGAGGAGTTCTATACAGATCTCTACAGTAGCCAAAGTAGTCAGGACCGTAAGGAGATTGACGGTAGGGAAAAACAGTCAGACGTACCACCAGTTACGAAGGACGAGGTCAAGAAAGCATTAGAAACTATGAAAGGGGGAAATCAGCTGGAGAGGATCAGATAACTACAGATTTGCTGAAAGACGGAGGGGATATCGTGTTAGAAAAGCTGGCCACCCTGTATACGCAGTGCCTGGTATCATCGACGGTACCCGAACCATGGAAGAATGCGAACATTATCCTCATTCATAAGAAAGGGGACTCTAAGGACCTTAAAAATTACAGACCAATCAGCTTACTGTCTGTTACGTACAAGGTATTTACTAAGGCAATCGCTAATAGAATCGGGACAACCTTAGACTGCAATCAAGCAAAGGATCAAGCAGGTTTTTGGAAACGGTACTCTACTATCGATCATATCCATACCATCAATCAGGTGATAGAAAAATGCTCGGAATATAACCAGCCCTTATACATAGTATACATTGATTACGAAAAAGCATTTGACTCAGTTGTAACCTCGGCGGTGATGCGGGCATTGCGAAATCAGGGGGTAGACGAACCGTACATGAAAGTGCTCGAAGATATATATAGCGGCTGCACAGCAACTATAGTTCTGCATAAAGAAAGTAACAAAATTCCCATAAAGAAAGGTGTTAGGCAAGGAGACACGATCTCCCCAGTATTCTTCACAGCTTGCTTAGAGGAAGTATTCAGAGACTTGGAATAAGAGAAGTTAGGGATAAGGGTTGATGGAGAATACCTCAGTAATCTGCGATTTGCTGATGACATTGCCTTGCTAAGCAACTCGGGGGATGAACTGCAAATAATGATTGGTGACCTAGACAGGAAAAGTAGAAAGGTAGGCTTGAAAATCAATATGCAGAAGACTAAGGTAATGCTCAACAGCCTCGGAAAGGAACAGCAGTTTACGTTAGGTAGCGAAGTACTGGAAGTAGTAGGCGAATATGTCTACTTAGGACAGGTAGTAACCGCAGATCCGGACCATGAAAAGGAAATCACAAGAAGAATAAGATTGGGATGGAGCGCATTCGGCAAGCACTCACAGATTATGACTAGCAGCCTACTGGTATCGTTAAAGAGGAAAGTATATAACAGTTGCATCTTACCTGCACTCACCTATGGGGCTGAAACGTGGAGGCTAACCAAGAGAGTTCTACTTAAATTGAGGACAACCCAGAGGGCTATGGAACGAAAAATGGTAGGGGTAACATTAAGAGATAGGAAGCGTGCAGAGTGGGTCAGAGAAATAACTCGAGCTACCGACATTCTAGTGGAAATTAAGAAGAAGAAATGGACATGGGCAGGACATGTAGTGCGAAAAGAGGATAACCGATGGTCGCTTAGGGTAACAAACTGGATTCCAAGGGAAGGAAAGCGTAGCAGGGGGCGGCAGAAAGTTAGGTGGGCGGATGAGGTCAAGTTCGCAGGGGTCAAGTGGATGCAGCTAGCACAGAACCGGGTTAAGTGGAGAAATGTGGGAGAGGCCTTCGCCCTGCAGTGGGTATAGTCAGGCTGATGATGATGATGATGATGATGATGCGGACTAGAGCATGCTTCTGTATCCAGAGGACTAAGTTGTGTCGGGTTGATAGCATGCCAGTGGAATATTCTGAACGCTTCCACAAAAAGACTTCTCGAATTAAAATCATTGAGGCTGCATTGGTGATGCTGCACTAGATTGTTAATTGAAATGAACACCAGGTATTTTGAATAAATGTAAATCATTACCTTCAATGCACAAATTGTTTCGTTTTCCGCTTTCGTGGTTATCTCACACCTATAATAATATCTTGCCCAATGCAGATATTTTAGTTAGTAGGGTTTAACGTCCCAAAGAGATTCAGGCTATGAGACACGTCGTAGCGGAGGACTCCGGAAATTTTGACCACCTCGAGTTCCTTAACGTGCACTGGCATCGCACAGCACACGGACGCTACTCCGTTTCGCCTTCATTGAAACGCAGCCGCCGCGGTCGCTTCGAACCCGGGTACAATAGTCAGTCCGGCACAGTAGTCGGGCATCTTAACTACTGCACCTCCACGACGGGGCCAATGCAAATGGTGGTTTTTTAGTCTCCATCTACACACACAACACGTGACTCTAACCAAGGAGTAAGTATACGACTTTCGCAGGAGTGGCGAGACGCCCTGCACGTACACAACTCAACTAAAATGTCCAGGGTGAACATGAGGGTAGGGGCAAGGCCAGGGCAGAAGCCTGCCCTTCCGCTCTTGATTAGTAATCTTTCCATGTGTGACCTTGCGCTCAAGTAGATGTGATGTGTGCGGGTGGCATTATATATTTGCTCGTTTTTTTTTTTTTTCAATAAAACTTGAGAGTAAGCGCTTGTGGTGTTTCCTTCTCGTCTCGGTCTTGTGTTTAAGGTTGCGCAGTTTTTTTTTTTTTTCATTGTAAACCGACTAGCCCAAGCTATTTCCTTGTTACAGAAGCCTTATACCTTAAGCACTACGGAGGGAAACTGGGGGTACACTACGTGGACGCGTCCGGCCGGCACCATGGTGGGTGGTGCACGGCATCGGTGATCCGCGAGTTCAAAATGGTGAACGGGTCACTTCAAAGCCAGAAACTTAACACAAGCAGAGGAGGTCGCCATCGCATTAGCGGAAGCCACGCATTTAAGACAATCATAACAGACTCGCGAGGGGCGTATAGGAACGTCGTCTAACAGGACTGGGTCCCGTACCTGGCCTACCGGCTACTGCAAACAGCTTGTATGCAAGCCGTCCATCCCGGCAGTCCATAAGCTCAACCGGGGCTGCTTCCTCTCCTATCTTCGGTGGCACATATCACAGCAGTGACTACTGCCTTAACTACGCGGTCGGAACATAGCGTCCTTCGTCATACAACCGCCCGAGGCTTTCTACTTCGCGACGCCTGCCGACTGGCCGAAATAGAGGAAGCAGTTGGAGTGTTTTTACATGGCTTCCCGTCTCTGCGACAAGCCAGAGTTGCACCATATCGAGACGCTGCTTTACATGATGGGCGACCAGGTCGAAGACGTCTTCGAAACCTTCCAACTCTCTGTTGAGATCGCCCAGAACATAGACATTGCCCTGAAGCATTTCAACACCTACGTGATACCACGGCAAAACGTCATCTATGAACGGGCATGCTTCAATACGAGAGCTAACACGATGGCAAATCAGTGGAAGACTTCGTGACGGCTCTTCATACGCTATAACCATTGTGAGTCCGGCCCCCTTCGCGGTGAGCTGGTTCGAGACAGACTGGTCGTTGGCATTCGAGATCATAACTTGTCAGCGAGACGCTGATCTTACTCTCCAGAAGGTAGTTGAGCCCGTCAGTCAGTTCGGAAGCTTACGTCAACAAGCGGAGCTTCAATCTGAAACGCTAATCGTCAGCAAAGTTGCTTCAGGCAGACAGCACGTCAAACATCCCAGAAGCGCTACTCACGTCAACGAAGGCCGAGAGCATTTTGAATCAAGGCCACGTTCCCGTGCAGCTGACGAAGTTTCGACATTGTGTCGTTGGCGTGGGAAAAATTCGAGGGGGCACTTAGGACCACTAAAGTGAGATATTTATTATGAGGCGAAAGCCTCTATTGCGAGGTTGTCCGTAGCAGCTCTCTTTCTTTTTTCACTCGCACCTTCCTCCCTTTTCTTACCGCTCGGTTAAAGGGCAACTCCGGGGGTTTTTTGACATTCGAATATTCTAATAAAAATTTTACTGTAGATTCTCCTTTCCGTCCTGACGCATTCTACAAAATTTGAGCGCCGTACAATAATCCGTTCGCGCGCAACACGACTTTAAAATATGCTGTTTTCATGGCTTAAATTGAGACTATTTCTGCCGGCAACACTGAGTTTCTGACGTCACAAACAGTATAGCGGCGTTACTGTCCACTTCCCGCATGATTATGGTCGAGACAGACTGGTCGTTGGCATTCGAGATCATAACTTGTCAGCGAGACGCTGATCTTACTCTCCAGAAGGTAGTTGAGCCCGTCAGTCAATTCGGAAGCTTACGTCAACAAGCGGAGCTTCAATCTGAAACGCTAATCGTCAGCAAAGTTGCTTCAGGCAGACAGCACGTCAAACATCCCAGAAGCGCTACTCACGTCAACGAAGGCCGAGAGCATTTTGAATCAAGGCCACGTTCCCGTGCAGCTGACGAAGTTTCGACATTGTGTCGTTGGCGTGGGAAAAATTCGAGGGGGCACTTAGGACCACTAAAGTGGGATATTTATTATGAGGCGAAAGCCTCTATTGCGAGGTTGTCCGTAGCAGCTCTCTTTCTTTTTTCACTCGCACCTTCCTCCCTTTTCTTACCGCTCGGTTAAAGGGCAACTCCGGGGGTTTTTTGACATTCGAATATTCTAATAAAAATTTTTACTGTAGATTCTCCTTTCCGTCCTGACGCATTCTACAAAATTTGAGCGCCGTACAATAATCCGTTCGCGCGCAACACGACTTTAAAATATGCTGTTTTCATGGCTTAAATTGAGACTATTTCTGCCGGCAACACTGAGTTTCTGACGTCACAAACAGTATACCGGCGTTACTGTCCACTTCCCGCATGATTATGAAATTTTGAGGCTTATATTGAACTACCTCAGACATTTTATGCAATGCTTCATGATTTCCATGCTTTATTTTCACCATCCAACGCAAGTACGAGTGTTTCTCTAATACTGAGTGTGACGTCACCATTTCGTCACCTGGGACGTCATTTCTGGCCGTGAAAGCAGTTTCGGTTTCGATTTGCTGTTCTTTCTTTTTAAAAATACTTCTAATTAGAATTTCGAAAAACGGTTTTTTATGTTCGAGTCAGGACGTGCCGAGGATTTTAATTCAACCAAAAACACAGAATGATGGAAAAACCACCGGAGTTGACCTTTAAGGTGTCCACGGAGAATTGTAACAGATACAGCACCTTTTCTTTTTAAAGGCCCACTGTCCACCCTCCGGTCGAAAATATTTTCTTCCCCGGTGACTGTGAGACTTCGCCCCTGGAACGCAAGGCCGCAAAATGTTTATGAAAATAACTAATAACGCAGTTACAGCCACCGCAATCACCCGATTCTATCCTGCCTCTCTCCTTCCGTTCCCTTGCAAAGGTTTTTCACTCTCCTGCCCGAGGTCGTCTATAATTCCCCTTCCTCCTCCGCGTTTGGCGGGATGTGGGGCGTGGCTCTCCGCGAGCGCGAAAAAAAAAAAAAAAACGGTCGAGGGAGCGCGCGCCGCTGGATTCAGTCTGGCCGTGGCGAGGGAAAAGCGCGCTGCGAGCGGTAAACACCCATCCTTCTCCCGTCAGTCAGCGAGACGGACCAATGGACGTCGTTCCCGGTACGTACGTCATTATCGGGGCCCGTCGGGCCAGCGCAGGAAGCGGTGAAGCTGGCTTCTCAAAGGAGAGCATGAGGGAGCTTTGAATTGTATTTTCGATGCTTTTTATCTGTTGTAGGCCGTCATTGCACCCGCCACCGCTTCGGTGGTGGACGACGGCTGTTATTGCGGCGCGCGTCTTTCTCTCCCTCTTTCTTTTCTTTCTTTTCTATTTTCTCTTCTGTCTGCACGAGGCAGCGGAGGTGGCTCAGCTACAGAGCCAGTAGCAGGCCCGTGCATTTTCTTTTCCTTCTTCCTACAGCCACAACAACAACCACCTGGGGATCTTTAACGTGCGGTGACATCGCACAGCACACGGACGCCTCTTCGTTTCGCCTCCATCGAAACGCAGCCGCCGAGGTCGGGTTCAAATCCGGGTACTCCAGCACAGTACTCAGCGTCTTACCACTGCACCACCCCGGTGGGGCGACCACCTGGGGATCTTTAACGTGTGCTGGCATCGCACAGCACACGGACGCCTCTTCGTTTCGTAGGGCAATCTCCCCTGATGGGGCTGGCCTGCCACCGAATTTTTATCTGTTGTAGGCAGTCATTGCACCCGCCACCGCTTAGGTGGTGGACAACGGCTGTTGCGGCGCGCGGCTTTCTCTCCCTCATCTTTTCCTTTCTTTTCTATTTTCTCTTCTGTCCGCACGAGGCAGCGGAGGTGGCTCAGCTACAGAGCCAGTAGCAGGCCCATGCATTTTCTTTTCCTTCTTCCTACAGCCACAGCAACCAACCTCTTCGTTTCGCCTCCATGCAGGGTCAGTTCATATGAGCGAGCGAGTGAGTGGAGTGGAGTGGAGTGGAGTGGACGCGCGGAGAGGGGAGCAAGGGGCTGTCAATTAAGACGCAGTGCACTTGTGACACAAAACGGAAATAAATAGAGAACACAGCGTTTCAGACACAGCAATATGCCACCCGGATAGGTGCCAAGATTTGGCCACTTACAGCCGCCATTGCTGTCAAAACTATGGCCCACTAGTTTGACGCAGAGGTTTCGTAAGGTGGCAAACGAATCGGCAGCCGAGTTGAGACCCAATGTGTGTAAGGGATCCTCACCGAGGACTTTTTATCCTCGAAACCTTAATGAAGGTCGCAGAGGGGCGCCACTTCGTGCTGAACATGTTGGCACCCGAATAAGGGACCTGGGAGTGAAATTGGGATATAACGAATTAATTGCCCACTTGATATAACGAAGGCAGTTGCCTAAATGAGTTTGTAATCACAACAGGTGGCGTCAGAGGCATAGCCGAGGCGTATAAAGGAGGGCTCCTACCGAGTGTTCTCACACACAGCGATGGACGAGGAGTGGAGAGCCGACTTTTGTAGGGCGGCGATATAACGCCACCGCCGAGCTCAGGGACGGGATTTATGACTGGCGCAAATGAAGCGACAGCTCCGGCCAGCTGCAGCGCACAAAGTTTCAACAAGCGTTTACGTCAAAGTTGGCGTCACTTTTCTCCTGTGCTCATCTTAACGCAGTGGTGCGCTATCAAAATGCAGTGGGACCGCACAGGACACGAGCGAAAACTTACAACTGCATTTTCATCTTCACCAGCATCAATGAAAATTAGACTAAAACAAATTAAAAAAGCAAAACCAACGCAGGAGAAAAGCTTAACAATTAAGCATATGGCAAACGTCACATCACCTTCCATTTGCGTTTTCTTTAACAGTCAACGCAGCTGAAGGAGCATCTATACCTACCTTCATTTTCAACCAAAGCCATTGAAAATGCTTGTGACCAGGTTTCATCATGACCGTTAATAAGTTATGAAGTATTAAAACCAATAAAGTAAGAAACAAAGAACAGTAAACCTGTAAAGTAATGTATAAAGTACTTCGAATAAGGTATTTTTCTCTCTCATAATTGATAGAAGCAATTGCCCTACCCTCGGTTGATTTGACCAAGTTTTGCCACCCCCACTTTTATAAACTAGAAATTCATACACGCTTACATGCCTAATGAACGATGAAACATGCATTGTACTCTTGATACCAGAATAGCATTTAATTACTCAGTTCGACTGCGCTGCTGCGACCAAGCGTGAAGTATATGTGCACACTCTTTAAATCTACGCGCTTCTTATGCAAGCAAAATACCTTGCATTTCGTCAAGTAATTGCGTGGTATCTGCCACACGCAGGATAATCCAGCCTGGCAGCATGGCTGACAGTAACTTAATCCGCCTTTTTCATAAGGCCGCTCTGCGCATGCACAGTGGTTGAAAACAAACCACCAACCCCAGCTGCGCATGCGCAGTTCTTGGCCTGTAGGTGTATGCGATAGATGGTGGTAGCTGTCAAGAACGCACACCGTAATTTCGCTGACGGCTGCATCTCCCAAGAACGTTTTCAACCAGTAGCGGACGAATTTTCAACCACTCTCAGAGGGCGCCATATTTTTTGAAAAAGGCGGATTGTTTAGGCCCCACAATTGTCATTCGGCTCTATAATGTTCATCTGCCTTAATGTAGTAAACCCACGCTCAGAGAAAGTCAATTCGTTAACTCTCTCGGAAAATGCGCCATTGGTTATTTTACGGACGTGTAGTAAATTTTAACACAAGCTGTCATAAAAGTTGAAATTTTAATTTTGATTGACACTTGGATTTTTTAATTTTACCAAAAGCATCGATTTTAGCCCGAATAGAAGTGCGCTCACGCTCTACCGTTTTGAGGACCGATCTGATCTTCATGCAGGCGGGCCTTACAGGCTCTCTGCCACTTGCAAAGCATTATTTGCAAAAATTTTAATTTTATTGGGCAGAGTTAAACCAGTTAAACCGAGCGGGAATATCTGAGTGGGAACCAGAAATTAGTCACGGCCAGTCTAGAGGGAGAGCAGACAGCCATCGATCGCGTTGGTACCTACTTGGCCACAGTCGGCCTATCCTGCTCGGCCAGCAAGTCTGAATACATTATTGTCCCAACCTAGGGTAGACGCCCCAGATCACCTCCGGCATCCTTCAATCTGCAAGTTCTCTTAGGAACGCGCGCTCTTCGAGACCGGCCGTGAATTAGTACAATGTTTTTTCTAAATGCGCCAGAGATGGCGCCACGGGTACTAGAGAGTGTGTTGCGAAGCCCTGCGCGCCAGAATAGAATGCCGGCTACAGCATGAGCAAAGCTTAAAAATAACCGCAACGTGGCTGCTTTATAACGCTAGCTCTACCATGTGGGCTTTCTGTGGATGGAAATGTCGACGCGAGGAAACGTCTCTCTGGACGAGTGAAGTTTTCTTACACCTCTCATATACTGGAATCTAGGCAGACATCCGGAAGTTAAAGGCGAGGAAAAAGTCGAATGAAAATCTTCCGAAAACCCGAGCGATTCAGGACAACAGCTCCGAACGCAAATGACGTTTATTTGCCAAAAGCCTCGCACTTGCGCCTTATGGATTTTCAAACGTCGTCCGCATCTCGCGCGCATGCTGTTAGGTCGCATATGATGCATCCCTGGTAGTACACGCATGCAAGGAAGCATATGATGCTGCTACAATGTTGTAGCAATGCTATGTATCTTGACTTTCATTGCAAAAAGTTCAGCAACTTGTTGCAATGTTGCTGAAATTGTGCGAAGTTGTTGTAAATTCTAGAAAGCCATTTTAAGCAGATGTATAGTGAACTAGATGTCTGTTTTTACTTTTGTGTTAGACATTCTTTCCGACTGTATTCGCTTATTAAGTGTTTTGTATGAAGTATGACTATAAATAAGTAAAGCTATGTTGCCAAATTTGTTACAACATTACGGCTCTTACAACACTGCTGTATAAACGTTATGGAAACGACGTAAGCTGCAATAGTAGAAAGCAACATATCTGCCACGTCAACGCAGTTGCAAAGTGATATGTTTATGCAGCTTTACAAAGAGTTGTGTATGTTGCCGTATAGTTTGAAATATAGAGTTGGCCAAACACATAACTGTAGCGAAATTGTCTTATCGATTTCTGGGGCACTAAATAATTTAACCGGCTATATTTTAATACTTTCGAAAAATTCAGCGATTGGAAAAGAACTCAAATGTTGTTAGCAACAAATTTTTGGCTGTAGTGGACGTCTCTAGGTTCCGACGCTTCCCTCATAAAGTTACTAATGAGTTTAATTATTAATGCGAAAGCATTACTTCGCTATGTTCACAGATTTCTGTCCGAAGACCGTGTCCGCAAAACATGTCCGCAAAACGTGTCCGCAAAATGGTGTCCGCAGCAGTTGTGAGTAATTGAAAAGTGATAGAGGTTAATGAGTGGTGTCAATTGATAGAGGGTGACGTAATGTTGTGTCCAGAAAATAATCAGGCCAAGAAGGTCATTAGGTAATTAATTAGAATAACTGGTTCACAGGAAAGAAAAGGTGCAGTATCTGCCACACTTGTTCTGTGGACACCTGAATCGTGCCGTAAGGAAAGGTGGAGCTGGTATGACGTCAAGGATATGAAGTCACGCAAACGGGAGTAGAGCTGAAAAAGGCATAGGAAAGGATTGGTGCGCAATTTGAAAGATCAAAAGACTAAAATGGACAAACAAGAAGTGAATTAAGCAACTAGAAGCAACGAGAAGCAACGAACAGCAGCATCAGTGCTTTCGCATTACTCCAAAACAGATTCTGTTGTGCTCTTTAATTTTTAATAATTTTAATCTGTACAAATTGGGGTTGCACCAATTGCGCTCTTGCAGCTGCGGTGGAGGCGATATATAAACATAGAACTGAGAAACAGTGACTGCTGCGTGAAGCAATAAAAAAAATATAAAGCATCATATGAGGCAACCTTCTGAGAACGTTGGTATGAGGTGCGCAGCGTTATCTGTATAGCCACATCCATATCCTGTTGGAAACTTAACAGTTAAAAATTTACAGTGTTAAAAATTATCACCGCAGATTAGGTATAACTATAATACCTAAGCGAACCGCCACCGGCTGCTCGGCATCTGCCATGGCTAGGAAATGGCAAATTGGGGAGTTGGAAATCCCCTCCCCAAATCTAGCGGGAAGTGCAAGATTAGCAGGTAGCTCGTGTTTTGGCGGTAGCGGTATGGAGGGAACAGGTGCATGAGCAACCGGAAGCTGACTGCCACGCGGGTAGAACCCGGAGGGTGGCTACCGCGGAAAGATGATTCTATGTAAGCAGTGCCGAATAGTGTGCAATTAGAGGGTGGTGCTAAGAGAAGAAAAATTAGTGTGACTTTTGCAGAAGCAGACGTTTATGGTGAGGACGAATCGAATGCACAACACGAGGGCAAGCATGAAAGGCGGATCAGTAGGATGCGGCTGGAAAGAAAGAAGAGCGTAACAGGGAAAGCCGGAAGAACAAGGTGGATTTAGGAAGAGGAGAGTTACGACGTGGACAGGCATGCTTCGATAAGGGAGACTAAAGTCAGAAGTTTATGGCGAGAACGGATGGATGGCCCAACACAAGAGTAAATATGAAAGGCGGATCAGTGGGGTGCGGTTGTTGAGAGAAGACCAGTGGCAGAAGAGTGAAATGAGGAAACGTAAGGTGGAAGGAGGAGGATTTAGCAGGGGGCAGGCAGTAAGGCTACACGCCGTCTGATTCATATGTGCAATGTTGAAACTTGAGTGCGTGGAAGAGCAGCGTGCTCGCGGTGCCTACACATGCGGTCCCGAGACGGGGCCGACGAAGTGCGGCGGCTCCTCCCACTGCTGTGACGACCTCACGTATCTCACGGGCAGACCTCGGTTTTAATTAAGAACTAGACTTATACAGTCCGTAAAAAAAAGAAAAAGAAGAAAAAAGAGAGAAAAGAAAAAACATCTGACACTTCTCAGATAATCGAGAACTGGGAAATAAGAGTCAAGGAGACGGACTCAAGGAGACGGAATGACTGCTGGGTTTAGCTAAGCGCTGCACCGTGCGTTGGTACTGTTTTCGTCGTCTTGGCCGATGACAGTGCGATGATGAGACCATGAGACGAGAAAGGGGATGTAGGCTCACAAAGCTTCCGACCCACACGTTTCTGCGAGCCCAGGCCGGAGGTTCCTGGAGGGTGCGAGGCAGTGCAGGGGTCGGGTCGCGTCGTGTTGTCTCATGATCTCGTCGGGGCAATGTCAGGTCGTTATCGGGACGCTGTAAAATAAGAACCATAGAGCTTAATACCGGCGTGCTCTTATCTTGATTTTGGTGGATGCGCTGGTGCCTATACCTCAAGTAGAACTTGTCGGGCTAGTTGGTTCATAATTAGATTTAAGAAAAGAGCTGCGCTACCGATTATAAGGACGAAGAAGATGTTAAGGCGCACACAAATGCAAACAACTTTACTTCGTGAAGACAATTAAGGCAAACAAGTATGTAAGCAATCCCCGCTCCAATCTAATCGTCTAAAGAACCCAGCACGTAAACTAGTAGCGTGCAAGATATCAACACTAAAGAAAATTCCACAATAAAGAAGATAGTCTAAACCTGGGCCAGCGCACGAAGTAAAGACAAATCCATAAAGTGATCTAATCTCACGAATGAACTGAGACACTAGCAAAGAAAATGCTATTTGTCCCCATTACATATCGGTAAGGAACGTCAAAATCAGAAGAAACAACCAGCGAAACAAGCACCATCTCCAGGCTGCGTCAAATAAATCAGTGAAAAAAGGCACCAGGTCGCACCAACACAAAACCGTGCAGCTCAGGGAACCGTATTCAGAAAAAAATAAAAGCAATGAAAAAAGCAAGTCAGAATAAAACCAAAACTCAATAAAAACAACAAGTCATTAAAAAAATGCGAACGCGAAGCTAGGGCATTCGAACGCAGTGGAACCGATGAAAAGCCGTACCTAGCGAGCGCTGACAGAAAACAAGTACCCTTTTTTTGAAAACCACACCAGACCCATTAAAGGAAGACCAAAAGCAACGACCGAAAGACACATTGCAAAAGAAGGCTAAACCAGAACCTACACGTGACCTTCCAAAAACGAAAATTCTTTATCCGACAAGGAAATAGAAGGCTTGCTAACGCAAAAAGCTTATGGATCGAATATTTAGGGCAAACCGCAAAGGTGGAGTAGATTTGTAGTAAGGGAGTAGTTACTCACTGACACCCAACCAAGCGCAGCCATACGGCTACAAAGGAAAGCTATACAGCTTTCTCGGAAATTCCGCAGTTAAAGAAAAATTCGTCCTGATATGGGCATCGAACCCGGAACCACCGTCTTAACGTGGCAGTTTGCAGCCGTTGGCTGCGTTTGAGTGGATGCCAATGAGTTATTACTACCTTACTGCTAAAGATTGTAGTACCGATGTGAAAGGCTTCAGTGACGAGGCGCTTCCTTTTGTCTTTCAACCTAGCCAGAAACTGATGTGACCTGGTACCTTTTTTTCACTGCTTTTCTTTGACGCAGCCTGGAGACGGCGTTCTTTTAGCTTAGTTGTTTTCTTTTTTTTTTTTTTCTGGTTTTGACGTTCCTTACTGATACGTAATCGGGCCTAATAGCATTTTCGTTTATAGTGTCTCTGTTCATTCGTGAGATTTGATGACTTTATGGATTTGTCTTTACTTAATGGGCTGGCCCAAGTTTAGACTATCTTCTTTGATGTTGAATTTTCTTTCGTGTTGATATCTTGCACGCCATTTGTTCACATGCCGGGTTCTTCGATCATTAGTCTTTTCGAATTCAAATTAGATGCTTTTTTCCCACTTTTGTTTTTCTTTTTGAAATAAAGTTTTCTCTCTCTCTTTCTCCTGTGTATGCACCCTTTATTTTAGTACTTTGCTGGCTACCTTCCGCAATAAAACTGTCTGAAACGAAGCTTGTCCGCGTAGATGACGCTGTAGATTCATGGTTGATGTTGCTTTGTGTGTTTTTGACTCCAACAAAGCACTAACGTCATATCTACCTAGTCTGAAGGGCAGACATGTGTTGGGTTTATTGCGTATGCGGTTGTGGTCGCTCTTAGAAGGTTATAAAATTCCCTTTCCAAGTGCATCAACTGCTGACTGAGAACACGGTCTAGTGCAAACCTCGATGCTATGTGCTCAGCGCATTTCTTATGCGGCTCCGAACTGTATCTCTCTTATGTCGGCAGTGTGCGGCTTGCTATAAAGGGCGATAAAACAGCTGCCTGATCAGACCTCACTCTAAATGTTCTTGCTGTGAGATGTAATCAGTGCATGCCTGGGAGTGAAATTGGGATATAAAGAATTAAGCCCACTTGAAATAAGGAAGGCAGTTGCCTAAATGAGTTTGTAATCTGCACGGCAGGGGGCGTCATAGGCATAGCCGAGGCGTATAAAGGAGGGCTCCTACCGAGTGTTCTCACACACGGCGATGGACGAGGAGTGGAGAGCCGGCTCACGTAGGGAATATACCGCCGCCGCCGAGCTCGGGGACGGTATTTATGGCTGGCACAAATGAAGCGACAGCTCCTGCCAGCTGCAGCGCACTACGTTCCAGCAATCACAGAGTCAGCGTTTACGTCAAAGTTGGCGTCACTTGTGAAGAGGAACAATAAATGCTGCCTGGGTATCCAGTCAGAACTTCGTTGGGATAACGGAGTGCATTTTATAAATAGTCATGCGCGCACTGCTGATGGGGAAATATAAAGGTGGGTTATATTAAAAACGCAAACTTGAAAGTGCAGTATAAATAGAGATAGGGAGTAGAAGAAAGAAAGATAGCATGGGTGAAATACGAGGGATCTTAAGGGAAAATTTGTGGGGAAAAAAATGAATGATACAACAGCATCACCTCAGCGTGGTAGGAGATCTGGCGGAGTACATGATGGAAGCCCGCCAAAGTACAAAGCTCAAAAAGTGGACTAAGTTCGAGCTAGCGTGTCACGAGTGACTTTGTGTGTTCCATATCTTTCGGTGTCGTGAGAAAAGGCACGGTAATACATAAGTGGGATACGTCAGTGGTTGTATGCAAATTAAACTCTGTCCGCTATGTAAAACTACTGTGATAGAATCATTGGCATTGTTATGCTGTGGGCGGCCTAATGTGCAAATCGAAATAGCAGTAATCAGTATCTACATCTGTAATCTGCAAGTGTACCTCCATTTTATCCCTTCTGCTGTACTGAAGATAAATCATCGCTCGCAGCAGGTCCTCGACATAGGTGGGCGGTTGCGCCAACTTACCGAAGAGTGCGAACAAAGCCTTTAGCTGGCCATTGCTGGGCGTCGCGTAGTGTCGTAATTGTACAGATTTTGAACGCACTCCTCGTCCTCTTTGTCAAGGCTTACATGAAATCGGAAAACGGATGGCCCTTATACACTGCACGGAGACCAGATGATCGATTAACGCCACTTACTTAGCATGCCATTCGTGACCGCGCAGTAATAAAAAGACTCGTTCCACGAAGCACGGCTTTTATTCCTTTTAGCGCTTTGAATATTGAACTGGGATTGCAGCGGGGCTAAATGTATGCAACGCGAGTGGTATTTTGTACTCGCACAGGCTGTTAATGGCAAGCAGAGTTTTGACTTCTTTTTATACAGGTACAGTTGGAGAAACAGTGCACCCTGGCCAGTTGCGTTTCTCGAAGTGAAAACGCCTAAAGATTTCATCGGCTTTCCTAAGGCTCGTGTTAGGAAACAGTAGAAAAAGTGTTCTTTACTGTTTTTATCTATTCCACAAATAGTAGCTGCCGCAGAGGAAATTCAGAGTTCTACACGTCCGAACTATTTCTGCCTGCTAGATTACGGCAATGAAATGTTAGTAAGGAATGATAAAAGAAAATACTATCACCTATCAGGGGAACATGTGTGTAAATATGTGGCTTATAATGAATTCGTGCTGGCAGTTTTTTTTCCGTGCACGCCATCACCTCCCTCTTCCGCACACCCACCCTTTTATTTTTTTTTTCGTCTTCGGGTGGCCAGAAGCTAGGAAAGAATGCATTAATTGTGGAGTGTCTTGTTACTTCCATTTGAGCTTTAAGTCCTCCCTAGGAGAACATGATTCTAGTAGGTGATGTTTAGACGCGTGCAATATTGAGAACTTGCTACGCGTTATTATTCGGACAGGAAACTTCCTCGAAGTGTGAGGTCTACAGCGTGCGTTGGCAGCTTTCATGAACTATAGGCGGTGTCGCAATCAAGCGAAGTTGGCGCCCATATGATGGAATCCGTCCTTTGTTTGCCTGGGGCCTAGGTGCACTAATAAATTTTCTTGATTGTGGGCGACGGGATCACGGGGTTTGCTTGAAGGTGAGTGCTTAATTTTCGTTAAACGGTATATATTAGTATGTGTACAAAGAACCAATGACATACTGGAGGTCGCCAGCCTGTGTCTGCAAACATCCGCCATGCGAACGATACATACCTGACGCGATCGTCGCCTGCAGGGCGTTTTTAGCGTTATCAAGGTCTCTACCGCTTGCGCCCCTGCATGTGGGGGAAGTAAGAAAAAGAAATTACAAGGGTTCAACGCTGCTGAACCAAATATTGAGCGAAAGCATTAGCTGTTGTTGTTGTTGTTCTCCTCTAATGTGATGGCACATACCCACACAGGGGGATCGGCCAAGAATTGGGTTGCAGAGATATTAGATTTTGAGATGTATAACTACATCGAAAAAAAAATAATAAATGCTAGGGAATAGAAAAGGAAATGTAAATATGATAAACCAAAATATATAACAGTAAATACTAACGCACGCAGTAGGAGAATAGTAAGATTTATATGTACAGATTAAAACTTCAAAGCATATTAGCCAGGTAGAAGTTTTGTTTCTATTAAGAAGTTTTGAATGGCGTTGAGAACATACCTGTGGCTGTACCCAAGCGTGGCACCGAACGATAATAAAATTTGGCTGCTCAAATTAAGACCCAGCTGTTGTAATGGCTTCTCTAAATACCGTTTTCTCATCATGGTAAAGCGGCGGCAAAATATCAAGAAATGATCTATTGTTTCCGGTTCCCCGCAAAATGCGCAGGCAGGAGAAAGCGCCAAACCAGACCTGTGCATATAGAAATTTAGGGGCGGAATACGACAGCGTAGCCTGGTTAGAGAGACCTCAGTCTGCCTTGATTGACATGATTTCCTATTCCAGGAATACCTGAGGTGCAGGTAGTCATCCGAGGATAAAATAGATCCAGACTGCGTGCTTAATAAGGCACGCCGCCGAAATCGTGCTGCTGTTATGTACGCTGTTGCCGGGAGGATGGGCAATACAGGGTCGTTCAGAGAATCTTTGGCTAGTCTGTCTGCAACCTCATTGGCTGTCACATTGCTGTATCCTGGTACCCACACTATATGTATGAGGCTCAAATGTGTTGGGGAGCAATGTAAGAAAGATGTTTAAAATCAGCGAGTCCATATTCGAAGAAAGCGACAAGCACAAAGAATAAGAGTCTGTAATTACAGCCACTGTTGAGTATGTTGGGTCTAGTTTGCGCAGAGCAAGCACCACCGCCAGCAACTCCGCCTGGAAAATTGGAGTAAAATCCGGAAGACGGACTGAAAAAGCCCAGTCTAAAAGCGGACAGTATATTCCAACGCCGGCTTTTTCATTAAATTGAGAAGCATCCGTTGCTATCGTTATGCTAACGGGAAGACTTTGTAAATGATCTTCTAATAATCCATTTAAAATGTGAGGTGCTAAGTGTTTTGCATTATTTGGGAAAATGTCATCATAGACAATTTGAACCGACGATGCACTTACTATTGTTGGAAGGATGTTAGAAAGGACTACGTGCAAAGGTTGTAACAGATTTTGCACTAGAATAACCTGTGGGGTATGAAACCGAGGCCATCCGACTCCAAAAAAGGAGTCTGGCTCGCAACAAAAAATTGATATGGAGCGGTGGAATTGTGATTCATATATTTTCAGATACGTCTGGACAGTCAAGAATTGTAATCTAGTTAACAACGGTGGTATTCGGGCTTCAAGGTATGATACATTATTAGCCACGAATTTGGGGAGCCCAAGGCATAATCTAAGCGCTTCCCGCTCTAAAAGAACAAGCGGACGAATTTTGTAAGCAGGTGAACCAGAAAATAACACAGATCCAAATTCTATAATTGGGCGGACATACATAACATAAATCATTAAAAGTGCGTCTCGCCGCATCCCAGACCTTGGATTGCTTAACCTGCGCAACATACCCACAGCGCGTGCCCCCTTCGCTGCAACGTGTTCAATGTGATCCCTCCATGCCAGATGGTCATCGTAAATCACCCCTATATTTCAAAGACTTAACTTGAGGAATCATTTCCTGCTTAAATGTTAGAGCAAGAGTTACCGGATCCTGAATTTGGAAAACAAGGAACGCGCACTTTTTAACATTTAATTTAAATCTTAAGCCACCTAAGCAATTTTGAAGGGAGCTTAGGTACGATTGCAGGCGCCTGTTGAGGGATTGAATGTCAGGTGCAGCCGTAAAGAATGCGATGTCATCCGCATAGACATACGTGCGAACCTCCTGATGAGTGGGAATTGAACTCATTGAAATGTTAAAGAGCACGGGCGAGAGAACTGCCCCTTGAGGGACACCTCTGGTTTGTTGATATTTGCCAGAATGCACTCCATTCAATGAACAGTAAAATTGTCTGTTTTGTAGGAATGTAGATATCCAATCAATTAAGTATTGTGGAAAACATAACGATTCTAATCTGTGCAATAAAATTCGGGGCTCTACACTATCATAAGCCTTCTCTATATCTAGAGTCACCAATGCAGCATGCATTTTTTTGCGCCGCGCAAGAAGAATTCGACTCTCAAGGTCGGTATGTGCATTCCATATTGAAAATTTTGCTCGAAATCCGATTTGACAGAGACTAAGAATATGTTTTTGTTCGACAAACACGGTAACCCGTTTGAGAACGACCCTTTCAATTAATTTTACCAAGTTTGATGTTAAAGATATTGGTCTGATATTTTCCAAAGTATAGCCACCACCATTGTGTTTCCGTAAAGGAATCACTTTGGCTAGTTTCCAGTCACCAGGTATACAAGAATGAATAATTGAGTAATTTACAAATTCTAACAAGGAATTTGGAGACACTTCAAAGAGGATTTTTAACATTTTTGACGTTACTCCGACAGGGCCAGGCGCAGCAGTTGGCAACGTCATTACAATCGAAGAAAGCTGCGAAAAAGTAATTTTAGGGACATCCTTAACCGTATATACTGGGCCTACAAACATAGGGTATTTGGGAAGTGTTGACAAAAAACGCTTTTCTAAACCTTTAGCGATGTTTTCTACTGTTCTAAGAGCTTCTTTAGGAGTCGAAACACATGAGGGTAAATTTTCTGAGACAGGAATCTTTTTCCGCGATTTTAAAAACCTGAAAAGTGCACGTCGGTTATTAGATTGTGAAGGTAATTGAAATACTCATTATCATAATTATCTTTCGCTTGTGCGACTGTGCTTTTAAATGCAGCTGCAAAAAATTTATAATCATGCCAATTTTTGGGGCACTGGTTGTGAAGGAGGTTCTTCCATGCAGCCTTTCTTCTTCTATAATCGCGCGAACAATCTGCATTCCACCATTTTGTTGATGCATTGCCTTTAGATGCACGTACTAAGAATTCACACTTCTTATGACAGGATGCAATAGCCTGGCATAATGTTTGTGATTTTAACTCTTCCGTAGCCTCAACCACTGACTCAAGAGACGAAATCAAAAATGAGTGAAACTGGTTATAATTTACGTATGATCTCAACTGAGATGTCGGCAGAGTTAAGCGGCAGTTAACCTCAAAAACAATAGGTATATGGTCGCTAGAGGTGCCACCATCAATTGTCGACCAATTTAGTATAGAAACACTAGTGCTGGAAAAAGTTAAATCTATCACAGATTGACTGTGAGCACGTACAAACGTTGGTAAGCCAGAATTCATGCAGTGAAGGTTATTATCTGAAAGCCAATCCCACAGACGCTTGCCGCAGGGATCCGCACCACGGTACATGGTGCGAATTAAAATCTCCAGCCAAAATAACCGAATTTTGACAATTAACTAGTTGGTGGTCTAGAGATCTGGTGTCCTGAACTCCATGAGGGAAATAAACATTCGCTAATGTAAACGGACTGAACCCTGGAATTTCAAAATCTAAACTATTTCAGAATCTAAACTAGAATATTGAAACGAAATCTTAGCCCTATGAGAAAATTTTGAAGAAACTAGAATTAGTAACCCACCACCTCTTGACTGGCGATCTTGTCGGAATGATCGATAATTTTGTAAGTGAAAATGTTTTTCAGTTGTAAGCCAAGTTTCCTGTAAAACGATTATTACTGGATTATGTTTTAAAGAAAGATAAACTAAATCTGTAGTAGCTGAAAGAAGAGATCTACAGTTCCACTGAAGAACTTTTAACTTTCCTATGGTTATGTAATCCGGGCAGCAGCAACAGCCTGCCCCAAAATGTTTTCCTTTGGTTTAGAGCCTAGCTGTTGCTTTTTTGATTTTGCTTGTGGGCGAGGTGATGACGGGTTTGACAACGGGGATCCACTGCGTTTTAGAATTCGCGTATCTGTCTTCCATATCTGCATCATGAGCCTCGTCTGACTTCTTGAAATTTTGCATAGGTGATGCGGAAAGGGACTCATTTTGCGAACAAGACATTGCAACTAATGAGTGCTGCACTGATAGTGAATGTCCAGGTGCCGTAGGAGAAACCATAGCAGTTTGCACAGTCTGAGAATTTTGAGCTGCTAGAACATTGGATATGCATTCTGTGACTATTGTAACAATCCTATCCACCATTTTGGTCATGGTTGCTTCCATAGCAGTTATTATGGTTTTAGACATCGTGGAATCTAATGGTGCTCCTGAACGGGCAGACACACCTGCATACCCATGAGCTCTGTCTTTAATTTCCTGAATTGCCTCACGCCTCGAGCAACGTTTGCGGTCAATAATCTCCAGAATTTTCATTTCATGCGCTCTAGAGGGACATTCCAAAGAATTTGCTGAGTGAAGTCCGCCGCAGAGACAACATTTGACAATTTGATCAGAGCATAAGTGTGTTTTATGAGCTTCACCGCATTTGCAACACCGCAAAGTGGATTTGCAACCGCCTGCAGTATGGCCATAACGCCAACAGTTGTTGCACTGCAGAGGCTTTGATGGTAGGTGATCTACTCTGAATATTAAAGGCCACGCTTTAATCTCCGATGGACAGACTGTGCCTGCAAATGTAGCAATAACCGATTCTGTCGGCACACGAACATTATTTACCTCCCGGCTACAGCGATAGACCGCAACAACGCCTGCCGCGGAAAGAAGGTCAAGGGTTTCTTGTGGACTTAATGAGGAATCTACACCTCGGACTAGACCTCTTGTGCAAGCCAGGTGTGAAGGGATAAAGCTGCTTACCTGATGAGAGGCGAAAGTGGAGCATTTTAGCGGGTCCTTTATGCATGATAGTTCTGGCGAACGGCAAAGAATCCCGCCGCGACCAAATTGGCGCACCTCGGCTATTCCTTCGTAGAAGGAAGTGATTTCCTGAAGGGCAGCTCGAACAGCTCCTGGGTTGTTCATTTTAATGGTGCCCCCATCCTTAGGTACGAGTGCCACAGGGATGTTGCGGACACCGGAGCTCTGAAAAGCTTCCAAGGGCAGATCATCGGTCAGGAGGGAAGCCGACCAAGGGGAGCGCCCTTGGCCGGGGGACTGGGTCGACATTACCTTAAATTGACAATGCCACCGCGTGCGTTAGTCAACAGAGAACAAAAGAAGCACAGGGGAAAGACAAAACCGGGACCAGCAACCCAATACTTAGCCGATCGTCAAGGAGCATAGGCGCTTTCTTGCGAACAGCCTGTCAGCACCAGCTCGTCGCGTGACTGAGCTCAGCGGGTGACTGAGCGTTCTTCTCTTTTTCTTCTTCCTCAGCCCACATATAAAGCCCCGCTCTAACCGACCCGTGTGAACGTGCCTTAGCGGCCTATAGGGGTAACGTGAATGACGGGGTCCTCCTAGCAGGCTGATTCTGACATAACCGTCCCATGTGAAACGAGAGACCCAAGTTGGCAGCTCCTGCCAGTGCACATGGGGTGTGACGTCACAGCGTCACGTGGTTAAGACGTAACTGCGGACGGGTCACGCGAAGGCTTGAAAGTGCGAGTAGTATTGCTTTCGCAATAAAATTCGCGCACGCCTCGGATGTTATGCTGCGTTGTTAGAAGGAAGAAAAGATTCGTGAAAAGCTGCATGACGCTGAAAGCTGAAATGGTTCGCGTTAATTTCACTTTCGATGTAGCCTGCTTGGACTTGAATTTACGAATTCGAATTACAGTAGCATTAACGTGTGGTCATCACTTCAATCAGGCTACAAGCATCGTTGTATGTAGATTCGTGAGTCGACTTGTCTAGGACGCTGGAGCGGAGAGCTACGGCAAAAATTCTAGCGCGAAATTGGTGCGCTGAAGGCAACATGTGCTCGTTCCTTGTTTTCGTTTCTATGCAGAGTCGCTTCGGTGCGAGCACAGACCATGATATCCACCAGCACATAGTGCGAAATATTGCTTTGCCTGCTCTGCAGAGGAACGCTCCAGCCATCCTCGACAAGCCTGCTCTTGCCTTCACGCTGCGAGACGTGAACTTGGGCGCGCACTCAGGGGCGCGACTGTCCGTATAGTAGGCGTGGGTTTCTTATCCTGCTTTACTGGCCGGTAATCCAATTTCTATGTGAATATTTGGCGAAGTGAAATTTATCAATGTTTTCTTTTCTTTTCTTGTTATTTTTATGTTTTCCTGTTCTTGTTCGCATTGTATATTGAGTTTGCTCCCCCCTTATGTAATGCCCTCGGGCCTTTAAGGGAAAAATAAATGAAATGAAATGAAATCTAGTAGTGTGCAAGCTTACCCTTCGTTGCTAAGCCTCATCGCTTTGTTTTGACTCTTGCCATCTGGCCATCCTAAACATTTCCTCAAAAGCGCACGTCTATCACCAATCAGGTCTCTTAAATGTTTTATCTTGTGCATCACTAAACAGTGTTCAGAATAGACAGGCATCAGTTCGAAGATATGAAACGTAAAAAAAAAAAAAAAACAAGAACAACTTAATGCGCGGCTTAGGTTATCACGGTGTGTAATTTTGTGAGCGTTGGGCTAGCATTGCAGCAGCTGATAAACCAGCCGCGAATAAATAAAAGAAAGCAGAGGTGTGATTTCTCCGACTCCTTACCCGGGATAAGTCGTTTCTCTCAAAATTCCGCGAACACGCGAGCATCGGCGTTGTGTCTGGCTTGCCAGTGTGCAGTTTCTGCACCCAGAGCTGCATTCTCCCGTGGCTACTTGCAGAGGGAAAAAACTGAAACTATACCCCCGGCTTTTACATCTAGTTTACATACAAGATGCTCATGACGTTGCTCCTGGGCTTTCTTTTAACCACTAGATGACGCTCCCGGGAGAACGATTGTGCTTTCTATAGGCAACACCAAAAGCACGCAGTGCGAATCCACTTCGCGAGCATTTGCCGTGGCAGTAGATCTGTTTGGCTTCGATGGCGTGGAAATGGCCAAAATTTTCATGCCAAATTATGACAACAACGTCTGAATGTACCAATGAAGCTCTTGTTAAGGAGCCCCCAAGTAGTTCCGCGCGCTGCCGATCTTTCTCAGACTATCTTTTGGCGCAGCTTGATGTCTGTTTCATGTTGTATCACGAAATCAGAGTGAAGCATTGTAATGGTAGCGATAGCAGTGAATGTTGTTCTCAACGGTGAGGTAATAAACATAGTAGAATGGTAGTAATGGGGAGTTAAGGATTTACAAGTTGTAGCACCAATGGATGCGCACAATACTAGATAGGCAAGGGAGGAACGCAGAGATCGAGAGGGAAGGGGTAAAGGTTGAAATATAAACAGGAAGGTCAGTAGAGCAGGCCCTGGCAGAGTATTTGAAAGAAATGGCACCCATTTTGGAAGAAGGGTGGGAGTAAATATGTAGCTGGCACCTGGCAGGCCAAGATGTAGCTTTTTGAAAGATCTGTGAAAACTTCGAACGTAGACGTTCACAGCGAGGAAGAATATGTCATAATGGAAGCCCAGCCAGACCGCCGGTCACTATAGGAGGTTCAGAAATAAAACTGAGGAAAATACATTTAAAATAGTATTGATTACAGAAGCACGCAAGATGGCACAAAGAGCGAAATAGTTAGAAATAGGACAGCAGTTTAAGGGTGGTGATATAGGTGTGTACGCTTAGTGCAGAAGGCACATCTGGGACCTCGAAGAACAGCCGGTTATTGGTGGCTATGTTTGAGAGTAGTGTAAAAGAACGACAACGAAGAAGGAGGTATGGTTGGTATACTTATGCATTTAGGCAAAAATTGGAACAGGTTAAAATCAACTTGGAAAGAACACGTATGGGTATCGGGAATAATCAAGATGAAATGACATGGCTAGTGTTAGCCTATTTATGGAGAGGAGACAAATTCAGGCAGGAAAACAGGATCTAGCTAAATGTCTAATTGAAGACATTAAATAGTTTGGAGACGGGGCTGAGATGCTTGTGAGAAATATGAACGGACGCATCGAGGATCCGAATCGATACACTGAGAGTAATGGCAAACTGATAGTATAATTCTGTGAGCAGCATAGCTTGATTATTGTGGTAGAGAGGTAAAATTTGAACGATATATATAGTTAACGTTACAATTCCTGACCAGACAAAACATCATTGATTACTGTTTGATGCTACAAGAAATATGCAGGAAGCTCTCAAGAACGAAAATAGATAAGAAAAGGAGCTTCATTCTGGGAAGTCGCCATAAACATATTAACCTTCAGACTGGACATTATTATAAATAATAAATAAATAGATGAGAAACAAAAAAGCTTCATTCTAGAAAGTCGCCATAAACACATTAACCTTCAGACGAGACACCTGACGAAAAGAGAAAATGGAGAAGCACGAAAAACAAACGCGGTAATTGAGGAAACGGCAGATAAACACCCACTGAATGTGTGAAATTGTTAGTTACCGCGACTCATCCACGGGAAAATTCAGCAAGCTAAAACGAAAAGAGGAAGCCTGGAAGCTAGCTGAAGAAAGGTATTAAACTGGTCAGCGACTGACTATAGACGAAAATGAAAATCTTATCGGCGAAATAAATTGGATGTACATGTCCTCATTTAGAGTAAAATAAAGCATTACACACGGTCGATGGATGACTGATGTGCGCGACATAACTAAAGCGGTGCAATGAAATTTTAAAGTCATATCAGCTCTCTGGGAAAACGAATCAAATAGAGTGGAGACAGACTGAAGGCGCCAGGAGAGGATGCCTACGAAAAGGCCACGGTTATAAAATACATTACATTAGTTATAGCCAAATCATTTAGGGGTGAGGCTAAGGTAATCTCTCCAAGGAGAAGCAGTACTGGAAAGCACAATGAAAAGAAGCTTAGAACTGGAGCTTAGTTGCTTAGAAGATGGCGGAGAAAAGCAAACAAATGTTGATAAAAGCATTGGAAAGAGTCATAAAATTTTAAAACAAATTGGGCAGTTGGCGACAGGGTAGAGGGGGTTTGCTCTATAAAAAAAATGGAGGCAGCGCGAGCATAAAATTATTTAGACAGATTACGGTAACATCAGCTATTAACAGGCTGGCAATGTAGCCAGTGAAAGTAAAAATGCAGGCAAGGATAGAAAGTAATAGTATGCGGGAGAACTGTAGAACGAATTCAGAAGTGCTAGGCGTCTATATGGTAACAATTTCGGGCTTACCCAATGTATAGAAACAGCCAGGGCGGAAACATATCACTGCATCTAACCTTCACAGATAAGAACAGCGCGCATGACAGCGTTAATAGGGAATTTCTTTGCAATTTACTCAAGGCTGAAGGCATTGGTCGAGAGCTAATTTTATTACCGAAGTAAATGTTCTCAGGCAATAAAGTTGAAATTGCATGGGCCACGTCGAGAAGTACAACTGTCGAGGTACATAAAGGATTAAGGCAGGGTTGTCCGCCACTGTATCTCAGGAAGAATATGGAAAAGAGGCCCCGAGAAACCAATCTTGGTTTAAATCTGTATTACAAACTATAGTCAGAATGGATGTAGAGCAGCGATACCAACCTTTAATGTACGCGGATGACATTGTTCTATTATCAGATATCCAGGAATATTTACAGGCACTTGCAAATACTTGTGGAGACAAAGGGCATGTTGTAGACTTCGCAATTAAGTTAGGTCTGATGGTATTCAATCATTCCACTGATAAAGGACCTACATTACAAGGGAGTGAAATATCAAGACTAACGAAATGTAAGAGTATATAATGATGTAGATTAACTAAAAACGGGTATACAGGGAAAGCTGTTAACAGTCCACCAGGGTGAAAGGACAAAAATATGCTACGAAAGTGAAGCGCCGATCATTATGTGGATAGAGCACATATAGGAAATACTAGTATTTCGAAGCGATAATGGAGCCAGGGCCCACCTTTCAGAGCGCTTAATGTCTCGCTTCGCTTTGTTTAAAGGTGCCGTCTAGCTTTGCATTGGATAAAAAGGTGCTCATGAGTCATGACCACGCATTTGTGGCTTCCATATAGCCCGACGTCAAATCAGCGGTGATTAAAAGGTCGGCTCCCGGCCCCTCTCGCCGAAATTGATCAACATGGTGATAAAATATTTGCCTTCAGATTCTTAACTGACTCTTCTTCCATCCATTGCCCTAAACTGCACGTTAATTCCATTTTAAAATAATTAATTTGTTTATTTATTGACAATCCTTTAAGCCTGATTTCTAGGCTCATATAGGAGTGGGTTGAACAGTTTCGTTCTAGCTGGAAGTGCCAGAGCGACTTGAAATGCACAGTCACAATAGCTAACTATAAATAAATATGGGCAACACATCAGGCAACAGAATACTGCCAAAATTCCAACAAACATATAATAAGAGGCTCATTAATTATTTTAAGGGATAGACTGGTGTGTGAACCGTGCTCGTCGGATGCGTTACGTACGTGGCCAGCCATAAATCAGTTTTATCCAGCTAGCCGCAGACCACGAGGCGGATAAATTGTCCGTGACCAATGTAACTATCAAGCTGCATTTAATGCGACCAGAAAAAAAAACAGCTAAAACGCTTTCGCGTGAGGCACATGTCGCTTGCAGCAATATGGGTAATCTGCGTAAGAAGCCAGACACAAGGCATGATTATGGAATTCCTTGAGTATCGCGCACTTCATTCGACGTGATCCGAAGTGCGACAAATTTGAACGAAGTGCGACAAATCGCTAGCCTTAAGAGGCGGTCATTCGGAGTGACCCCAGCGTAGGTTAGTCGGAAGGCATTAACATATATCCGTGTTTCATTTTGTTATGCGTGGGTGTACATGCGCGTTTTGCTCTTTTCTTTCGCGAAATCCCTACAAGTGAGGTGTGCTTTGTCTTGGACTATATTACCAACCTTTATGTTCGAGATGATTAATGCAAAAAGTATGACCAATGACTCTAAGATAAAAGAAATAAAGATGATTAAAGTTATAAACTTTTCCTTCTTTTTTTGTTGCCTCCTAGAAGTTATGCAGAACCATCGCTAGGGTTCTAGACATCAATCGTGGTGCTGCTGCAGTGAATTCCACCCGCTATAGTCATGACATTCAATGATGCGCTTTCTGTCGTCTTTTGTTTTGCTGCATGTATACGAATTTTTCAGTTGGTTTAACTTTAGATGATTTAACGCTTCAAGAGATGAAATAGAACCATGTTACGTTCTGATTAACGTATGAAATGTTGCGTCTGCCAGACTCATACATTTCTTACTGACACTGTACCATCGGCACTGCGCTTCCAATACCACAGGGCCGGGCTCAGCATGACACTGTAACAGTAGACTATCATTGGGTTAAAATATTTTACCCTGAATTATATTTAAGCCCGCGTGCAAGTCCCTAAGCACGCGTTCTAGCGACCTCCGTTCTTCCTCCTCTTGATTAGGCCAGACTCCCCTAAACATAGATCACTTTTACGTTTACTAAGTTTCCTGGCTTCAATTTCAACCTCCCCACGCCTTGATAAACTCTCGCAAAGACGCGTATGCATTGCTCTGCCGCCTCCGCATGTGAGCAGAAACATTTCATCGGCGTTCGCCTACTCCTGGAATAGACCAATCTACAATTGGCGGAAGTGAGATTCCCGGCCGGTATCCTTTCTTTCCGGAACACTCGAGCACCCATTCCCACGTTTATCCACCCCTGCGGCGTACGGTGCAGTCCTTGTTCTTCGTTCCCACGGCCAGCAAACATTAATCTAGTGTGCTATCTCGAGAAGCCGGATATTACTTCCTCTTCGCCTCAGGATGCTGCATCTTGATGGCTTCAAGGATCAGCCATATAGCTGTCGCTGTCGCTATGGCGGGTAATAATGAAGGAGAGGAAAACAAGTTCAAGAATTAATGTTGCATAGGAGGTGCTATAGGCAAGAAAACGCAATACTTCTTAAAATCTGAAGTTGACTCGTGTGCACTTTTCCTCGAATCTGCCAGGAAGAGAGAAAACTACTGCTGCGCTCCATCACGTGTAACCGGGTCAATAGTTGATCAGCGGTTAAATGGGCGCTGAATTGTACACGCCAGCGAATAGAGAATACGCGTTTGCTTTCTGTTTTTGTGTCCTCGCCTTGCTTGAGACAGATCAACCCCGATGATTCATGCACCAGCTGCCACGTAAGGACGTGAGTCTCGTGACTATACAACCGGTTTATCGTTGGCGCTTAGCAACAAGCGCGTCGGTACCCTAACTACAACGTATATTGGTGGCAACTCCACCGCTTCAAGAGTCGACGGCACTGGTAATCAAGGCAGCTAGGCTACCCTGACAGGGGTCACCGTACCACCGGAATCTACATTTGTCACCCTGGATTCATGGAGGCATGATACGGTGCTGTGGATCATGATCCTCGGCCAGCAAGCACCTTGAGCACACAAGAACCTTCGCCGTGCTAATGAGGTGTTTGTTCCCTCGCGTTCAAAGCGCCGGCTCTTGTCTTGGCTGATGTCCCCATAGACGCCAATGAACATATTGCATACGCATTGCACTCGGCTGGAAGCATTATTCTGATGAGTAAGTAAACGGCATAAGCGCGGGCTGGTCAGGTTCTACATGCTAAGCTCTGCCCTCTGGTTTGCATCAAATTATGCTTGATCATTTAGACTGGGTTTTCGGGTACTTCCCATACAGATGTATCTAGCCGTAATTAGAGCCGTAGACGGGCACAGTAAATTTTAGACTATTGC
Organism: Amblyomma maculatum; assembly: GCF_055883805.1. Lineage (NCBI taxonomy): Eukaryota > Metazoa > Arthropoda > Arachnida > Ixodida > Ixodidae > Amblyomma > Amblyomma maculatum. Next base: position 117,361,127 of record NC_139351.1, on the reverse strand, counting down.
TAAAATCTCTCTTCTATAGTCAAACTCTGGACTCTAGAGTGATGATTATGTGTCGTTTCATACGCATAGCTGCTTCACGTTGCTCTTGCAGATAAACAATTGTGAGCACACTTACGCCTCGACTATAAAGGTACGGCGGGAGAGCGTTGATGGTCCACGTCTGAGGCTCCGCTTGCGGTTTCTCGTTAAAGAGCATGTATCTCTGCTCGCCTAATCACTAATTCCGTAATTTGTGCCTCATCAAAATCCCTATTAGCATACTGTCCTAAGGAATTACGTCAGCCAGCTATCGGTCATATGCGCCCACCCGACATAAATACAAAGCCCCGCATTAGCGTAGCCTTACAAAGGCGCCTGCCTGCCCTATGAGTAGCGGGTCTGAGTAGTCAGAGTCATGCCCACGGTTTTCCACTTACAAAGCCTACAAAGTCGACGCTGGAGATGCCGATGCCAGATTTGCGGCAGCACGGGGCCTTTAACGCTGCAGCGTTGAAATAAAACGGGTGCCATGGTAACCATGACGTTATCGTTGGAGCTAAAACGAACTGTCCTGGTGTGTCATTTTCAGTGCAGTGCCATGGTAACCATGACGTTATCGTTGGAGCTAAAACGAACTGTCCTGGTGTGTCATTTTCAGTGCAGTTTAGACCCACCGAATTACTTTGCGAGATGGAACAGTATATTTAGGATAACTATAAACGGATTATCATTGTTTTCCACTGGTGTCAGCGCTTTTAAGGCGGAGGCTTTGACAGCGCTACTCAAGAACGCAGTGCATGGATGCCCTCGATCGTCAACGCTGGATCATGGTCGATCAATAAATATTTCCACTATTTCTCTTTTTCTCCATTCGTCTCTCTCTCACATACTCACCCTGTCATTCTAGCGGAAACGCTTGACTTCGATGTGTTCGAGTTATCTCCGTAGAACACGTGCAAAATGCAAATTAGATGCGCATGCAGGTCACGTGGAGAGACAGCTGCATTGCCGATCAGCGAAATGGCCGACGTCCTATGTGCTTCGATGAAAAAAAAAAAAAATGTTGCTGAAGACACTGTATATGTGTATACTGAGCTCCTTAAACTGGATGTTGAGCTTTTTTTAGTTTAGGCTTATGCCCTGCACAGGTGTTATTAGCCATTGTCGAGGATAAAGCCGGTTTCTGTCCAAGATTTAGTACCCGTCGACACGAAGACAAAGCCGCAATTAACAATTTCCTCACTCAGTGCTACCTTGTTAATTCCATCCTAGAACTTAACCCTGCTCACGTATTTTATTCTGCATTCACGCGCCTTTCTTCGTTCATGGGAGTTCATTAAATTTCGTGATCTTTTTCTTCTCTCTTGAAGCTGCGTCGCCGGTGCAACTCGCAGGACATAGCCAGCGCATTATGCTGCCGGCCCCTCAGTAAATTAGAAACCAGCCCGCTCTAGCGCACACCGGTAAATTTTTAATGGCCGAGGCTAGTGCTCCGTGCCTGTCGAAGGTATTTGCTTGTGATGAGATCACACCCTGGGACGTTGGGCTCATTGGGTAAGCAGCAGCTTCTGCATGCTCCCAGCATGCGTATTCCCACGGTATAGTATCTTGTCCTGAACGCTGCTTGGGCATCAAGTCTGGCCATCTATGTCGTAGTGGAACGTCGTGCCCTTTCTTTGTCGAGCTTCTGTCGACTGCAGCTCGCATACGCCTGTGCATAATTAAGCACGGAGGATGTCGCAAGTTTCTCGTTAATCACGTCAGAGTTGCCTACGGTGGTCTTTAGGCACCTGCAGCGCGACCGCCCGCAGTTTTGGGCGCAGTGTGGGGCCCCCTGTGGCGTTGGTAGTCGAAACCGTACATCAGCCGCAATAAACCTCGTTCCCACGATAACGATCTGAAGAGAGCGACACTTCGTGTGGATAGAAAGAAAGGCTTGTAGCTCGAGGTAACGGGAATGGCGATCGTCTTGGCCAGCCACTGTATATTCTCGCGGCTACTTGAAATGGACGAAGCGTCGGGGCTCGACTGCTGTGCTGGGACCGGCCGCAGTATTGAGTTGTATGCTTGAAAGACAGGCATTTGTGTTCCTTTCTTGAAACATACCCGACGCTTATGGCTCAGGCTCAAGTAAATGTATTCAATTATCGCTAAAAAAATAGCATATTTATGTCAATTTAAAACAATGTCGAAATCCAGAGGGAAAAAAAGGAAAGTGAAAAATATTTGCAATAATTCAGTGCTGGCTATCTAAGGACGAGGAGTTGAAATGTATGAAAACGCGTGCAAGCTGCCGGTTTGTATTATTTTGCAGATTCTGCGCGTTGGTTCAGAAATACTGTGATACTGTTCGGAATAACGCAAGTCGAATTACCTCTGTTGTAAGACTTTTCGTGTGCTACCTAGGTGAAAAAGACCTGGCTTGTGGCTCCTTGCAAAGCAACCAACTTCAATGAGAACAGAAATGCCTATTGGGCTAATTATACATGCTAGGAATAGTTTTGCGTGCCTACAGAAGATTATTGCTGCGGGCTTTATTGTGGCAGAGAGAGAGAGAGGGGGGGGAGGGAGGGTTGACCCAAGGTGAGGAAAATATATGCATCGCTGTTGATCAATACTCCTTTATAATTTGCACCTCAGTGGGGGGCTCGGCGGTTGGGGCATTCGAGTACTGATGGGAGTACGCGAGTCCAATTCCGGTCGCGGCGGTCAATCTTTGATGGAGGCAAAGAGTAAGGCGCCCGTGTACTGTGCGACGTCAGGGCTCGTGTTAAAAGGCCCCAGACGGTCTAAGTTACTGGAGCCCTCCACTATAACTCCCCTCGTATTCGTTGTCGTTATAGGATGTTAAAACTCATCTGCAACATAATACTGTACAATAAAGTGCAAAGTTTAGGTTTTCAGAAGTCCGTATGCACACAGCATAAGTGCTCATCGTGGCTTTTTTACAGAGGTATAGGAGGACTTTGTTCCAAGTAATCAGATGTGCTTTCGCGGGCCCGTCTTCGGGAAGATTTCGTCCATATCGGCGTCAAAATGAAGCAAATGACGTGTTTACCTCAATACCTTATTCAGTATCCAGTGAAAAGATTACAATGTTGTCGTTGCGCTGGTAGAATTTCATTTTGCAGCACTCTTTGATATTGAAAGTAAGGATCGATGTCGCCAAGGACGCTTTTTGTAAGTACTATTATGTGATAGCGTATACCACTCGTTAGGTCAAGTGAGCGTCATCGCTGTTGCCCCTCACCGTACCCAAGAATTCAGGAAAACGTGTCGAAAGGGTTGGCGCCGACGTGCGGCAGCCACGCGAACTAATCCAGACAGGATACGTCGCTGCCAAGATATATATAGATTATGCCACCGCGTTCGTAAGTTTGAAAGCGGCTTTCTGGATGCAAACTACGCGTCTACGTTGTTTTATCAATGCGGGAATACCCCAGACAGCTACAGGCCGCTATTGCTCCATACCCTTCAAGTATATAGCTTATGTACACCCATAATTTTTCCTTTATTTATTTATTTATTTATTTATTTATTTTTTTTTTGCAGTGGTTAATTTTCTCGGCACTGCGATTGTTCCTTCACTGCTGCCCGTCACAGTGTAATGATACGTGCTCTGTCCTCCTCCTTTAAAACTAATATTAGTAGAGGCTCACCCCTAAACTTTTTTTTTATCCCAATCCCTGCATAAGGCAACTCAGAGATTCTTGGCGACCACTAACTATGCGCGCTCTCATCACTCGCTGGTCCCAGCGGCTTCTTATTTAATAGAAAATCTATTATACTATGGCACAAGTGTAATATACATTTTATTAAATAAAGGGCCGCTGGGATTAGCGAGTACGTATATATGTTTTATTTTTACCTACCCTGTACTTTCTCTCTATCGCTCACCTCTTTGATTTCCTCTACCGTTTCCTCACTATGCCTTTATTTCTGTTGCCACAATTCAGGTGCTTCAGATATCAGATAGCAGATACCGGGGCTGGCGAACATCTTTTCCTTCTTTCTGAATATATAATAAAATAACTACTTACTACAGCTACTACTACTACAAAAAGTCTATTACCTTCATTGTCATCATCACTATGTTTCACTGTCACCCGCGAACGGTTCTACACCTCTTTGTTCTCAACTACGCTACTCTTATTGCGTATTCTCATTATAGGCATGCCTATATAGACTGTTCACAAAATGTTGCACCCGCGTATAACCGATTTCTCTATGTTTTGCGCTGTTCGTGATGACATGTGCTGATTATCTGAAAAGTCTCATTTCAAGTACTTTAATGAAGAAAAAGATATATTCTCAATTGTTTCGTGTAAGTGCAGCAAATTCTGAAAGAGAAATGCATGTTTGTTGTATAAGTATATTTTTATCCGGTAATGTTGTTGTTGTTTTTTAATTTAGAAAAAAAAAACAAGAAAAATATTCCGCCAGTGCGGGCGAACTACTTAGCTTCAGCTCATTAATTTCTTCTTTTTTTTTTTTGTTGTCATTTGATGGGCGCTTTCAAATGCATTCATTTGTGGTCTTTCTTAAATAAAATATTAAGTTGCTCTATTTTCAAGTGTCATATTACTCAGATAGATGGACTGCTGCACATTGTTTAATGGCATTAGTGAGCTGAGTGCGAGGTACGCGCATACTGTTACCAGAGCTGTCTAAGTGGCCTTCTCTATAGGATGAAAGACCACCGATATTCAATCAATTTGGCTTCGCAAGATTTGCGGGGGTATAGGCTCATTAAGGTTTGATTTTTCGATCTTTACAGGCACTCGCACCATGTACAGACTCGGTTGCCGAGAAAGGCATTGTTGACGCGAGTGGAAGAAACTCACATTTTCGAAGTTTTTTTATTCATTTTTTTTTTGTGCTGCTATTCTCACAGTGCCTTCATGGACAGCGAAAATCATGTACCGATTTCTGGGCTAAATTACCAGACCTTTGCACAAACTTTACGCATTTCAGAAAAGAATTCGGCTTTTACAATGATGAAACGCTTCGTGTAGACAAGTGGCCTATAGAAAAGAGAAATGTGAGGAGAGTTGAAGTTCTAGTCGTGTCGAAAGGAAAGAATATTTTTAATACATTGGGTAACACGTTTTTGAGACTTCGTTATAATTTTCCGCCTTAAATCACAAAAACGGGTACGTAAAGGCAAGGGGATAATTCTCCACTCGTGGAGTCGATCTCCATGATCGAATCTGAGGTATGAGGAGCAAAGAGACTTATATGTTGGCTGGAGAAGCCGGTGTGCTGATATTCTTTAAGTTTAAAAGTGTTGCACAGATTTAGTGAGTCATCCGAGAGACGGGAAAGCCAACAGCGCCAGGACCAAATCCGACCAGTTGCGGCACGTATGGGGAATCGTGAATTATAGATGTTCATTGACAGCTTCCTGGACTCCATTCCCCATCGCCATCATTCGTTGATCCACAGAAAAGACTTGCTTGCAAAATACTGACGGTGTTACGTTATGATCAAACGTGGTGGCTGAAATTGGTGCCCAATTTTCAATACAAAAACAGAATTGCGGTGAGAACAAATTGTGACCCAATCCGCGCCGCATTTTATTCGCCATTGTGCGAGATTTGTGACGGTGTTTCCTCATCCAGGTCATGCACAAGTGTTAGCGTGTAAATAAAGATTAAATAAACAATTGAAATATGTTGCTTTGTTAACTATACCGTTTAACGATCTAGAGGCCAAGCCTCGAGGCAGCATCTTGGCATCCAAGTACGCTTCCCTGCTGTCGTCTCCACCGCCGTATTTTCAAGGACACAAATTTACCCTCTAATCCGGGATGCCGTTACGGCTGCTTGACAAGCACGTTATTTCAAATCCAGTTACAAGCGTTGCATAGCTTCCTTCCCTCAGTAATTTTTTGTCTCGTTCCTTCCACCAGCTCGCCTGCTACAGCCATCTGCCTGTGACAAGGGCAATTAGAAGCGGCCACTTCGGAATACGCACAGTGTTACTCGGTAAGTGCTGCATTTTGACCGTATTCGATGACCAATCTTTCCTTTCTCAGTTGATTCGAGAGCCTTTTGACCAAGTTTCTCAGCTCCTTTCGCTTCCCCTAAACTGCAGGTTGTTTATTTAACGCAGTATTGAGTCATAACTGCGTGCTTTCATACTTGCCGAACGTTTATAATCCACCAGCTGCGGCAATATATCATAAACTGCATCGTGTGCCAGCCTCCGCGCTTGCGTGCCTGGACACACGCGTCGAAGTCCTCCAAACGTGAGTCGAATTATAGCCTTTAAGAGACAAGAAAGCTGTTTATGACCGCTAATTAATGACCACCACCAGGGCTAGCTACCGTGCGGCGGCCTAGAAGACAGCGGTTTTCGCGATCGTGCAGACAGCTATTATTTTCGCAGGGTCTACGCTGATGTCGGTGGCGAAGGCGTGTGTCGCGCAATTAAGGAACCCTAATGTGTTTGGCCGGTCGTCATAGGCGGATGAAAAACAAGTGTGGTCCAATATATGCGGGGAAACCTGATTGCGATGTTTGGGACCTTACTGGCCCTTGTTGTCTTACTTTTCAATCAACTGAAGAGCGCCAAGAAGTCGTGACAATAAATATGGGTTGAAAAGAGCAGGATAGCATAGGAGGTGGAAAATACGTATAAAACTTGGAAACGCTCTAAACGAAGAAACAAGAAAAATACCTGTGACACCACGAGTACTGAGTTTAACAACGCACTGTCTGGAGAGCGCAGCGACCCTCTGAAGCAAATACGTCACTGCGCGTTCCCGAGGAGCGTAAACAAGGGCGCGTAAACGGCCTTGCGCGTAATAATTGCTATAGAGAGTAAGGAACTCGCTTACTAAACATATAAAACAAATCAAGCTTAACAACAAAGCAGACTAATAGCTCGTATAGCGAAATATATTCGCAAACAACTAAAACAACCTAGCTTACTATATATAGTAAATGCACCTAGCAGCTTAAGAACCAGAGACAACAAGGAAATGAACAGCCAGACTGCGTTAAAGTGTAGCATTTTTTTTTTTAGAAGAAGCGTAGAAGACAAAGGGTTCCTTTGTAAGCCGCGCACGTAGAAGTGGGCTTTTACATCCGTAGAAGTCCTTATATTTTCGGATGGCTGAGCATGACTGTTCCTCTGACCGTCAAGTGGTTTGGAACAGTGGCAGCGCACATTGAGCCACACAGCATGACTCTTCAGCAAATCCCTTGCTCTCTAAGATACTTTCAGTAAGGAGTTTATTTAAACTTCGCTGACTTGAACGAAATATAGAATCTGCGATCCGGCTCGCTTTGTGCTGCCGCTTTGACAACCGCATCAGTGTATGCTGTAAGCAAAGCCTTAGCGCTTCCCCTAAGATTGACTCCAAATTCTTTTTTGCGGAAAGGTCAAATTTTGTAGGTCTTGTTTGCAGTCCGCTGCTGATTTCTTTTGTTTTGTGTGAGCTACTATGGTATAACTTCAGCATTTAAATGTTTGCTCCCGGTTGCATTCAACATCGACGGTACGTCAAAAGGGGAGAGAAAACCGAAAACAGAGAGAACAGTTCCAGTGTCTGTAAGCTTTGTGCTTTCCGAAAGCTTCGATCTTTTTGCCTCGCTTTGCCTACAGGCAGTCCTATGAACGACTGATGGTTTATATTCATTGTTGTAACTTGTAAAGATAGATCGAAAGCCCATATTTTCAATTTACCTCCGCCAGTCCTCCCTCCGCGCTACTTATCCTGAACGTTCAAAAACTTGCCTACTAACTTTATTCATTGTAAGTTTCCTTCTTCCATGGCAATCTTGGGCTCACTAAAAAAATAATAATAATAATAATAATGCGCGCGCATACTTGGCGCCACGCAACAAACAGGTAGCAATATTTAAAACCATTCAGCCATTATTTACTTAGAAGCCCGCCCATTATAGTTTGGAGCACTTCGTTGGAAGAATTACCGTTTGCTGCTAGCACGCCTTCTGTATCTGCCGCTTTCACTTTGCACGAAGAAATTATCTAGCAAATGTAGTCTGTGTATAAGGAGAAAATTTGTTACTGTTTTAAGAGAAACAATATTTATGCACGTTTTCACACACTGCATCCTGCTTGGCGCGTAGGTGACTGCATGGCCAAACAGTCAGCGAACAGTAGATGCTAATTTTCTCATCAGCTTGTCAACAAAACAATGTATTCACAACGCTAGAGATGTGCCGCTGCTTCGCGCGCTACTCTTGGTCGGCCACCCATGCAAAGTGCGCCAATATATGGTCGTACGGCGGGAGAGGTCATTGAAGGAATTCTGACACGTTGTCGGACGGTCGGGTTAAGCAAGGCAGTTTTGAGTGTACTTTTCCTCGTACCCAGATAGAAACTGTGTACTCAGCAGTCCAAGCACGTATCACTTTCCCCGTAGATTTTGTTTGATGCCTCACTGTTTGAGTCTTGCTTTACGGAGAAGTCAGCGAAGAAAACGGCGAATCGATGCATTCAACGCGTGTTAGCATGAGAACTTCAAATGCAAATAAGTCCGCCACTGCACCAAGAAACAAATTTGGATTCTGAATTAAAAAAAGAAACGTGAAAGCCTACATTGCATCCATTCGCCGAGAGCTTTGGTGACGAAGCAGGCTTTTGCGCCAGTGGGCAGTCATATATTTGCACAGGGCCTCGTAGCAGAGAACAGTGACGTAAGTGTTGCGCAATGAGCGCCTGGAACAAACTTGCCGCGCTTCTTAATGGGCATTCGTATGCGAGCAAGCGAACATCGAGCCCCACTAGACGCAATTCATTGCCTTCAGTTTTATCATTTCGCAGCAATCGATTCTGGGTAGCGCGTACTGATGGTATGACGATGTTACAGCTTGCCTGTTTCTTGATATAAGGCTGTTTTCAGGTCGTGTACGTGTTGCTGACTGGTGGCGAGAAACTGCCAGATGCTGAAGATTTGTCCGTAGTGATGCTGAAGGACGTGGAAGAGTTTCTCCGACTATTATAGAGGGAATTTTCTGTCAAAATACGAGGCAAGAGAACGATGTACTTTGTACAGTGACTGAAATAATCAGTAACTTAATGCCAGGTTTTCAGTAGATATCTTTCTAAGACGATAGGGTATTGACGGCATTTACTTTAAAACTTTGTGTGGTGGGACAACAATATCAAAGCAAACATTCAGAAAACTAATCATACCTATGTGCTTCCCGAAGACCACGCGTCACCCAGGTTTAGCTTGCACCATAGAGGGCGTACGAACCGTGGAGCAGGCACTCTGGTAGGCTCTCTGCCACTGCACAATGAGGGCACGTAATTCTGAGTACCGGCAGCAGAATTATTCGCCGGACTCACCTCAGAGCTCCGCCTGCAGCTCACACAGTGAGGCACGTGTTGTGACACAGTAGTTTCATTTTTTCTCCCAAAGTGACCCCAAAATTCAGAGGTAACCGTCCATATCACCACGGAAAGTTGCGCCCATGCGCAGCACCGTAAATATTATGCTGGCGCATATTAGTACCAAGAATTCACCACAAGAAAGTTCTACTTTTTGTGGCTGGCCATTTTTTGCAACCGTTCGTTTAATCTCAACAGACCGACAATATGTTACTATAATGGGATGCATCCTTGAATCCTGGTTTGGAACGGGGCCAGAATTCCCGCTGTCACAATTCTTACCTTTCCAGAAGGCAGATAATCTCCTATCCGCATCTACTAATATGATATAGAGGCAGAGACCATGTGTGATGTGCCCTGAATTCATTCCACTTACCCCAAATGGAGTCATGTTGTATATTGAGCTTATATTTGAAATTAGCAAAGCGGCTTCAAGCACTGCAGTCGTATTGCGAAAGAAGACCGAGAGCATGAGCTATATGAGCCCCAATTTCTCGTGTTTTTTTTTTTTTTTTTTTTCGCTAGAGTCTCTTCTGTATATATTATGGTTCCAAGACGATTATGGGCTCCAATAGCTCACACTGTAACTGGGGTCGAGGGGGGGTAGAAAGGTGAACATGTAATTTTGCGCAAAGGCTCAAAACCATATATGAATAGTTTATCCCTTGAGAACGGATGACCTCCACATTTTATGTCCGGGAAGTTTTACCAATCCTATTCAGCCAGGGCACCAGGAACAACATAGTCGAAGTCACAGTCGCTGCACAGGGGGGTCAGAACAGCTTCAAAAGGGCTTGTTTACCGGATAGACGCGCTGCAAAGGTCAATCATGAGGAACCGGAGTGCTGCTTCACGCCCTGCATGAGAACCATGTCAGCGTTCTCTGCACGGTTAGAAGACGCTGATGTACCGTGAAACCAGCCTGCAGGACCATCTCTGCCATCCTGCTTGCTCTGCTGACCGGGAAAGCAACTACAAATGTAGCCACATACACAGATATAAGAACTGGCATGAAATTTCGCTTCAAGGTCGTCCGACCGTGGCTGCCTTTAAAAGAATAGCGGTTGGATCGAATACATACCTGAGACACATCTGGCACTATGGACGTTTTCAATTTCAAAGTGCTCCCAATGAATAGAACTGACATCCGTTACCACCCCCCCCCCCCCGGAAGAAACACACACACACACACACACACACACGCACGCGCACACACACACACACACACGAACACGCACGCACACACACACACACACACACACACACACACACACACGCACACGCACACGCACACGCACACGCACACGCACACGCACACACACACACACACACACACACACACACACACACACACACACACACACACACACACACGCGCGCGCGCGCGCGCGCGCGAGGGAGGTTATCTTGAGCACTCAACACCAGAGCTGTTCAGTCGGGCGCATCGTTCTCTATCACTTTCTCGTACTCACTACGTTACCTTGGCATCGCCCCAACTTCTGTGAATGAGGTTGGAACACAGAACCATATACGTGTGCGCACGCGGGCTGATACGATGCCATTTCGCATCCATTTTGCCAAGCCTAGTGCACCGGAAGAACGTATAGATATTCACCACACGACGAGGAAAAGCGCCAGCCTCCCACGCATGACTGAAGGTCAGAACAGCGATTCGGTGGTCAACGTTACGGTTGGGAGTTTTAGGTTGTAGCAAGTTAATCGTGAGATTAGCCTTGCGATTTTTCCGCCAGCAATACCTCCGCCATATAGGCACTTAGAAAACAACTGAACTCAATGATTTGAAGCACAGAGCGGCTGCGAGGTCTGTTTCCCGTCGCACACAGTCGCATACAATAATCATCAAGTGTGGTCAAAACTTTTTAGGGTGCAGATAAACTTCATTAATTTCCTCCATTATAACCGGTCTGAACTCGAGTAAATAAAGTGTTGAAGTGAGTGATGGGGCGCTCCTTCCAGCTTGAAGGAAGCGCGATAGGATACACCTCTACGCATTGCAGTGTAGACCGCTTGTAAGATATATTCTACACCTCGCGCACATTACATGAAGGATATAACGGAGAGGATTCCAGGCCCGTCTTATACAACCACGCTGTGGTACGAGCAGAACCCGTGAGAATGCGGTGTAGTACAGTGTCTTGTGGTTTTTTGAGTCCCTCAGTCAACATGCGGCTTGTCCGGATGTACACTACACGGATCCGAAATGACTGAGAACCGTTTGTACGAAAAGATACAAACGGTTCAATTCAGTTAATCGCGGAATATCGTTCAGCAGCAGGATGTTTAGACGCGATTGTGTTTGCTGTGTCTCAAATATTAAACGTTATATTGCTATGTTAATCAGGCGGACATGCTTCCAGACCGTACATTGCACGTGCTTCAGAGAGAATATATTCTTGAAGTAGTATTTATTGGCGATGGCGTTGGATACGAATCATATTTTGTAACATAGTTTGGCAAACACTATTTCATGGTCAGCGAAGCAGTTTGACGCGGTCTTAACGTCCTCTACAATAGCATCATTTTGAAACACAAGATATCTACAACTATTTTACTGCCCTTATCGGTTTCTTGCCGATCTTCTTCAGTGCATACTTAACCGTTTTTCATGTTTTGCTTGGGTTTGTTTCGATTAGGCTTAAGTTTCGACATGGACAGATCAAGGAGGTCATTTATAACCTCCTTGGGGCAGACACGGTATGACAGCAATTAAATTGTCGAGACTGGAGTTGAGGGCGCCTTTGACTACAAAAGGGAACACGTGATGCTGTATCTGCCGTAAAATGTCGAAAGTTGGTACACCATACGTGGTTAATCGAGCCCTGTGTCCTTGGATAATGAATCAAACACATTAACTTTAGGCCACGGAAACACATTTGCATGGCAGGGTTAAAGTGGTGCCTCATGTCGACGTCATATGATCTTTCACGTGAATTGATAACTTATAAAAGTGAGGTAACGGCTGTGTGCGAGGTAAAAAGACCTAAATTGCAGATTAAGTCAATAGAAAATGTTATGTACGCGAACAAGAATCCACGAGGGGAGCCGCAGTAAGCCATATTTAACGATGCCTCGTTGTACCCTTGAAGGCGGAGGAGAAGTGCGTCCGAAATTTTTAGATAATATTTTATGTTCATGAATGGTCGAATGATTAACCCTTTGACTGTCGAATATTCAAAAAGGAATTCACCCGCAGTGTCAATTTTTTTTTTAACGCTATGCATTTAGCACAATACCCGTACAGCAAAAAAGTCAAAGGGTAAAAAAAAAAAATCCGGGTAACTAAACAGAAAGGCACTTCACAGCATTCTACCACAGGTTCCTATTAATCGCAACTTACTCTTAGATAAAAATGCAACCGTTGACTTTTCGCCAAGTAGGCAGTTATAAGAAGGGAATGCTTCAAATATTGCGATTTTCGAACGGCCATGACTATTAAGCTAGGCCATTAAAGGTGTATAAATAGATGTGTTTATTAATAGGAAAGACAGAGAGGTTGGCCGGAATGATTAAAATCTGGCCTGCTACTCCCCACTGGGGAAGGGGAGAAGAAAGAGAATCATGATGGGTGACGATGTGGGTGAAGGCATATGAAATACATATACAAACACAGTAGCTTGTTTTACAAGCACGAATAAAGTCCACTGGCGCACAAAAAACGGCAAAGAGCACGCACTGCCTGGACACCCTTCCCCTTGTTCTGCCAAGCGCCCAGCAGCAGTTCCTCCGACAGAGGCCTCTTGTCCAAACGCTCCAAGGAAACGGCTAGCACTTTTAGCTGACGCGCATACGCTGGGCACACCAATATTATGTGGCCTACAGTTTGTCATGCCACAAGCTGAACATTCCGGGTAGTCCGCCTGTCATTCAAGCACCTGCGCGTGAAAGCCACGTTTACGATTAAAAGTAGATTGCTCTAGAGGTTACGGATTTCGTTCGCATCGCGTGATCAACTGTGACGACTTGCTTTTCTTTATTATTTTTTTCGCATCTTCAAATGTTGAATATAAGATTTTCGCCAAAGTCCTCTAAAATCGGCTAAACCTTGGAATGTCTACTTTGATTGGAACTCATCGAACGTGTGGTCTGAGGGGTCGGTCAGTACAATATAACCTACACGTGGCACGCACGGTTTTGCAGTATTGCAGTGATGCTAAGGTGCTGTTGGCGTTCCGACAAATTAACCTGGCAAATCCATTTCATCAGGTGTCCCGTTCGTTCCTTGTTTCGATCTTAGATGGTGGCAATCTTGCTGCAGTTGTGTCTACTTGGATAGGCTTTGCTGCAAAGAATGTTATGCTTGTCTCCATATGGCTGTCTCTCATAACCAGTGCCCATCTTGTCCTCCGTGAAACAAGGGTGCCCACTCTCCTTGTTCTTGTTCGCTCTACACTTAGATCCAGTTCACATGTGTTAAAAACACCAAAACAGTCAGTTGTATTCGTATTATGGGCCACAACCTGGAGGTATTAGATTATAAAGGTGGCTTCGCGTATTTGTGCTCGGACAATCCAAGCATTGATGAGATTGTTGGTTTAACTATGGACTTTGGTTCAGTGCCGAGTTTCTGCATCAATCGTATTAAAGCTCATGCCTTTAGTTTGGTACATGCCCATCGACACCTGCAAAATATGCTGATGTGTCATGGACATTTAGGCTACCCTAGTACCTTGGAATCCCTTTGAGGGCCTATAAGCATATTGCGTATTACGGAAAATACCCTGTGTCAAATCGTCGGTGCTCAGTTCAGACTTTTTTCCCTCATGGTCTGTCTGCTTTTAGCAGGGCGACCGCCTGTAATTACTTTCTAGTCACTACAATTGTAACGTTTCTGATCATCTGTGTTATGGGATGCAGCGCATGAAAGTATGTGTGGGTGTTTGATTCCTGCTTGTTCGTTTCTCCTCAGAGTTTCTGTTATCAATGTCGCGGAGTCGTTAATACGAGGGTTTAAATTATAATCTCTTTCCTCCACGGATGTACCGCCCTGTGTATCTTGGTTTACTGGGACATGATGTACTACATGCCTCTTAAGAGTACAAAAAAAAAAAAGGCATCTTTCTTTTTCTGGTATACTACAGCTTTTACGACACTCCAAAAACCATTGATCATTGTTTCATCGATATCAAAAATGTAGTACCGTTCTGGGATAATATGCTACGGGCACTGAAAAAAATAAAGGGGGGGGGGGGGGGTTACATATGCAACGGACACTGAGAGAAAAAAAAAAAGGAATTTGCATCACTTTCTGTAGAACACCCTACTGCACTGCCATCTGTTGACGATTCTTTAGAGAAGCTCTTTCTAGCGGATGGCACAGCCTCTGGAAAGCGTGCATGATTGGCCGACATTGTGAATGTGTTATTTTTGCGAAAGACCGCTTCCGAAGGATGACCATGTGGAAGGGAATTTTATGCACAGACCGAGACTGAAACCGGAGGGACACATCACTCCTAACGATGTGTTCTGCACTGCCTACTATCAAGAGTTTGTTGGCCTAGTGTGTCTTATTGCGCTTCATGTTGATTTAACGATGTCTTTCCAATAACCATAGTTAATGTGCAGAGAACAAGAACATTTAAAAAAAAACTAAAATAAGTAACACGTTTAAAAGAAAATAAAGATGTCGCGGCAAATGAGCAGCGCGCCCGTGTCGCAAACTGGAGGTCCCTGGCTCAATTCCCACTGCAGTCCACTTTGACCTAATTTTCTTTTCAGCTCAATTACTTTCCTTTGATTGTAGGACCCTCCCCGACATTTTAGGTGCCAATACGAATATTCTGTGTCCCTAAATCACGCAACTTCTTTGCTCCTCGCGGGTGGCCATCAATGCCAATGTCACCCAACGACGCCGGCTTTTCTGCCACATGGTATCCTTGTCTGCGCCGGGGTGGCGCAGTGGTTACGGCGCTTGACTACTGTGAACAAGGACGCGGGATTGAATCCCGTCCTCGGCGGCTGCGTTTCGATGGAGGCGAAACGGAGTGGCGTCTGTGTGCTGTGCGATGTCAGCGCACGTTAAAAAACCTCGGATGGTCGAAATTTCCGGAGTCCTCCGCAACGGCGTCTCTCACAGCCCTGGTCGCTTTGGGACGGTAAAGCCCACAAACCAAACCAACTTATAGTCGGTCGGCACGGACAGTGAGATATCGGAGTATTAAATCGCTGGAGCCGCTGTATATTGGACTCATAATTTGGCGCTTTATGCTGCTTTCGTAACGTCTATTAAATATTTTATTACGATAAAATTTAAGAAAGAAAAACGAATGAAATGAAACGCGTAGTGACTGGCTTGCATATTGGCGTAAATTAGTGCAGGTAGAAAAAAGTATAATGTTCCTAGTCCAGAACGCTATTGTATTTTCTCTTCTTCCCATAACAATTGGTGTCAAATTTACGGGCCAGACGGAAATTCCTATGCTTGCGTAACTCCCCTTAAGCAATCGTAAAACAGATTTCAAAATAAACAGCGCACGTTATCTGCTTGAGCCTTGAGGAGCTTAAACCTAACACGTGGCCCCCTATTGAGCCATGGAGTGCAAACCAGGAAGTACGACCGTTTGTTTTCCTTGTTCACATAGGTGTAATGGAATAATCGAATCTCACTTATCCTGTGGCGTTACTTGGGAAGGTTAAGCCTGCGAAGAAAAAGAGACATGCATATTTAACAGAGTGGGCTTTGCGCATAACTAGTCTTGATCATTCTTTTCGATTGCACGTATGCAAACTATCCGTTTCAGGTTGCGGTAGGATTCTGTGCGCCACTGTTTCCTAAGTTCAATAGTAGCGCTAGATCAAGAGAGCGGCGGTTAAGATGTTGGATGTAGTTAGCTGTTTGCTATGTATTGCTGTGACGTCAATACAACCATTTGACAAAGCGCCACGCTTGGAGGAAAAAAAGGGCAATCGAAACGGAGACAATTTATTTCGTTGCTGTGCGAGAGCGCGTGTAAGAGCATAAAATGAGAAGCAAGAACCATCGGACCGGTATTGGAATAGTGTGTTGGCAATGGGCCTATGAAGGGCCAGTACGTTGCCAACCAACACCAATACTGAGCCGGGGATTGGTGTTACTTGGACTCACATTTTGAATGTTGACCCTACGTAGCGAAAATGCTGGAACATAACGTACGTCGCAACCTTCCGCTCATCAGAAGGGAAGTGTGCACTAGGCGTATCGATCTGGCAAATTATAATAGCCATCATTGTGAAGTGCGGAGATATAATTCCTTGCTCGATGACGACTGCAACTGCTTTATTGCAAGACACGTCCGGGGATCGCATGATTATAGAGTAGCCGGAGCATTTCCCGAGGCCGCTACGGTGAAATTAATAACGCCGTTAAGCAAACCGAATGAGAGAGGAAGCATAGGAAAAAAGTGATTCCGTGACGCTGAAGGACGGGGAGTCGGAGGAGGTAGATCAAAGGAAGGGTGGATAATGGCTTTATTAAAAATCATTATAGCGTCTAGCGTCTGTCGAATAAAGCCGCTGTACAAACGCTGTTACTACACCAGTGCTCCATGCATTACCCGAAACGTTTTGGCTGGGTCGCAATAGCTGGAAAAAGGATATTGGTACATCGATAGTCATGCGGGTCGTGTTGAGAGAGATGTAATCTTAACTTTGAGCCATCCTTTCTTAAAGGAAATAATTAAATCAATTTTGGTGAAGGTGACATTGCTGGGATTTATTTGCGATTTATATAATTAGACGCACAGTTACGCAACATACAACTTGAAACTAATTAACAATATAAGATGTTAAAAAGCATGAGAGGTTTGTTTTCTTTTGTTTTGCTATTTAAGCGCTGCCAACCCTGGCCCTTTGCAGCTTGTCGGATTGTCTAATCCAAAAAACGCAAAAAAAATTCCACGTTTATCCCTTACCTAGATTTGCCGATAACCTTATTTGGTTCTGCCACTTTAATGCCGTAATACTAAAGGTGCTGTTACGTATAAATCCGGCTTCGGAATGGGCACTGTGATACAAAACTAAGAGCGCTGCAGAGAGAAGTGCAAAAGCATGTGCGTTGGCTGCTCTTTAATGCCTCCTAGAGTGTCGTGACTCAGCACTTTTGAGTGTCATGACTAGACACACTAGTCATGGTCATTAATTTTAATGACCTGCAGAAGTCACACGGACTCCATAGTCATGCACATTGAATCTCCGATCTGACGTATGACGCGTGGCTATGACTCGCGACTAAACTATGATGACACATGGCACGACTAGGCATGACGTGACCTTTATATATCACAATTGTTATTTTACATAATCATTCACGACTACCAGTCTCGTCTTAACGTGACATCATATCACACGTTACATTTTGATTCCATGTTTTGATTCCATTTTTTGCGGACACGTTTTCGCAAATATAGCCAAGTAAGGCTTTAAACTCAGAACTATGCCTCTGGGTAGTCTGCATGTGACATGGCCGGACACTGATTGGTCGGCGGTTTCTGTGACGTCACGAGACCACGTAACATCGAGGTGGCAGGAGCTCAAAACTCTGATAGCTCCTGTGAAAGAGGAATCGAACCAACTGGGACCATTAGATTTCTGTTCCCTAACAGACAGGGCATCGTTCAATAAAGCCTCCGTTTCATTTATGTCCAAAGGCTTTACGGGAAACGACTTTCGGGCCTTCGAACACCACACAACATTTAATCCTGACTCTTAATTATACCTGCATATATTTCTTAGGCATTTCATCTATAGCGCAGCGATTGCATCCCTAGCCGTTCCCGCTCACAATAAAACAGCGCAAACACATTCACAGCGCGAGTGTGCGTTTTCGTTGGAACTTAAAGAAGACGACGATGTTTCCTGCACATCGCGAGAGTGTGTTGCAGTTTTACATGAGGCGTGATAGGCGTCGTCGAAAACCTTATAACACGATCACAAAATACGAGAACCTATATGCTCTGCGTATCGCAGGCTGATTTCACGCGTGAAGGATATATTCTGGCGGGACGATCTGCGTGTACTGCACTTCCAATCTGCCGCATCCATTCATATTTCTGCCTATCAAAGTAACCTGTTAAAACGCTATTGCTCGACGTCACACAGAACACAGCTTATCCGGCCATGCATGTGCAGTGGGCTGCCTGTACGATTCCGTCCTTGTGAAAAAGCGTCCAGGCTTCATATAGCTTGCCAGTGGTCCTCTGCGACGGCGCCACTTTAGCTTTTAAAAAGCGGCACTTTAAGCCAGCGTCGGCGATGAAAACTTGGCGCACATGCCCTTCCGCTGCAAGAACGTAAGCCTTCAACGAGCGATAGGACTTAAGCTAACTGTGGCGTAGCTAGGGCCGGGCGCCTGAACAAGATACACGCATATGTCACCAAAACGAACATTCGGCCACAATTTGGGGTCATTTTTCCAGTCCTTCAAAAGGAAGGGGTCGGGGTATTGGTCCCCGTCAACTACTAACTTTTCAACATACCGCCGACGAGCGATTTCAGGCAATAACGTCGCGTATTCAGGCAACTCCATCGGTTTGGAATACACAGGAACACATTGGAGGCTAGTCGAGACAAGGAATGGGCCTTGGTCGAGACCAAGGCGTAAGAAATAATCGAGACACAAGCGCGCGCCGCTGCATTCAGTACGGCCGCGGCCGAGAAAAACGACGGATTTTGCCCATCGCCGCTGCATCGAAGAGCGCTGCAGTCGCCGCACGTGCGTTCCGTGACGTCACGTTGTTTACTCGAGGGAGAGGTCTATTCCCGGGAATGCAGGAAAGATTTGCAATTGCCGGAAAGGGACAATGCTGGCAGCAGTATGCGGCGCGTACGTGCACTTGGGTTTCTGAGAAGGAAATCCACTTGCCGGAACCACCATATCGGATCGTTGCAGAAAAATAGAAATGTACCTCCTAGCCGTTCCCGAGCTCTACCCGCCAACAAGCGACCACGCCCAACGAAACCATACCGGACCAGTCAGTGCATCAGGCCATCAGTGCAGTGATGTGTTCGATTGGATGCCAATATCTGAGGGGCGTGCCCTGGAACTGATTGGTCAGCATCTTTAGAGAGGGGCTGGACATAGGGGGTTTTAAGGACGTTGCAGAGCACGAAATGAGGCTCTGAGCCCTGGGTAAACGGCTTATCCAGACGCTTCTCGCTATGAACTCTTAACGCTTGCTATTTTGCTGATATACCCTTCTTTTTCATGTAAACAAGTTTTCTCAAAGTGCCATTAAACCTGCTTGTATATATTTTACCAACTTCGAAGATTCAATCCTTCATCAACCCGGAGTCTCTGCACGCTACCAAGTGAAGGCCGGGTCGACTTAGTCCCAGCGTCACGATAACTGGTGGCAGCGGTGGGATCTGAATCTACAAGCCACAACATCTGGTGATTGGAGGTGGATTAGAATCTACAAGCCACAACATCTGGTGATCGGAAGTGGCATCTCAAGCAACAAGCAGGAGGAACAATCGGCCAACAAGAGAGCAGCTCGGAACATCGATCGCATGTGTGGGTGAGTGCTTGGCTTTTCTTCTGATGTGGACCAGGTTCTAGAACAGGGTTACATTTTAGAACTGGTCAAGAGTGTTGAAACGCCTTTAGGTTTGGTAGTTTGCACAGTTGTTTTGGAAGTAGCCGACACTCGGAGCGATAATGGACCTACAAAAGCTGCAGAAACTTAACTGTTGCTATTGTGTGAGGAATTGGGAATTGATACAAGTGGTTTGGCACGAAAACCCTTGATTATAAAGGCAATCACTGATTTGAGAACCGATGATGAGGAGCTCAGTGAAGCATGGAACCTCATCGGACAAAAAAAGGAGGAGCAACTCAGACAGCAGAAAGAGTGGGAAAAAGAGGAAAAGAGGCGTGAGCGTGAACTTGAGAGGGAAAAAGAGGAAAAGAGGCGTGAAATTGAGAGAGAAGCAAAAATGCTGGAGCAAGAAATTGAGCTCCGGAAATTTGAACTAGAGTTGAGCAAGAGGTCGGGCAATTGTCCCCAGCTAGTGGTACCTCTTCTCAACAAGGAGGCAGATTTCAAGATGTCAAAGTACATGCAGCCATATGTGATATCAGGGGATATCGGTCTGTAACTGGCTAACTTTGAGCGAACCTGCGAAAAACTGTCCTTTCAGCGAGACACTTGGTCTCAGAGATTATTGACGGTTCTGCCCTGCGAGGCAGCGGAGGTTGTCGCGAAGCTAAGCAAGGAGGACGCGTACAACTACGAGGTCAAAGCTTGCCTTCTGAGAAAGTATAGGCTTAGCGCCGAGGCGTTCAGACAACGTTTTCGGAACGCTACTAAGTCCAGGGACGAGAGTTACCCTGAATTCCTGTATAATTTAAGAGTCAATTTGGGCGAGTGGCTAAAGAGCACGGATTCCTCAGGGATAGGGACGCTGTAGTCGAGCGAATTCTTTTGGAGCAGTTTTATAACTGCCTCCCAGAAAAAGAAAGAAATTGGTTACATGACCGAGGCGACATTAAGTCGGCAACTGAAGCTGCCGAACTCTTTGAGGAGTACGCTTCGCGCCGACAATTCAGCAACCCAGCAGTGGATAGGCCCCGCAATCCCAAGTTGAGTGTGAATAACCGTCAGGAAAGGCACTTTGCTAGAGTTGCAAACGAAGAAAGGAAGGCTTCTTCAGGCAATCTCCCTAGAAAGGACGGCAGTGAGAAAAGTGGGGAAGTGACCAACGCGCACAACACAGAATAAGCTTGAGGCTAGGAAGCCGCTCACATGCTTTAGGTGTAATGAGCAGGGTCACATTGCCGTCAACTGCCGGGAAGAAAAGATTGCTTTCTCGTATGTCAGTGACTGCGATGAGAATATGCAGCTTTTGGAACCCTACCTGCATGACCTATAGTAGTCAACGGGAAGCCTTGCAAGGTACTGCGCGATTCGGCCGCAACGATGGATGTTGTCCATCCGGCGTATGTGTCCCCTTCCGAATATACAGGACAGTGTACATGGATCCGCCAGGTAGTGGAGGAACAGAGTGTGTGCTTGCCAATCGCGAACGTGGTCATCGAGGGCCCTTTCGGCGAGTTAACAACCGAGGCTGCCGTTTCAGGACAGCTTCCTAAGTGCTATCCGTATTTGTTTTCCAACAAATCGGACATGCTACTGCGAAAGAGGGGAATCCTTTTCGGAGACAGAGTTGTGCAAGCCTTAACACGTTCAAAGGCGCGAAAACTAGCTACACTGCTCATTCCAGAAAAATCCACAGCGGAGGAAACGGCAGTTAAAACAGCGGTTGATGCGGAAGATAGCGGGTCAGAAAACTTTGAGAGCGAGGCATCTCAGATAAGTCAACTTTAAAGTGAGCTTGATGAGACGCAGAATGAGGACGTTGTTGAGAGTAACCTCTTGCCGCCAGTGCCTAGTAATCTCACGAGACTTTTAAGTGGAACCCGAAACGACTTAGCTATGGAGCAAGCCAATGATCCCAAGATGCAGGAGATAAGGGAGCGCCACCGCGCCACTAAGGCCGCAAAGAATATTTCTTTCGAGATGAGAAAGGGATTGTTGCATCGCTTATTCAAGGATAAGCGCGGAGTAGAGCGGGACCAATTAGTCGTTCCCCAAAAGTACCGCGAAGACACTGCGACTTTCCCATGGCAGCTCGTGGTCATGTCACCTTGGAATAAGGAAAACAAAGCAGAGGCTGTTGCAAGAATACTATTGGCCTGGATGTTTTAAGGACACGGAAAATTTTGTACGGTCATGCGGTACGTGCCAGCGGGTTGGAAAGGCACAAGATAAGTGGAAAGCTCCGATGGTGTTAGTACCAATCATTACCGAGCCGTTTCACCGGTTAGTAATAGATGTAGTTGGGCCACTTCCTGTGACAGAGTCAGGGTACCGTTATATCCTCACTATGTTATGCCCAGCCACAAAGTTTCCAGAAGCTGTTCCGCTGCGTGAGGTGACGTCCGAGAGTGTAGTGGATTCGCTGCTGTCAGTGTTTGCACAAGGGGGATTCCCTTCCGAGGTCCAAAGTGATTAGGGTAGAGTTTTCACAAATGTCCTCACCACCTCATTTCTCGAGCGATGCGGCATTAAGGTAGTGCATAGCTCGATCCCCCATCCGCAGAGCAACAGCGTAGAAAGATGGCATTCTGTTCTCAAACGAGTCCTGAGGGGACTGTGCTATGAAAACAAGCGCAAATGGGATACCTGCCTGCCTGCAGCACTTTTCGCTTTGCGGTCAGTGCCGCACGAATCCACTGGATTTAGCCCAGCCGAGTTGGTGTACGGAAGGTCACTGCGCTCACCTTTGCAAATGGTGAGCGAAGCCTGGAAGGGGCGCGGAGAAGACCCAACGGTAGTAGAATTCATTCTGAACCCCTTGAATCGCTTACATAACACTAAGGAACTCGTTGAGGCCAGCATGAAGTCAGCCCAGGCTCGTTCCAAAGTGTACTATGATAAGTCAGCCCGTCAAAGGACGTTTCGTATCGGGGACCAGGTGATGTTGCTGAGAGGTTCAAGGCAGAATAAGCTCGAAGTACAGTGGGAAGGACATTCTGAAGTCGTTGCAAAGCTTTCCAACACTAACTACGCAGTGAAAATCCCCGGTAGGGGTAAAGAGTGCGCTTGCATTGTATGGGCCATTCAAAAATTGCAGTGCTATCTTGGAGGGGCCAAATTCACCGTAGAGACGGACCAAATTGTCCCCTGGCTTGGCTGAAAACTGCGACATCGAAGAACAGTCGCCTTCTGAGGTGGAGCTTGATTTTACAGTAGTACAATTTTGAAATAACATACAAAAAGGGGAAGTTAAATGGGAACGCGGACGCACTTAGCCGCTGTTTCTAAGCGGTCCGAGGTGCTCCTCACTATGTATCCAAATTGATACTCAGGTTCTTTTTTTTTTTTCGTGCGCTTGTATATATGTGACTATGTAAAGCAGCACGTTTGGTTTTCTCGGCATACGTGGGTCCTGAGCGTCTTGAGTGTTGGCTTTTCTCGGACAACGATGGCAGTTTTCGTTTGACCTGGTCTCTTCAGACGGGAGCCTAGTGCTTGCTTAGACATGTGGTTGAGTTTCAGACAGCTCAAGCAATTTGGCCTACGACAATCAAGGCAACGCGACAAGCAACAGCGAGCTTCAAGCGTTCATGTGCAGGCCATTAAGTCGTCTCTTCATGCAGCAGCTGCGACTGCTGCCCTCCGTGACTCTTCTGGCGGGGGAGGAGGCTGTTATGACCGTGCGTGGTCCGCTCTTGCGCGCACTATTGTTCGCCTGTGGGCAGGGATATGTGCTGTGGATATGTGCTGTTGGTGCAAGGGCTCTAAGTGAGCGTTTCCATGAATCCTTTTGTGTGCGCCTGTTTTGTTTTGTCGAGACCCTGCAAATGCCAAATTGGCCCTGTCAAGGGAACGTCAAGAAAAATACAAAGAAACGTCGCCTTGTGAGAAATAGCCGGATGTGCTATTGTTCAATTGTTCACCCTTACCGTCGCGAAACGCTATTGTCAAGTGAGGAATGCCTATTGTCCAAAGGAGACGACAGAGTGACACGTCCGCTGACGTACAGGACAAGAAAGGAGCATGACGAATACGGCCAATAGAGGAATTCCCGGGAATGCAGGAAAGATTTGCAATTGCCGGAAAGGGACAATGCTGGGAGCAGTATGCGGCGCGCACGTGCACTTGGGTTTCTGAGAAGGAAATCCACTTGCGGGAACCACGATATCGGACCTTTGCAGAAGAAGAGAAATGCACCTCCTCGCCGTTCCCAAGCTCTACCCGCCAACAAGCGACCACGCCCAACGAAACCATAGCGGACCAGTCAGTGCATCAGACCATCAGTGCAGTGATGTGTTCGATTGGATGCCGATATCTGAGGGGCGTGCCCTGGAACTGGTTGGTCAGCATCTTCAGAGAGGGGCTGGACATGGGGGGTTTTAAGGACGTTGCAGAGCACGAAATGAGGCTCTGAGCCCTGGGTGAACGGCTCATCCAGACGCTTCTCGCTATGAACTCTTAGCGCTTGCCATTTTGCTGATATACCCTTCTTTTTGATGTAAATAAGTTTTCTGAAAGTGCCATTAAACCTGCTTGTATATATTTTACCAACTTCGAAGATTCAATCCTTCATCAACCCGGAGTCTCTGCACGCTACCAAGTGAAGGCCGGGTCGACTTAGTCCCAACGTCACGATAGTATCTAAGTACTTATACCGAAAGGGCATTGACTCACAGTGGCGGAGACGGACCAGAAAATTAACAATAAGTATGTAGGAAGGCGGGACGGAGAAAGGTAAAAAACACAGAGGCTAAAAACTGGAATAATGCACTGGAAAAGAAGACGGCCCTAGGCATATATTGAAAATGAAAAATTCGGATTAAGAAGGAAGGTTTCTATTGCAACTCAGGAGGCAGCGGCCTTCTCTATGAAGCTAGATCAGGATTTTTTTAGAATGCGATGCTGCAATAGGAAGTTTAATCAAGAAGATGAAACTTGTCATATGTGCGCTAGATGCCCAGAAACAATTCAACACCTTATAGGGGAGCGTGGCAGTATCCATCCAGATGTCGATGCGGACATAGTCACTCTAACCGAGGCCCTGGCGTTAAGCGGTAACAACAGAAGCGTGAATGAATCGGCGGTAGAGGGAAGCAAGAGGCGTTTGGAAGTTTGGCGGATAAATAGCTGGGCGGGTACGCGTGGAAGCGAAATCAAAATTTTCAGCCTGCGTGCAAGGGTTAAACAACGTGCCCTCTCGTGCGTGGGCCAAGGATGCCGATCTGTTCGGTCTGGCGTGAGTCCGAGACCCAGTGGCGGCATTTTTTTTCCCCCTCGATTGACAGCTCGTGCCAACGCCCTCTATTCACAATTCGTATCCAGGCTACTCATGAGCGAAAAAATTGATTTCGCATAAAATACTGTTGGTTAAATTCTAATATTGTTGCAGACCTCTTTCACTGATGTGAAAAAAAGTTTTTGCATGCCGAAGCTACATTTGTACAATAACAACAACATTTGCTCGCATTGGGAACCAGGCCACGAATATGTCTCTTGATGCGAGCAGACCACACCAGTGCCGCAAGTCCCCGGCCGCGTCAGTCGCCACAAAACATCGGCTGAGCTGAACTCATAAATTAGTTTAGTTTCAATTCAGTGAGAGCAGACGCCCACCTAGGCAGTCGCTGGTGACACTCCCAAGCGGGCAGTCATATTTAAGATGCCAAAGCGGGCCTCTAAGACGCTACTGGCAATGACAAGAGAAGCGTTTTCCACAATAGCAGAGACGCAGCTTTACCTCCCATGCCATCCAAAAGAAAAAAAAAAAACAAGAAAAAATACAAACAGAAGTATTGCACATACTCCGCGTTTCGATGCTGAACTCATTTCCGTAAAAACATTGACAAAACAGGTTATTGCCATATAAATTCCCAGTTAGCGAAGTCATTTATGCACTTGCATTTTTAGGAACAAGGAAACGAAAACAAAATATGCCGTCGGCGCGCTCTTGTGGTCGGATGAAGCACTGAAGACTTGAAGCCAAGCACATATCCGACTCCTCAGTTCCTTAGCTCGCCAAACGTACTTATAAAATCGCCCGCTTTCAAAGCCTTGATAGTGTTCGTAGGAGTAACTGTGTATTGACAGGTTACGGAATGCGACCTGGTTAAAGTGCTCGAAGTACTTCCATGCAATAAAGAAAAAAAAAAGTGGGGATAGCTACGACGTTACGTATACTCGCTTCCCACGAGGAACTGCCGGGTTTGAATCGCACTGCGCTCGTAAGGAATTATTTTTCTCTAGGTGGTCGGTCGCGTGCGCAAAAACGCTGTTTTTACGGCAGCTAGGCTGAAGCGCAAGAGAACTTTCTTTACCCAGTTTAGGACGGCTGAATAGGTGCTTTCGCAGTAATATTGCTTGCCAAAAACGATGGACGTACGTGTCTTACGACAGAGAGCAACACGCGACTGGGGCAGACTAACACCTGTTCTAAATAAAATTTTAAATATGTTACGGCTGATGTTGCCTGCTTGGCACATTGTTCAGCAAAAGGTATCGGCCGGTACTTTGCCGTCGAATCTGCATCTAGCGGGTGCCTTCCAAGGGTGTCTAATTTCCCCAGCTGTCACCGGTCGCTTTGTCTCATGGAAACATTTTCAGGTAAGCGCGCTCCTCTGCCCGCTTCAGTACATTCAGTTGATTGAAGAAATCAATAATTGCAATTGTTATGTAATTAAGGTATTGCGGCTGACGCTATATACTCCAATTTAGAATAATGAGGCCAATAGCTAAGTCATTCCTAAACAGCTTCCCCTGCACAAAGTTCACTAAAACGAACGGCGATCAGTTTTGAACAAAATTGCAGCTGTGAGTGCAGACCCCGTCTTGTGCTATCGCCGTTGTGCGCGCATATTTTCTTCTCGGCTTGTAATAACAATTTTAAACTTCCGTACCACGATCCCTAACAAGAGTTCCGCAAATGATAAGCTGTACGGCTAAGCAGCCCTCTGCATAAGCCTGTCCGAATCGCGCCGCCCGCTTGGTTATGACGGATCTCCACCTCTCCCCCTTTTCTATACATATACAACGACTTGGCCAATTGCATTCTGGGAATGACTGGTTTTCTCAAAAGCATGCTTCAGAATGGTCTCTCATCATATCTGTGTTAATAGACATCTGGGAGAAGTTCCCTGAAATAGAGTAGCTCATGGCAAAAAAAGAGAAGCGGAAAGTTGGAGGACGTGCGGTAGGTGTATAGGACTATGTGCTAAACGAAAGAGTCAAACAACTGATAACAGAGAAACGATCGTGAGACAACGCGTCGCTGCTTGGCGCCGCATTAGCAAAACGAGCCGTGCCAGCATCGATTTCGCCATGTGCGAGCTGAAAATCGTTTGGTGTCCGAGCCTTCGGGGGAAAGCCAGAACCAATTGGTGGCTGTATACGACCCATGGAGGTGATGGCTCATAAACGCGGTGTACTCCGGCATCATCAGAGAAGGGACCCGATTCCTTTATCAGGCATTTATTATCGTCCCCCCTACTCCCACCACCACCACATTTGACATATCATCATTCCGATCACGCTTGCGTTCGAATTACTTTGTCCCCGGAATCGAGTGGACGTCGCTATCTGGAAAGTAGCTCGCTGAAGTGGAGATAAGACATGCGCGAAGATTGCTTCACAGACACGCGCAGAAAACTCGTAGCCAGTTTGTACTGGTAGCGATTTATTGTGCAAGTGTAATTTGATGCGACTAATTGTCGGACATACGCCTGCATTCACTCATCTGTTTGAATTATACCGTGTCGGCTTCGCCTGGTAGCAACTGCAACCGCTCTTTCCATGTATTCCTTCGTGTGCGCAGAGGATTCCATCTTTCGTCCTTGGAAATCGCAAACTATGTATGAACTGGTTTATAGGAAATAAACGCGCAGTATCTATCACACATCTTGGCGTACACTTGAACCGCGCCTTAAGGGAAGAGGAGAGAAAGAAGTGGAGAACACCGGAATATTTGCGATAACCTGGGGATAAATAAATATATAATTGGTTCCCAGGAAAGATGGACACGGTATCGATCACGCTTGTTCTGTGGACACCTGAACCATGTCGTAGAAGGAGGGAGGAAGATGAGAGTGAAAATGGAAAGAGAAAGAGGAGCTGCAGTGAAGGGCTACCGAGTAGTTTCGACCACCTGGGGGTATGTAACGTCTTGGAGATCTTTAACGTGCACTCGGTGCGAGTAACTAAACTTTTATTGCCCAACAGAAAAGGCGCCCTCGTAACCGCCGCGCTCGTGTTCGAACCCAGATACTCTGATTTAGTAGCAGATTGATCCACCACTGAGCCATCACGGATTTTCACCACTGAGCTCGTCCTCTCCTCACTTCACCTAACGCTCGTCCGCAACGCCTGCAACTATGGGTGACTTAATACGGGAGAGACCTTAGGCAGCAATCACTACGTGCTGCAGAACATCTTTGAAAGCAACAAGCACAACAAACCATGTGGGCAAGCCAGAGGGACAGACTGGGAGAAATTCAGGAAGGACACTAAAATAGTTACATTGGAACAAATAACTATAGTTACGAAGAGTGGATGGCATCCGTTCTCGACCTTAAAGAAAACCTCACAAAAACCCTTGCCACCACGGAGGACCACCCAGCTGTTGAGAACCATCTCCTACATCTTTGGGAAGCTAGACGTAGTCTCATAAAACGGTGGAAGAAACAAAAGTACAATCGAAAACACAGAAATCGAATAGCGAAGCTAACTACTCAAGCAGACCAATACGCACGGGACCTCGCTCGCACCAATTGGCTAAAAAGGCGCGAATCCCTCAAAGGTCACCTAGACAGCAAGACTACGTAGAACCTTCTCCGATGCCTAATTAATCCACTGACATCGAAGGGTGAACAACGTATAAGTCTGCATCGATCCTTACACCACTTTCAAGGCACGGATGACGAGCTCGTGGATGAACTCATGCGTCTTTATATCTGCACTTCGAGAGACGCAGAACCCTCAAATCAAGAATACCAGGGGGGAACCGAAGGAAGACCCTGATAAAGACTTCACTTTAGAAGAAATCATAGCAGCACTAGCAGATATGCGCCGAGGTACAGCCCCGGGACAAGACAAAATTACGGTCGGACTTCTAACCAACCTCGGCATGGAGACACTGCAGCAACTTAAGGACTACGTTAACGAATGCTGGCGCATCGGCAGCATTCCACAGGCGTGTAAAACAGCCAATGTACACTTTATCCCCAAACCCGGCAAGAAAATCAGCATTGAAAACCTACGCCCCATATCCCTCACATCGTGCGCAGGCTAACTCATGGAAAAGGCAGTCCACGCGCGTCTCTCCAACTATCTAGAGAACAACGAGCTACTGCCACAGACGATGTTTGGATTTAGAGCACATCTGTCCACCCATGATGTGCTTCTGCAACTCAAACACGAAGTAATTGATCCAATAGGTAGAACAGTGACCGAGAACTTCTATCCCTCGACCTCAAAGCAGCGTTTGACAATGTCAGACACTCCACACTCCTCCAGAACCTCCAGACCACGAACTGTGGCCAGCGAGTCTACTCATACATCTATGATTTCCTTAAAGACAGGACGGTCAACATCAGCATCGGCACTATACAAACAACGCAAGTGAAGATGGACACGAGAGGCACTCCGCAAGGGGAAGTATTATCCCCACTTCTGTTCAGTATTGCACTTCGAAATCGTCCACCCCTTCTAAATCAGATACAGGGCATACGACACGTCCTGCACGCTGACGATATAACCATCTGGACAACCACGGGTAGTATGGGAATGATTGAAGAAACACTACAGACAGCGGCAACAACATTTCAGAATTATGCACGAGCGTGTGGACTAACCTGCTGTCCCGAAAAATGTGAGCTCCTAGTCTTCCGCCAGCACAAAAATCAGGCCACGATCGACATCCACGTTGGCAACTCACCCATCAAGAAAGTTCAGGCTGTCAAGATACTGGGTCTGTACATCAATAACAAGGGCAACAACCACCTCGCCATCCAGAAACTCCGCGTCGTGAGCGAGCAAGTCGCCAGGATGATCGCCAAAATAACGACGTGGAAATCAGGGATGCGCGAAGAAGATACTCTCCGATTGGTGCAGGCTTTCGTCGTGAGCAGCATCGTCTATGCGGCACCCTACCTCCGTTTCAAGAAGTTTGACCTCACGAACCTCGACGTCATAATCAGAACAGCCTACAAGAAGGCCCTGGGCCTCCCTCTTACGACATCGACGGACCGGCTTTTAAGACTGGGCGTCCACAACACGGTAGACGAGCTGATAGAAGCACACCTCACGGCTCAGATGGTACGACTCTCCACGATTCAGACTGGCTGACAAGTCTTGAACGACTTGAACATCAATTGCCCCCGACAGCTAGACCCTAAAAGCGACATCCCAGCCTCATTGAGAGGACAATTCAAGGGAACTCCATTGCCGAGAAATATGCACCCTGATTTTCACCAGCCAAGACAAGCACGAGCGGAAGCTATAGAAAGGCACTACAGCGAGCATGAGGGCGTGTTCTATGTCGATGCTGCGGGTTCTGAACAGGGAATGGCGGCCGTTGCGGTAGTGCATCAAAATCAAACAGTGGATGGACTAATATTGCCCAGCCAAGACACACGTTGGCTGCGGAAGAAGTGGCGATTGCTGCAACACGTGCACACTACCTCAGAATACATTCTTACAGATTCACAGGCAGCATATCGCAATTACCTCAGTGGCAGGATTGCACCGCTAGCAACCAAAATCCTGCAAGATAGTTGCACCCGTGGATACCAACCCACACATAAACACTTGGTATGGGTACAAGGTCACCAGGGCATCCCAGGGAACGAGAGCGCACACGCCTCAGCCCGAGCATTTCTCCTCCGGGCACCCTATACGAAACTCTTGGAACCTTCTACTCCATTGCTAATCTACACTGAAATACTTCAGCACTTAAGATTATCTCGCCGGGTCTACCCTCCACCGACAAAGACACTAGACAAAGGGGAGGAGGTACACCTCCGCAAGCTACAGACGAACACTTTTAACAACCCACGACGACTACACGCAATAGTCATTTGACTCACAATGCGAATTCTGCGGGGAGAAGGCGGATCTGTACCATATGGTGTGGGCATTCCAGCGAAACCAGACTAACACTTAATAACCAGCCAACGCAGGAGGGGTGGGAGACAGCTCTGACCAGCTCGGACGCAAGGGGTCAAAAAGAACTGATCGAAAGCGCGCGGACAGCAGCCTACGCCAATGGAGTTCCGGACTGAGGACTCCAACCGCCGCTACAACATCCTAAACATTTTCATTAAAATATTTTTACCACCACCACCACTGAGTCATCGAGACGGGTGAAATAGCAGTGCTCAAGTCAGACCTTCAGGTTTCCAAGGAAAAAATAACCTCGTAGGCAGGCCATGTTATTCACCAGGAGACCTTGGAAGTGAAAGTGAGCAAACGTAGCTTGAGAAGATGCAAATGAAGAAGAAATTAATTTTGAAATAATTATAAGGGTCTTCTATGGGCTCTCGAGGAAGTGCATTTCTGTGGTAGTCGCACTCAAAAATTTTCCACCTGTGTGCCGTAATGTTATTTCCTTTATTATTCCGCGCGGTACACTGTTACGCAAAAATTCGGCACGTGCACCCCTCGGCGGAGGACCGAATAACACGTGCTAGCACTGGTTTGCCTCCTTCGAGGGAGTGGGCCAGTCGCGATGCCGCAGGCGAAATAGACCACGCATGCACCCCTGCGGCACCTATCAGCAGCGCAGCGGCAGCTTTGGCCAACGCGCGAAGATTTGTCACGGTGGGGTTCCGGCAAACGCGAACCCAAATAACTTCGGCGCTTGGCAAACAGTGGGGCTGCCACGCCTCCAGTTGACAGCCCACCCCCCTCCCCCCCCCCCCTCTTTCTCCGCTAGAACATTCCGTGCAGCAACGCCGCCGGCTACACACAGGATGCGGGCGAAAGCTAACGGGGCGCGCCTTTTCCTTTCACAATTTGTCACGCGTTGCCTGATTGAAACCGGCACCTGGAGTACGCTGAGACGCAACGAGGGGCTTCTTTCACAGCACTTACCGACGAACAGCAGTGAACAGTACCACTACTGTCTCCTGCTTTCGAACATAAAGCCTCCGTGGAAGCTTGAGACCTGCTGAGTCGAGACCGGCCGTGCTCAGGCGACAGCACCGTGCCTCCGAGTCTATTCCCCCTCTCTACCAGCACACCGTTCAACTTCGCACTCACTGTGGCTGCACAGAACTATACAAGGAATATAACACGCGCGGTAGCCACATTGTGATTTCACTTCAATAACTACCAAGCTAAGCTGCAGATGTGTTTACTCAGAGCTCCCCGTACCGTTGTTTGTTTTCTTATGTGCTCATGTGTTTGTTCGTTTGTGTTTGTTTTTCTATATATTTATTTATATGGGTGCTTTATTAGGCTAGGGAAGCTTCTTTTGTCGAAGGCGCTTAACTAATAGGTGAGCAGATGTGAGCGGACAAAAAGAATACACCGATCTAATCGGGCTTACTGCGCATGCGTCCTCTTCCTACTGGGGTCGCAGTGTCGGTAGCGCGCTGCCACCACACAGCTGCGTTGACCTCTTTTGGACGACCGAGAGAGACACGGTTGTTCGAGGTGATGGAGCGGATAAGGAAAGCAAACGGGGATACTTGACCAGAAAGTGTTCGGAACGAACGCGCACAAAAGGCAAGGAATGAACGTGCACTGGCGAATATTGCAGCCACTGCTGAACACAGAAAAAAGATAGCATTCAGTACTATTACTATGCAAAACCTGATTATCGGTTGCTCAACTAGTTCAATACATGCAAAAGTTATGTATGTTGTACTGTCGAAATTACTCCTGAGCTCTCGCTATGGCGTGCCCCATAGCTCCGAGTTTCGCTTAGACAGTATAATAAGTTGTTCGCTATTAGAATGCAGTATAGCTGAAAAGCATCTCATTATCTTTGTCGAAATACATTTCATCAAACTGATGATCTAAGGCTGAGAGCGTAATTCATATTGCTAGGCAGCTGATAATGGCTAAACCGATCATTATTTTGTAACCTTCAACTACAACATTCGAACTGAAGATGTCGCAAGACTGTATCTTGAGGCGAGAGGCCAATATTTCGGAAACAAACTAAAAAAAAATTGGTTAGAGCCCAAAAATAATTCCGTTTATTTTGTCATGAGCACGTAACGAACACTACATATTTTTCTGAACATTTCGCTAAAATATTGCGGGATTGTACCTATACAGCTTCGCTTAAAAGCTTAAATGCGAAAGCTTTTCCTCTTTCTTCTTTTCTTCCTCTTCTGTCTACCTCTTCCCTTCCTGTATCTTGCGTGTTTGTGGTTATAATCTCATTACTTTCTTTTCTTCGGCTTCGTCGTCAGTGCCTATCGCGACGTCTTTACCGGAGAAATTACGTTCACGTCAGAACCTATTACGACGTCTCGCTGACACATCTCGCGGAATCTCGCAAAATCTCGTTGACACATCTCACAGACGCGAGATATTCACCGTGAGCTTAGAGGGGCTTTCACTTTAAAATGTGTGTTCATGACATTCGCATTAACTCGCACTGAATGGCTGCAGAAAGGCTCGATACTTATTGCTCTTTTTTTGGTTTTATTATATATATCAAAATTTTGTCGGCCAACACTTTTGGTCTGTGTAAAAGGGGCAATGCAAATCAAGAATGCCAAGAACACAAAGAAGCTGTTCACGAAGCTGTAAAAATAATAATAATAATAATATCTCGTGAACTCAAACATTTGCTATCAAGGAACTTGACTTAACTAGAGGGCAGTAAAATGGACCCGGAAAATAGTTCCAGCCGTAAACGGCCCGTGGGGAAAACCACTGGCTGTGGTTTAGCTCTGGTTAAACCTGGTAGATTAGCGAGAGCTAGAAAACCCTGGCTACGCTTACGCTTCGCATGAAAGTGAGACACACGGTTTAAGTAACAGTTTTATTGATTGATTGATTGATTGATTGATTTATTTATTTATTTATTTATTTATTTATTGATTGATTGATTGATAAACCTTATTGTGGAAAATTGAGGATTAGGGGTAGTGGGTTAGGAAAGAGCAGTAATCGACAGTCCTTTCTTTGTCCAGGAGTTCGTTGGCCTCAGCAGCGGCTCTGGCTCGCTGCATCAACATGAGCCAATGCTGCACGTCTGAGTCGGCTAGAAGGTCCTCCCAATGCTCAGGACTAAAGCTATCTATTTTACGCATTATGGGGCTAGCCCTACATTCCCATGTTGTGTGGTATAGTGTAGCAGTGTAATTGTTTATACCAATGGGAAGACGTTGGGTGCATGGTCAGTAAAGTAGTAACCTTGTTTCCACTTTGTCGATAGCATGGTTTGAATCAGCAGTTTCGCTGAGGCGTTAAGTCTAGAGTACTGCCCCATTGCGTGGTGGTAGTCGGTTGTAGTTTGCCCAACTTCAGTTGAAATCGTTCTTCGGCGGCTTGAAGAAACGTGGGATCTCTCTTGGAGTCTTTGTTGGAATCGCTCATGATGAGTACCAACTTCCGTTCGGTCTGGCTAGCCAGCCCGTTTGCCACAACGTCTAGGGCGGTTTCGGTATTGGTCTGTGAAGATATGAACACCCGCCCACTTTTTTAACCTGAACGCACGAGCGTCGACCGCCGAGTCGATAAGCGCCGTACGACGGAACACAGCGGCGAAATGAGCGAGAATACGCGCGTGCGCGCAGTGAGCACTCCGGTGCAACTGTCCTCTCTCAGGCTGTTACGGGAAGCGGATGCAACCCCACCTGCTTTTTTGCGCGTTATCGAATTTCCTTCTGTTTTCGGCATGCCGCTGGGAAAAGATTAGGAAAGGCCACGTGTACCGCGTGCTTTCCTGTATGCTAGCAAGGTGTGAATTGATAAGCGAAGTAACCCCATCAGATGTCGTTGCCATCGTGCTTCATGATAATAACGCCTTTCATCCGTTTTATTCGGGAGTGTGCTTCGTATAGAGTGAATGATGCGGGTTCCAGAGGAAAAGAGAGTAGCTGCAGTACGCATGTCTTTGCGCGGCGCATCCCAAAGACAGATCGCGAGCACATTAGATTTACAGCTAGCTACAGTAAACAGGATAATTTGCGCGTTTAGAGATGAAGGGCGCATAGGTGACGCAGCAAGGAACTGCGTTCGGAAGACGACAGCAGAAGAGGATGCCGCCTTGGTTCTTGGCGCCGAGGCAAATCCCTTCATGACGGCCGGCCAGGTTAGAGGTGCGGTGGGCGTGTATGTCAGCGAAGAGTTGGTGAGAAGACGGCTTTTGGAAGAAGGCCTGAAGAGTCCAAGTGCTGCCCAAAAGCCGCTTTTGTCGGACGCCGCGAAGGCGAAAAGACTGGACTTTGCCCAGGCCCATCTTCACTGGACAGCAGGTGACTGGCACAATGTCGTTTTTACCGACGAGTCTACATTCTGCACGCAGTGGGACCAAAGGCGCAAAGTATACAGACCAGACCTAACCAGGTTCGGTTTTTTATACTATCAATATTTAGTTAGTTTTTCCTGTTTCTGTTTTTCATGTCATTTTATTTTATTCGTTTTATTCTGGATTACAGAAACCGGAGCAAAGGCATAGGGCAAGCCTGATAAAGGCCTTTGCTCCGTATGCAGTTCGCCACACAGGGATTACATTGCAAACATGAATAACTATAACTGCAAATAAATCACTCGTAATTATTCATAATTAAATGTTTCTGTAATGCAGAACAAATTTAATGTAATGCATTTTCAGTAGATTTTATGAGAATTGACCTGTTACAATGTAGCAGTTTTTCAGTGCAGTTATGTAAAGAATCGTTTTAGACTTTTCTTCCTGTGAGCCGTGTTTCTTATTGTTACTTTAGCAGAATATATTTAGTGGGACTTGTCGCTGCTTTAAATTGAGTAATTGTTTTCATCTCTTATAGGTATGACCCCCGATACATCCAGGAAGTAAAATCCAGTGGACGCAGAAGTGTCAACGTTTGGGGGATGGTAACAAAAGAGGGTCTCGGAGCACTACACAGACTTGAGGGCCGATTTTGTGCCAACTCCTACATTAGTATTATAGAGAAGGAGCTGCTTCCTCATGTCCTCGACGGTCCTTTTGGTGACGGCTTCTTCATTCTACAACACGATTTGTCCCCCGTGCACACGTCTCGCGCTGCCAAAGGCCGCCTGGAAGAACTCTGTATCATGAGCATGGCCTGGCCACCACAGGGTGCGGACATGAATATCATTGAAAATGTGTGGGGATTCGGGAATAATGAAAACTAACCTGTCCAAAGTGGGGCTTCACAATGCCAGCTGCGATGAATTGTGGCGCAAAGTTCAAGCCGAATGGGAGCTTCTGAAGATGGACCGCGACCTCGTATCAGCGCTGTACGACTCTCTTCCGCGACGCTTTGCAGCGGTTGTTCAATCTGGTGGAGGTTTTCGCAGCTACTGCAGGACAACCGGAAGCCCGCAGTTTGTAAAGCAGCTGTATTAGGAAAATCTCTAATACCCCTTTGTGCTAGTACGAGCAAAGGTATCTTTATGGACTCTCTCCATTTCTTTTATTTTTTTTTGTTCTCTAAAAAGCAATAAATTTATTTCTGTCATGACACTGGCAATGCGTCTGCGCCTTTCGTTGCAAAATAGAAGTTCCTGTTCAATAGGAGTTCGAGTGGCAGATATCTTTAATTTGCCACAGGGAAGTGCTACGGGACCTATAGCAAAAAGAAACAAACTGTTGATACGCATGTAGTATAATCAGCTGGCGCATATCGCATTCCATCCAGCGTTATCACCTGACCGTTTATTTATAACTTGATGGAAGCGTTCAGGAAAAGAAAAAAGACGATGACGATAACGGTGCTCAAAAGAAGCAGGGGTGACGTCCCGTTCCCGGAACAGCCTAGCAGAGGACAGCTGCACCAGAGTGCGCGCACGCGCGTATTCTCGCTCATTTCGCCGCTGTTCTCCGTAACACGGCGCTTATCGACTCGTCGGTCGACGCTCGTGCGTTCAGGTTAAAAAAGTGGGCGGGTGTACACGCCGGTTATAATGATCCCACTTTCACAGAGTTTGACATGACACCAGCTGCCTGCTCTGACGTCACTCCGCACATGCGCACAACTGACAAGGCGGACGGTCTCTGCTCCGCCGTCGACGCAGCGGCGAGGCGCGCGGCGAGCACACCAGCTGCGAAGTATGACGTCACTCCGCGCATGCGCACAGCTCGCGAAGCGGTGGTGCCACGGCTCAGCGCGCAGCCATATTGACCTCGCGAAGCGTCTAGCGTGGTGTAGCTCTCGCTACAAAATGTACTTTAATGATTCACCCCCTGCGAAACTTGGCTCAAGGAAATTGCATCCTGACAGATGTGTTCGACCCGGCTAAAACTGTTTAAAAATCTTGGAATGTGGTATGCACAGTTTGTTTGGTTTGTGCGGTTTAACGCCCCAAAGCGACCCAGGCTATGAAAGATAACGTAGTCGAAGGCTTTGGAAATTTCGACCAAGAAACCTTCTACGAGGATGATTACTCCTAACAATTTTTGCAGATGATATTTGCGTCTGGAGTGCATCAACGTCACGGTATACTACGCAACACTAATTCAGAGAGCGTTACTGCACACCTCAATGTACCTGGCCCCCCGTGGTCTTCGTCTCTCATCAGAGAAGAGTGTGACTATGGCTTTCACAAGAAAAAGAATGACTCGATACCCGCTCCTCCTGGATGGACGGTCACTATCGTATGTACGATCACACTGATTCCTGGGTGTTATGATTGACAGTAATCTCTCTTGGGCACCCAGGTTAAAAAACTCCGCGAGAGAATTACTTCAGCATCACAGGTTTTCCGATTCATGGCGGGAACACGATGGGACAGCAACTGCCGGTCGATGGTTCTGCTTGAAAAAGCCTACGTCGAAGGAGCGTTGCGCTACTATTTATCGGTGCTTCAAATATCTTCAACAATCCAGAAGATTCTTGAAGCTGTGCGGAACAACTGCATGCGGATATGCCTCGACCTCCCAAAGGGATCACCTGCATCAGGAACACTTGCAGAAGCAGGATATCTCCCGCTAGAGATGATTGCCACAAAAGAAACTATGCGCACCCGTCTCTGGCATGCCATTCAACGGAAGAAGACTTCCTAAACCGTGTCCACATAACTCACTGCAACTCTGGCTTTGGTCAAGCTGTGCAGTTTCTGCCCCTCCCTACTATTAATCAGCCATAAAATATACTACCTCTCACCTTTTCCCCATGAACACTATCGTCTCTAAAGGTGAATACGTCTGTTCCTGGTGTGGATGCGAAGAGCCGCATGCCAAAGACAGCACTTCTGCGAGCCGCTCTCGCCTACTTGGCCAAGGAATAGCAGTACACCCACATATTCACCGACGGTTCAACTACTCAAGACACTTCTTCCTGTGGCCTTTATGTGCCCTCAACAAACCATGCCCTGTCTTACCGGCTGCAGCAGAAGACATCATCTACGACAGCTGAGCTCCATGGCATCAAATAAGCTGTTTCCTATATACTGTGCCAGAACCCCGGACAATGAGTTATCTTCACGGATTCCAGAGCATCTCTGCAAATCCTGTATAACCTGCTGAAGGAAACGAATCATCAGCCTGTTTCCCTTGGCATCGGGTATTTGCATCATTTGGCTATTGTCGCAAATCACTGCATAACATTCAGTGGATACCAGACCACTGTGGCATTAAAGGCAATGAAAAAGCCTATGAAGCGGCTTGTAAAGGCCACCAATATCAAAGATACATTCGGGCCTTGTTCACGAAATCTGATGCATCCCAATTGGCTAAAACATTTGCTACCGAAGCAAGTTATCGACTTTTGGAGCTTGCCGACAAATCGCAATAAATTTCTTTACTCGAATGACCCACATCTAAGATCAAGACTCCCTCCGAAGTTTCCTCGCCAAATAAAAACTTTTTACCACCGACTTCGCCTGAACTGTGTACATACATATAGCTTGCGATACTGTTTTGGTCAAGTGAACAGTCCGCATTGTGAAAACTGTGGTTCGGTTGAAACTGTGCAACATATCCTGCTTGAGTGTCCTGCGTACGCTGACGAGCGTGCGTACTACGAACATAGCATAGAAAAGCTCTCCCCAGTGCCTTTAACAATGGACATTGTTTTTAGGTCCCTTAGCCTGCCCTAGGCAACAGAGACTCGCAATAAACTTTTTATTTACGTATTTAAAAGAAATTGTACTTTTGGACAAACTTTAAATTCACCTTGAATGTTACCCACAGGCATATTTCACGCTGTTAACTCTGTAAGCACATTTAACGGACAATTACTCCACCATGTACCTTAGAACGCATTTAGTGGCCGCATTTTATCTCCCCCCTCATTTCTTTTAATCTCCTTACGATTCTTTTTCAATCTTTTCCTCCCCAATTCCCCTTCCTGCATAGAGTAGTATGCCAGCGAAATTTAAACTTAGGCTAAAATCTCTGTTCTTCATTAAAGGTTCTCTCTCTCTCACCGCAAAGGTATAACGCTGTCCCCGGGGTAACACCCTACGGGAAAAACGGCAAGGTAGGGGTAAGGCACGGCGGTTAACAATCAAGGGTTTCCGGTTGGATACTCTGCGTTGTGTAAAACGGAAGAGAGAAATATCAGAAAAAGCGAAAGAGAGAAATGCGGTATGGGGGAAAGTGAAAAACTGTTGAAGCAATGTCCGGAGCACTGTGAGGGCTTCCGCGCGCTGCGACCTCCTGAACAGAACAGCATCCGTTTTCGACGCCAAGCAAATGTCATGAGCACAACGGATATTTCACAGTGAAGCAGTGCTGCTCTACACATATGGTATTAGCCCGAGGACAGCGTTACACCTAAAGGCAAGAAATTTGCTTAGTGTGATAGTGGCTTCACGCCACAGTCCTTCGTAATGAAAGTAATTAAATATCCGTAGGAAGGGTGTTAGGTAAGGATAGATATCTCCTTCAGTGCTCTTCAACGCTTGCCCAGAGGAAGTTTTCGGAGACCTGGATTTGGAACAGATATAAGTGTTAATACCTCAGTACCTGGCCACCTTATTGTTATGTGACTCAGGGAACGAATTTCAAATGTTGATGAATGACCTTGACACCGAAACCAGAACGGTAAGCTTAGAAATTAACACGGATCAGGCTAAAAGACTAAAGTAATTAATGCTCAACAGCCTCGGAAAGGAAGAACACTTTACCATAGGTAGCGATGCGGTTGAATCGTTAAATAAATATGTCTACTTAGGACATACTGACCAAGATATATGTACCATCTTTTTTACACAACTGAATGTCATAAATGAGCATATTCTTTCGTTCGGAATAGTTTTCTCGGTAGTCCATCACTGTCATGGCGAAATTGCGGTGTTCAATTCTGCAAACCACTGCTTGCGGGCTTTCGCCTTTTGAATTGACCGCGAAATAACTTTTATCCTTATTCGAAGCATGCCTCCGGTTAGTCCCTGAAATGCACGAATTTAAATTTTCTCTGAAAGTTGACGAGAAGAAGCTTTCGATTCTCGAGAACTTCTTCGAGCTGCTTTGCTATCAGCGGACCGAGATTAAGCGGCACGTCTGCGCATAACAAAAGTTTTTAAGTAAACAAAATGACATGATGAAAAACAGCGCTACAAACGTGGACGGAGGTCAAGAACAAACAGGACGGGCGCTTATTCGAAACTGAAGTTTATTGAAAAAACACAGTATAAATAACCCAGCCAAGCAGCACCAAACCACACATTAAACAAAAAACCAAATCATGATTACCCCACACACACCAAGTTCAAGAAACCCAACCCCATTATCTGTTAAAGCGATTGACGGTGCACTAACACATTTTTCACCCAATCGCCTGATATGCCTGGCCTCAATGATTTCCCGGTTAATCTGTGCCGGATGGCGAGTCAGTTTAGAGTCAGCGCCCTTCCTGTTTGTTCTTGACCTCCGTCCACGTCTTTAGCGCTGTTTTTTCATCATGTCACCGTACCAACTCGCCCAGATATCTCTATTACAGTAAACAAAATGAGTCAATGCACGGTGAAGTTTATTCAAACAAAACGCCGAAGCAAGGCAGCACGACCAACAAAGGAAGTCACTTCTAAATTCAGAAAAACTGACATCCACAGCTTCGGTGAAAAAGACGACCACGTTTAGAGATGACTGCATTCCACGGGTGCCGCCTTGTCAACTGGCAAAGAAAGCTTGAGGACTTGATTCCGAAGGATTTGTTGTGTTCCACTGTAAACAAACTATGTGTATTGTTATTCTGGTGGCCTTTTTTCTGCCTAGACGTCTCTGAGAACAAGTCTTTAAAACGAAAGCTAGCCTTGTCTAGCCAAGGTCATCGAAGTGGTAAATTTGACCTTTTAGTGTTAGAGGTGTGTCAGCCACGTGATGTACTACGTGACTCGCCGCTGCAGCTGCGGTGGGCGGAGCCGGAGGCGCTCGCTCGCCTCGCATCTACGCGGAATCACGTGTTTCGCCGCTCTTTTAAACCGCGAAGCGTTTGTTTGACGTTTGCAGAGAGCCAGAAAGGAGCCCGGCCCTGGAACCAGTGCTTCGCTTTGCATCGTAGACGTCGGGTTGAATCTGATGATCCTTAGGGTATAACGTAATATATAAGGGTGTGCGTACACTTCCACTTCGTAGTATCTCGATACGGTTGAAGCGAGTAGGCCGGGACCGTCTACGCCGTCGGGGCGGTTTCGGAGACGACGGGTTAAGTCTGATCATCCAGCTGACGTTGCCAATCATGCTAAATGATATTTAACCAAACCCGGAATAACGATTCAAAACATGTAGTGGCCTATGTGAGTCTAACCAGGCTTAGCAACACAACATGACCAAGCATAACAAAGTTTTCGTTTGTATAACCGGGCTTAGCCAAGCTAAGCCACAGGACTTTTTTTTTGTTGTTGTTGTTGTTCAAGGAGACCAGAGCCGCCTTATTCGCCCTTGTAGGTGTGTAACAGATGCAAAAATTATAAATTTCTAGTACCGATTTTACGTATTTGGTGCATCGTTTTGCATCGACAGTGACACACATCTTCAGTATGATCGATGATCCGTGTCGCAGACAATTGCACCCAACAAAATCGGATTCCAGTGCCTCCGCTCAGCATAGCGCTGCGGTGGAGGGCTTGTGAAGGGTGTTCTTTGCGTGCAGTAATATGGAGTAGTTCCAAGAGGTCCAGTGATATTTTCTTGGAAAAGACACAGTCATAACTAAGTTTGAAAGGAAGGCAAGTGACAAAGTCAATGCGTACATCTATGAGCTAATTGGCTTTCATCCGACTTGATAGATGAGGTATTCAAAAATGGTATAAAAAATTTTACAGTTTCTTAAAACAGCGTCAGCGGATGTAAAAATCCCCACCAAGTAAGGTATTGAACGTAAGGAGGGACAGAAAGACGGAGCAGCTCATTTGGCATTCCAGTGGCGTAAGTTACACAAATAGTTA
The DNA here is from genome assembly GCF_055883805.1 of Amblyomma maculatum. NCBI lineage: Eukaryota > Metazoa > Arthropoda > Arachnida > Ixodida > Ixodidae > Amblyomma > Amblyomma maculatum. Next base: position 117,318,741 of record NC_139351.1, on the reverse strand, counting down.
GCAACATGCAGACGTGAAGTGACTCTTCCCCTCATCCCTGCATTAAGATGCAGTGTGCGATTATGGGCGCTGCATACCAGTATATGAGCATAGACCCTGAAGTACATGAAGAATGGCCTTGAAGGCATTCAAATGCTCGATCATTTCATATCGTGCATATAACTGTACGCATATCACGCAGTATATTGCCTTCGCTGTTGCAGGATTTTTTTTTTTATTTCGTTTTTTTTTTCTTTACTTGTTTTTCCTCCCTTTAATAAATGCGCGCCTTTGCGAGATGGTCGCGAGGCGGTCCGAATGAGCAGATTAATATGCAAAAGCGTGCTTCACAAGACCAAATGAGTAGAGCAATAAAAAATATAATCCTTCAAGAAAAGCCAGCGACTTGACTGATCTTCGCACTGACGACTGCGCGTTCCCTGATAGCGGCAAACCTTACACCACAATTCGCGGTCGGAGAACGAAAAACAGGCTAAATCAGAATGCGCGTAGCCGCTACATATCGAACACATGTATATTAGTTCTTCTGAACCTCATTTTTATTTATTTCCCTAAGGCTGTAAAAGGAGGTGTCGAGTTCTGTTTTCCTCCGTTGCTTGCGACTTTGAGCCTCCGAGATAACGACGAATGATTTGCGAGCACCTGTCGCCGCTATCTCACCACTACGTTTGCAACTTTCTTTAACTGAAACTTGCGCAAAGCTGAAGCGTCGGCATTATCTGCGCCTATTCATCGCGCCATTATGCCTCAAAAATAAATATGTTAATAAGGAGCTCCTTACACTGAAAATCCGGCGTGGTATGCGCCGGAAATAATACTTCGATAACAGCACGTTGAATCAGTTCTATAAAATATAAGGATGCGATGTTAAGGATCGAACGCAGACCATCTGCGCGACAGACGGAGGCGCTAAATATGGGCCACGAAGGCTTTCTTTGTCTTTATTGCCTTAATTTCGCATTCGATTTTTCTCATGTGAGCCGGTTTACATGTAATACCTTTAATTAAAAAACGCTCAAATTGATCACTTTTTCCAATACATGGACTAATTCAGGTACGCATGACTGAGTTTACAAAACATCAATTATCTGGCAGATAGAATCCCCAAAATGTTATCGGATAGGTCTGAAAGATCAGCATGGCGAACAGCCAATCAGCGTTTGCTGACGCTGTAGCATGCCTAATATCATTATCACATAATAGGGCACACCGTCATCATTTTCTACAGCTAAGAATCGAATTCCATAGGGGTTTAAGGGAAATATTTGTGCAAAGTTCACTGTAGGACATCCCAAAAGAAAACTCCGTCCCAACAATTTATAAACACATGTTCAACATTCTCCGGCTTTCTCGAAATACAATTCACACCCCGTGATACAGAGATGTCTTGTTCCGCCACCCATGTCTTCAGAGGTATACCCCCTGCATGTAATTTAAAAGAGAACGTTTTCACAACGGACTGTACAGACATTTATTTTACACGTTTCAGCTCATTTTGGCCCGGCCCATAAGTGTATAATGACCGTTATACAGGAACAGTGGCCCGTGTCTTATTGCAATGACACAGGCCACGAGGGTCGCTGGTAAGACTGTATTAGAGGGAAGCTCGTGAATGCTTTGCGCTATGTGTGCCGTAGTAGATGTATAGGTGCTGCAGTGGAAGAATGTGTCGCGTACTGTAATTCGCGTATTAGTAACACAGAGTAGGCGTTCCTCTCTTGAGCCGAAGCTTGCGCAGCCTCTAAGCTTTTTTCTTGTTTTATGTTATTACGTGCGTCTGCACCACGTGCGTCTGTCCCCCTGACATCCCTAAGACTTCGCCTGACCCCTATGCCAGTCGTACACCTGGAAGACGGAGTCCGACTGGGACACGGTGATTAGACTCGTGTATGGTGCACTTTTATGCTGTAGTTTGCAGCTAGTAACGACGGCTGCAGGGTTCCTCTAAAGTTGTACAACCGCGTCAAGCATTCCTTGCCTTTTTTATCGCGTCCCCCAAGACGATAGTTCTTTTACTATTTTCTTGATAAAATAGTTAATAAAAATTAAAACGAACCGCAAAGAACACAAGCAAAATACTTCGATCTCGTATCTCAGCACACTGTAAAAAAGACATTAAAATAATATATAGTCTTTATTATTATCATTAAAAAAAAATAAAAGCAGTGGAGCGAAAAAGTAGCCCCTCCAAACGTATATCATGATAGAAAAAGGCAAGGCGTTTATAGCGGACATTCTCAACAGAGTAATGATATAAATAATATATAGTCTTTATTATTATTACCATTAAAAAAATAAAAGCAATGGAACGAAAGAGTAGCTCGTCCAAACGTATATCATGATAGAAGAAGGCAAGGAGTTTATAGCGGACATTCTCAAACCGAGTAACGATATCGCTTCAAAGAAAGGAAAATGATTGCAATTCATGCACAGTCAAAAGACAGTCTGAACAGAAATGCAATAAAAGAATTGACATTACTCAAATTGTACAAAACGAGAAGTATTTATTATTCTACCAGCGCTGCTGCCTTCTCAAAGGAAACAAAGAGACCCAAATCTTGAGAAACAACATTTTGATTATGGCAGCATTTCAGATAATATGGAAGAGTTTATCTCAGCATGCGATCTTTAAACTGTTCTGATTAAATGTATGTGTGTGTATTTGTCACAAACCCCCGCCTTTACGGTCACAAGAGGTGCGGGATCCTCTTTACGATTACTCGTCGTTCCTCTATGAGGGTTGTGAACACATTTAAAAGTTAGGCCGGTCAACCCGTGAAGCACGTGTGTCGGTGTGTGATTGAGGAATAAGTACAAATAGGTCACTTTCTTTTACAAACAATTGAAGGTTTATAAATAGCAGACCAAAATTACACTGATAATAATAGAGTACAATGAAAGAGAATACAACGCCACGACAAGATATTGATAAAGACGAAGAAATAAATGATAAGAGAAAAAAAAAATAACCCGACAATGAACAAAACACTGTGATAAAAATATGAAGACTATAAAGATAATAAAGCAGGTATTTCAGATATTATAAGTATGAGCAAAAGTTACATAAGAACACAGCGTAAAATACTACTAAGTCAGGTCAAAAGTTAACAAAGCGAAAATAATGTTCGATTGAACAACAGTCCGAAGTTCTCACGTCTTTCTTGTTTGCTGAGGCGTCGAAGGCTGTGTTGCTCGGTAGCGGCGGCCGTACAGGTGCAGAGGACGATGCGTCGATCGCGGGCCCGAAGAACACAATACGCTTTCGGAGCACCGCGGAGTGGCCGGAAGTTTGAATCTTCCCAAACGCACTGGTGAGGGCGTTCTGCTGTCGGTTATTTTATACCCTCGGCCGACTACGCAGCAGCCGCGTCAAGGACAGGCGGTCACTGCCCCATCGGCTTGTCGAATCTTGTCCAGAGGAGCGACGGAGTCCCGTGAATTTCGCTCTATATTCCAGCCATAAGCTCCCGCATCTTCCGCGGATAATAGGTGAGGCAGCTTGTGACACTGCCCCCCACTGAAGAATATTGCCTCGGAATATTCTAGAACTCCACAAGCGCCGAGAACGATGTTATTACGCCCCTATAGAGGGGTGCAGTAGATTGGGTCCGTTCAGTGCACTGAAGATCGTTCGTCACTCACTACCGTTCATGACGCGCACCATATACGCACTGATCTGAACCCGCACACACCACAACACTGTAGTTCTTCAGTCATGTCTTGCGCACATGTCACAAGTCACGGATCACTGATAACAATCAAGTGCACATATATACAGGCACATCGTGTACGATTTTCATTACACAATCAACACAATGCAGCTATGCAGTAGTGCAAGCTTAACAACTATTCCAGCCGGCTCATGTAATCTGCTCCCACGTTCTCGCTGCCTTTAATATACTCGACACGGAAGTTGTATTCCTGAAGCTTAATACTCCAGCGAAGAACGCGGCTGTTTGCAGATTTTGTTTCTTTTATGAACTTCAAAGGCTGGTGATCCGTCTGGACGAGAAACCTTCTCCCGTAGAGGCAGACTTGAAATTTCTCGATTCCCCAAACGAGCGCTAAAGCCTCTTTCTCAGTGGTTGAATAGGCTACCTCTCGAGGGAGCAACTTGCGGCTCGCATAGGAAACTGGGTGCAGGATTCCGTCATGCGATTGAAGCAGAACGGCTCCAACACCTCTATCAGAAGCATCTGTTCGCAGGACGAATTCCTGGTCAAAGTCTGGCAATTTCAGAATTGGTGCCTCAGCCAGTTTTTCCCGCAAGTTCTTGAAAGCCCGTTCTTGCTCGGGGCCCCAGCTCACGACTGAAGGTTGACCCTTCCGTGTTAGATCTGACAGAGGACAGGTTAGGTCAGCATAGTTCGGGATGAAATCACGGTAGTAACCCGTGAGTCCTAAGAAGGATCGGGCCTGCTTCTTTGTTGTCGGCCGTGAAGCTTCTTGTATCTTCTGTAGGGTCTTGGTGAGGGGTGACAATTCTCCGGACGCAATTTGGTGGCCCAGGAATGCGACGGTTTCCATTCCGATCTCGCATTTCAGCGGTTTGATGGTGAGACCAGCCGCTTCAATTCGAGCAAAGACCTCGTACAATGTTTGGAGATGCTGTTCCCATGTCGCGCTGGCAATGAGAACATCGTCGAAGTAGTACGCCACGTCGGGAATATCGGCCAAGATGTTCCGCATCAGCTTCGTAAAAATGGCTGGCGCCGTCTTAATACCGAAGGGCATATATCGGAATTGAAAGCGCCCCGTGCCAACCGTGAAAGCAGTCATCGCCTTTGAATCGGGTGACAACGGTACTTGCCAATATCCCTTGGATAAGTCCAGCTTGGAAAAGAATTTCTTGCGGCCTACCGAGGCGATAAGGTCGTCCGCACGTGGTAAGGGCTCGGCGTCGTCTGCGATGACTTCGTTTAACTTCCGAAAGTCAATGCATAGCCGATGCGTCCCGTCGGGCTTGCGTACGGCGATCACAGGGGAATTGTAGGGCGACTCCGATGGCTCAATGATGTCTAATCGGAGTAAGTCGTCCACTTCTGATGCAATTGCCTGTCTCAAAGCGTACGGTAGCGGATATTGTTTTACATTTATCGGCCGGTCGCTCTGTAACTTCAGTTGGCACTTGATTAGCGTGGTCTTTCCCGGAAGGTCCGAAAATATACCTTCGTACTGTTGCAGAAGTTTCTTGGCTTCATTCTGCTGTACGTGGCTCAATCTCTCGGAAATGTGTACATCCCCGATAGACTGTGTCTGGGAGGGCTTAGGAAGCTCAATCTCTCCAGCGTCTGTGTCTTCTTCTGCCGATATTACTGCACCGACAGCTGCAACAATGGGGTCGTCTTTCCTTTGCTGGTATCTCTTCAGCATATTGATGTGGAATATTTTTGTGGCATGGCCCAAATCCACTTCATAGTCGACATCGCCCCTGCGGCTGATGACCGAAAAGGGACCCTTCCATTGCATGAGCAGCTTATTGTGTTCTGTGGGAAGAAGAATAAGAACCTTCTCTCCCGATTTGAGTGAGCGTTTGCGGCTCTTGATGTTGTAGTAGCGGCTGTAACGCTCTCCTGCGCGCTCTAGCTCTTCGTGGGCAAGTTTACAGGTATTTTCCAGTCTGTCCCGTAGAGCAAGCACATACTCGTACGTCGTTCGCAACTCGTTAGGGATGGTTGCATTCGTCCAAAGCTCTCTAAGTACAGCCAGGGGTCCACGCACATTTCGCCCATATAACAGTTCGAATGGGGAAAAGCCGAGGCTTTCTTGGGGCACTTCCCTGTATGCAAACAAAAGTGGAGCCAGGTAGCGATCCCAATCGGTTGGTCTCTCTTGACACATGCGCTTGAGCATTTGTTTAAGCGTGCCGTTAAACCGTTCGACTAGGCCGTTCGCTATCGGGTGGTAGGGAGAGGTATGCAGCTGTTTTACTGACAACAGACGGCTAACCTCCTTCATTACTTCGGACGTAAAATTCGTGCCCCTGTCACTGAGGACCTCTCTGGGCACTCCTACACGAGAAAACATTTCGACAAGTGCTTCGGCTACCCTTTCGGTCTCGACGCTAGGAAGTGCGACTGCATCAGGGTACCGAGTGGCATAGTCCACCATGGTCAGGATGTACCGATTGCCTTGAGCGGACTTCGGGTTGAGTGGACCAACGATGTCGATCGCCACCCTTTGAAACGGTGTCTCAATGACGGGCACTCGAACCAAAGGCGCTCGTGTGGTGTGACCCTTCGGAGTTGTGCGTTGGCACAGATCGCAAGAGGCAACGAACCGCTTAGCGTCAGCCTGCATTGCTGGCCAGAAGAATTCTGTCTGAAGCTTCAGTAGGGTTTTCTTCGCGCCTTGGTGGCCTCCCATCAACCCATCATGTGCCAGCTTGAGAATAGCTGATCTGTACTTTTGGGGCACAGCAACTTGAGTGTACTCCCCGCCCGACTCGGCGACGTATTTCCTTTGAAGGACGCCGTTAGCAATGAAAAACTGGTGGCTACCCTTTCCTTTCTTCGCTTGCGGCGGGCCTACGCGATCGAAACACGAGCGTAGGGTCGCGTCATTCTCTTGCTCTTGAACCAACTCTTCGCGGCATACACTAGGGAGGCCTTGCAGGACTTTAAGCTTTTTCAGCGTTTTATCCCTGCACGCCTGCGCTCTAGTCACTACCGGACAAGCTTCAACGGCATCCGAAATGGGTGCGGGGCTCTCGGTGTCAGGCGCTAGCTCTTCAACTTTTACTGCAGTGGACTTCGTAGTCTCGCTTTCTGTTGTCTTGTGCCAGTTCGGATCGGGGTCGTCTGCTGGCCTAGCACCTTCCACATTTCCCAGCACCAAATCGTACAAGGGATTCTCCATACACTTAGCGAGAAGTCGTCCCTGAAAGTACGGGGTGTCGACATCGACCCAAGCTTCTGGGAGCATTAGGACTGAGCGGTCAAGTAGGTAAACTGGAGACTTCGTATCGGTGATATCTTCTTTCCGTACTAAGTCCTTTCTTACCACCACCGTGTTGCAGCCTGTGTCTCTCAGGACTCGGACTGTCTGGCCTCCGATCATGCCGGCTACGACAGGTAAGCATTCCCTGACGGCGCATTCTTTACTGGTGAACCCAGCGTTGATGACGGGGATCTTCCCTCCATCCTTAAGTTCGAGGTATCCGTTCTCAACACATACTGCAGCGGACTCCCGATTTTCTTCTCTCTGTTTCGGGGCCCCATTTGCCCAGCATCTCCAGCTTGGATGACCTGGTTTTCCGCATTTGTGGCATTTCTTGGGCGGTCCCGATCCGTCGGATGGGGCGGCCCGGCAATTTTCGGGGCGGTGTCCCGTGCGTGAACAAATAAAACATTTCTTTTCATCGCTGCTCTTCGCATCCGATGATTGAAGCAAAGTTTCCCTTCTCTCGGTCGTCTTGGAGACGGCGTTTTCTGCCTTATTCTTCGGGGTGCTTCGCTTTCCGAAGTTTGACCAGCCATGGGCCTCCATATACTTTTCTGCCCTTGCTACTGTTTCAGAGAAGGATGTGTCCTTCTTTTCTTTCAAAAACATTTGTAGCGGAGTGGCGCAGTTAGAAAGGAACTGTTCCTTTAGAATCAGGTCAAAGAGATCTGCGTACTCTTTCTTTGTGTCCGACAGCTCTATCCATCTGTCTAGGAAGTTCTGAAGACGCGTCACGAACTGTGAACACGTTTCCTCGTTCCGGGGACTAGCAGACCTGAATTTTTCTCTGAACCCTTCCTCTGTCATACGGAAGCGAATCATGAGTGCCTGCCGGAGCTTGTTGTAGTCCAAGCACTCGGACGCAGACATGCGACTAAAAACGCTGAGCGCTTCGCCGCTTAAACATAGACTAAGGGCTGTAGCCCACTGGTCGCGAGGCCAATTCTGACTCTCAGCGACGCGCTCGAAACGCATGAGGTAAGCGTCAAGGTCGTCCCTGCCCTCATTAAAAACCGGCATCAGCTTGTGCGGGCTTATGCGTTCGGGCCGAGCAGCTTGACTCTCCCCCGTTTCTGACCTTGACTCTCCGGTGCTGTTAGCGTCAGTTGCCGGATTATTAGGTAGGTCTCGTCGGAGCATCAGTAACTCCTTTTCTTTCTCCATCTCCGCCATCCGGAGTTTAGATTCTAGTTCTGCCTCCTCTTTCCGCCGCGTACGTTCCTCATTGCGTTCTTCTCTGCGACGAGCTCGCTCCTGATCTACCCATTTGAGCAGCTCTTGACCCTCAAAGCCAAAAGTTCGGCCATACTCAACAAGCCGTTCTTACTCTGCATCAGCCATGTTAGGTGGAAAGCGTTATGCAGTGCTAGGATACAACACTAAAAAAATTGCACCTACTCCTCTCTCCCTCACCGACACTTGGTTGACCAGTCCTGTTCGCGGACGCCAATTATGTCACAAACCCCCGCCTTTACGGTCACAAGAGGTGCGGGATCCTCTTTACGATTACTCGTCGTTCCTCTATGAGGGTTGTGAACACATTTAAAAGTTAGGCCGGTCAACCCGTGAAGCACGTGTGTCGGTGTGTGATTGAGGAATAAGTACAAATAGGTCACTTTCTTTTACAAACAATTGAAGGTTTATAAATAGCAGACCAAAATTACACTGATAATAATAGAGTACAATGAAAGAGAATACAACGCCACGACAAGATATTGATAAAGACGAAGAAATAAATGATAAGAGAAAAAAAAAATAACCCGACAATGAACAAAACACTGTGATAAAAATATGAAGACTATAAAGATAATAAAGCAGGTATTTCAGATATTATAAGTATGAGCAAAAGTTACATAAGAACACAGCGTAAAATACTACTAAGTCAGGTCAAAAGTTAACAAAGCGAAAATAATGTTCGATTGAACAACAGTCCGAAGTTCTCACGTCTTTCTTGTTTGCTGAGGCGTCGAAGGCTGTGTTGCTCGGTAGCGGCGGCCGTACAGGTGCAGAGGACGATGCGTCGATCGCGGGCCCGAAGAACACAATACGCTTTCGGAGCACCGCGGAGTGGCCGGAAGTTTGAATCTTCCCAAACGCACTGGTGAGGGCGTTCTGCTGTCGGTTATTTTATACCCTCGGCCGACTACGCAGCAGCCGCGTCAAGGACAGGCGGTCACTGCCCCATCGGCTTGTCGAATCTTGTCCAGAGGAGCGACGGAGTCCCGTGAATTTCGCTCTATATTCCAGCCATAAGCTCCCGCATCTTCCGCGGATAATAGGTGAGGCAGCTTGTGACAGTATTATTCATTGTTGTTGCGCGTTATGTAGGGGATGTAGTACGTATGTAGCAATAAAGACAATTATGCGGCAAAGCAAAAGCTATATTTGATTTACTCTTTGAATTGAGAAATGAAAGATAAATGCAAATCGCATATCGGTTTTCTCTCGTATAATTGGATGCATATTGGTGGTCATAAGATAAAGTATACATTATGCTAATCATTCTTTTTTTTTTTCATGGCATATGTAGATTTCGCCTGTTCGTTAATGAAGCGTTTGCTATATCAAGGTATAGTAATTTACATCAGAACAGAAAAAAAATGCACGGCCGCGTTCAGTATTTGAAGGAATCCACTATATGTCGATATTAATAAGCACGCTTTCATATTTACTAAGATAATTTTATTTATTTTTTTTTTTTCAATTTTAAGCGGTAGATGACGGTTCTTGTTTTGAAGACTTCATTATGGGGTCTGTATTAGTCTCCATATTTCGAAGAGCGTAACGAAGTTCGATATGGATAGGGCGGAGATCAATTAAGTTTTGTCAACTCCGTGTATAAAGAGTTTCGTTTCAATTTATGGACTTGTAATACTATTCATCCATGTTTTGCGAACGAAAGCACCCACATTAGCGCTCCGTTGCAGGAAGGATATACGAAGGGCATTCATAAAGTTGATGCTATCAGTATCACGTAACTTTAAAAAGGCGCACATGAGAGGAATCGAAATGTGCTTACATCTATCAAAATTTAGCTGAATATAGAAACTGTGCTCTATACAGCACGACAGAATACCGCGGGGGCATCAAACTTAAAATGTAGCATTCATCAAACACTCCCAGTGATCCGATTTCTGGATTTGAAGGGCCGCCATTGTAAGAAGATTCCTACTGAGCTTATGACGGTGTGTAGCGATAATTGTCAAGCCTGTACAAATGTCGTAGAGTCATGCAAAAATGTGTTGTGTTGTGTTGTGTTGTGTTGTGTTGTGTTGTGTTGGGTTGGGTTGGGTTTATTGGCGCATAAGCAACTGAGTCTATCATGCGCCAAGCTCGAGATTAAGAAACCAGTTTGATGTATTTATAGATTGTAATTTGTTATCAGTTATACTGTGTGTATGATATTGGCTTCTCTTAAAGAACTAATGATGCAGTATAAGTTAACAGGGGCGTTTTCACTTAAAACCAATGCTGGGTTAAAAGGAAAGTGTTCGTTGTAGACTTTGTGAAATGAATGTATCAGTTTTTTTTACATGAGTATAAGACATGGTTTACCGTGAAGTAGTCACTGCATACATCGCATAGGGGTTTGTCTTGTTTTGTGAGTAGGCGACACACAATCACTTCTTTAAAACGTTCTTAGTGAGTATACTTGATTTCCATTCTCCCAACACAGGCTTTATCAAATTAAGTTTGTAATTTACTGCGTTGTTCCAAGTGGACTGCCATTTATCTTTCTGTTTACAATGTGCTAGCTTCATGCAATCTTTAAATGGTAAACGTTCTTTTTTTTTATATGTTTCTCTCGAGCTTTAGCCGCACATTCATCTGCTCTCTCATTCTCTTTGACTCCTTTATGACTTGGTACCCAACAGAGATTTATGTTCAGTCTCTGTGCAGTGGCATTTGCTGTGCTATGCACGATATTGCCTATTAATGGTTTATCTGAATTTCTAGGGTGAAGGGCGGTGAGTACACTCAGGGAATCTATGCAAATGATACCGTTCTTTGCATTCTCGTTTATGACTGTTTCAACTGTTAAGGACACAGCGTAACACTCCGCAGTGAAAATGGAAGCACGCTGAGGCAACCCTACAACTTTTTCTCTTTTACCTTCAACTACGGCATTGCCTACGTAAAATGCTGTTTTAGAACCATCAGTATAGAATGTTTTATAATTTCTGTATTTTGCTAAGTGCTAAGAACTCCTGTAGTAAGTGTTCATGTGGTGTTTGGTTTTTGTTGAATTTGTAAGTGTGAGGTGGAATACATTTGGGAAATTGTACCAGGATGGCAAAGGGTACAAACAATGTACAACATCAGGTAATGTACCTATTAAATTTAAATCTCGGCACATCTCTTCGAAATGAAGCAGAAGCGGCCTGGTTGCTCGAAGCTTGTTATTGAACAGTGTCCTGGATGGGCATTCTGTAGCTGTTTTATAACAAAGTTGTTTTGGTATTGGTAGTGAACGGATTTTCAGAATGTAAGAAAGTGGGAGCATGGTTCTTCTGTCTGAAAGTGACAGCTCGTTTTGTTTTCACGTAAAGGTTTTGTACAGGTGATGTCATGTAGGCACCTGTTGACAAGCGCAAATCCAAGTTGTGTACCGGGTCCAGCCATTTCAGGTATGAGGACCTTGCAGACCCATACACTATGCTACCATAATCTAGGTATGTAAAAGGCATGTTCTGTCTGATCCCCAGGGTTTATGGAATAGCACTTTCAGTATAATCAAAGATCTGGAGGCTTTCTTTTTTAATATGTTTATGTGCTGAAGGAAAGGCAGCTTTCTGTCGAATTTATAGATCAGAAATTAGTATTCATGTTTTATTGGAAAAGCAATGTCATTGAGATGAACTGTGGGATATATGTACAAACGAACTGCACAAGAATGCTGAATTGGGCGAGTTGGTGCATTTGCATTTCAGGAAACGTAGCGCGAAGAAGACAAGGACAAAATGAGGGATACACACACGAGCGCTCGTGTGTGTATCCCTCATTTTGTCCTTGTCTTCTTTGCGCCACGTTTGCTAAAATGCATATATACAAACCTTGTTTGAGTGAAAACGGAACAGCTACTGACTTCTGTGGGGAGAACCTGAAATCATTTCTGTCAGCCCATGCTGCTAGTTTATTTACTGTTAACTGGTTTTGTCTCTCGCATGTTGATACACTAGAAGATGTGCACGCTATTTACAGTTCGTCGACGTAGACAGAGTACATGATGGACTTCGGGATTATTTTTCCTATGGAGTTTATTTTTACTAGGAGAAGAGTAGTACTTAAGATGGAGGGGCACCCCTTAGGCACACCATTTTCTTGAGTAAAGTTTTTAGACAATGTAGAACCAATACGTACTTGAAATGACCGGTTAGATAAATGTCAGCAAGACATTTTAGCATCCTGCCACGAATCCCAAGCTCTCCCAACTCGCGCAGTATCCCAAACCTCGATGTGGTGTCATATGCATATTCAAGGTCAGAAAAGACTGCAAGACAGTGTTGCCTACGTATAAAGGTTTCTCGAACTGTATTTTCAAGGCGGACAAGGTGATCAGCTGTGGAACATGTTTACTTAAAACCGCACTGGTGAATGTCAAGCAGTTTTCGGGATTCAAGGACAAACATCAGTCTTATATTTAGAATACTTTCAAACGATTTTGCGAGACAGCTCGTCAGGGCTATGGATCTATAACTGGATGGGGAATTTGTCGACTTTCCGGGTTTCAAAAATGGCACTACAATCGCTTTCTTCCACGCCCTTGGAATTATTCCCGATATCCATATTTTATTAAAGGGTTTCAATAGCACTTTTACTGATGATTCAAATAAAATGGGCCAGCATTTCATAGTGAATTTCATCCGACCCTAGCGTCGTTTGTTTGCCAGCCAACAGTACTCTCTTAATTTCTTCAAATGTAATCAATTAATTAAAAGGTTCATTTGCCCTACCCATAATTGGAAGATTGTGTTTTTCAGCTGTTGATTTGTAAGCTAAAAAGAAGTTTGTATAGTGCGCAGAACTGCGGCGAAATGCTCTCCCAATATGTCTGCTTGCTCCTGTATGGTTGTTTGTGTACCGGGGGTTGTCAGAAGTGGTATCGTAAATGGAGAGTGTTTTCATCCAGCTTATCGACCTGCTCCACATGTTTTTGGACATTGTGGAGCAATTTATTGAGACACATAGTTCTGTCATGATGCTTTTACAGCGTTGCGGCGAGTGTACCGTGCGGCGTGCCTCTGCTTTCGCTTTTTTAAACTTTATGAGGTTTTCGTGCGTTGGATGATGATCATGATGATGATGATGATGGCCTGAGACAAAATGGCACATACCCACGGCGGGGGATTGGCCAGGGTGCATTGTAGATTGTAAATATTTATGTTCAAGGACTGGAGTATTCACATAAATATCTCTGGAATACTCCGCAGGCTTTATTTTGTTTCTTTTTTGCTTGTTTGCACTGTCGTGTGTGCCAGATTTCGTGTTCCTGATTTACAACTGCTGAGAACTGAGGGATAGCAGAGCGTGCTGCAGAAATAATGCGAGTGGTAAATTTTTCGTTGAGCTCATCTATGCTGAGGTCATCTGAGAAAACATCTCGAGGTTGGCTTCGGAGCGAAATAGTTGTCAGTCAGCTAGATGAAGCTTTCATCGCCGTGGTTTAGTTAATGTGATGTATGGTGAGGATGTTAATTTAATTGCAACAGATAAATGATCACTACCATATGAATCGTCGAGGACGTCCTATTTAAAATTGGTAAAAACGGAGGGTGAACAAAAAGATAAACCCAGGGAGTTTATTTTTGTACTGGTAGGTGAACAGTATGTGTGCTTGCCTGTATTTAAAAGACAAATGTCATTTGAAAAGAAAATCTTCTAAACTCTTCTAAATTACGTCCTCTGCTGTGTGTTTGTCGGCTTCCCCAAAAGGGGGAATAGACATTAAACTCTCCAACTAACAGATAGGGTTCCGGTAGCTGTTCTAAAAGTTGCTCCAAGTCATGAAGGGTTATGGTTAAATCAGGCAGAAGGTATACGGAACATACAGTGATTGTTTTGAAGTTGAGAACACTGACTGCCACAGCTTCAAGCTTGGTTCTCAGCTGGATTTCTCGGGTTGCAACTTTGCTCTGCACTATAGTTGCGACACCCCCAGAGAGCCTACCCGCTTGCGCTCGGTCGCGTCGAAACACTGCGTTTTTTTTTTTAATGTTCTTTTTTTAAGGTCCTATTTTTGTCTCGTGCAAACATAGAACCACAGGGGAAAGCAAATTTAAAATATCTTTTATGTCACAGTAATTATTTAAAATTTCTCGGCAATTCCATTGGACCAGGAATGCCATGTTTATGAGCTGCTGGAGGTAAAGTGTAAAACTTAGAGTGTTGGGTCTTTTGAACCCGTTATAGGGATTTTCTCTTCTGCTTTGCTCAACAGAGTTTTGCCGCTTTGGCTGCGGGGGTGGAGTTGAGTCCATCACATCGTCCGATGTGATGGACGACTGTGCAGAAGGCACAGACGTTTTTAATGTTCTTTTTTTAAGGTCCTATTTTTGTCTCGTGCAAACATAGAACCACAGGGGAAAGCAAATTTAAAATATCTTTTATGTCACAGTAATTATTTAAAATTTCTCGGCAATTCCATTGGACCAGGAATGCCATGTTTATGAGCTGCTGGAGGTAAAGTGTAAAACTTAGAGTGTTGGGTCTTTTGAACCCGTTATAGGGATTTTCTCTTCTGCTTTGCTCAACAGAGTTTTGCCGCTTTGGCTGCGGGGGTGGAGTTGAGTCCATCACATCGTCCGATGTGATGGACGACTGTGCAGAAGGCACAGACGGATTAGTTTTTAACTTCCCCACGTGGGTTGAGGCCTTTGGGCCGGCTGACTTGACGGTCCGCGCAGCCAGCTTTGTAGGTAGTGTTGGAGTAGCGCTAGCTATCTCCCCCAGGGGCGCAGATTCCAGGGCAGATACCGACAACCGCTGTGATGCCGCGCCCTGCTGCGTCACAACGGAGTAATGCGGCTTCTGTAGTAATGAAAGCCGCTTTCGTGCTTCTCCGTAAGTTACGTTTTCGGCGACTTTCAGTGCGAATCTCTCTTTCTCCTTTTTCCAGGACGGATGTGAGCGCGAATAAGCCGGATGGTTCCCTTCACAGTTTGCCCGGAGAAGCGGCTGAACTTCCCAGGTGTCTGTAGGGTGTTCGTGGGGAGCACACTTTACGCACGTGAGTTAGCCACGGCAACTCTGAGAGCCATGGCCGTAGGTTGGGAATGCAGGGCCTGACTTAAGTTTTGTACAGCCTACCTCGACGGATTCTGAGAGGGTGCTTGAGGGAAAGGTAAGTACAATATGTTTGGTTTGGATTTCCTTGTCGTCTCGCCTTATTTTAATCCTATAGACATTTGTCACTGCTGCTTTTTCATTCCATCTAACAGTTCTTCTTCAGTGAGGTATTTCAAATCATTGTCGGATATTACTCCACGGACGGTATTCAAGGAACGATGTGGACTGATTGTCACGGGGATCTCTGGATCTCTGCGAAAGACATGATGGTTGTCAATTTCTCATACTGATGGTTGTAGAGCACCTCGAGGAGGAGGTCACCACTTGCCAGTTTTTTTTTATCGTGTAGCCTTGTCCTGCAATGCTTGTCAGAGTCTTTGCGACTACGAAAGGTGATATTAGTCTTGCGCTTTCCTCTGGGTTTTCGGAATGAATCACGTGGAATCGTAGGAAGCGTGTTGAATTTTTCGGGAAAAACATGGGGGTCATCTCGGTGCGCCCTCTATTGGTGGGAAGGCGATCAGTTGAAGAAAATTAAGAGGCCATGTAGTTTGTTTATTTTTAGGCCATGGTGTCAGCCACCCACCATGGAGTCCAACAAGGGGACGTGACAGGAGCTTAAAACTTAAGTCCTGCCTACGCTAGCCGTGCACCTTGACTATAACCAAATATGGCGTAACACAAGGTGGTCAGTCACACAAGGTTAACCCTCGCCGCCAGGAAAAAGAAAAAATTGTGTGAAAATAGAAGACAGGACAGTTGTAGGACAGAAAATAGGAAAGTGAAAGGTGTAGGGGAGGACAGGAAAAGTTCGATTTCCCCCGGGTGGGTCAGCCCGGGGGTACCGTCTATGGGAAGCGTGGGCCAAAGTGGTGTGTTGCCTCCGCCGAGG
Organism: Amblyomma maculatum; assembly: GCF_055883805.1. NCBI lineage: Eukaryota > Metazoa > Arthropoda > Arachnida > Ixodida > Ixodidae > Amblyomma > Amblyomma maculatum. The sequence goes on along the minus strand of NC_139351.1, from coordinate 117,302,621 downwards.
GGCTTTGAAGGTCCAAACACTGGGCATCAGCTCAACCACCAAAATCCCCTTTTCCCCAGACACGGCGATGCCACGCACGGCTAAGCGTAGGTGCTCGGGGTCCGTGGTGTCGCACTATACACACAAACACTTGCGTTAACAGGCGCCCCTTGCGGGGAGTCATGCAAAAATATTTAGGTCACTTAAATAAGCCTTGACCGTTAGGAACGGAATGGCCGACCGTATCTGGCTAGTGTACAAGAAATTGCGCGGAGAGCGGGAGCTGTAACGAACGCTGACCCGTGAATAATTCTCGAATAAGTAAATGGAGCACGTGACTGTGAGTGCATGCTCAGTGCCTACCATTTTTGACGGCAAGCCTGCACATGACGAAGTTTGCTGCACGCTGGCGAAAATCTTTTGCCTGCCCCAAGACAATTCTCCACTTCAAAAAGCACATGTGATCGTGACAAATGCACACCGTCTTATAGGCTCCGAAATATTGCACCTTCTTCCATAGTCGCGCGGCCTCGCATGAAATCACTTCTTCCTCTTCCTTCGCATGAAAAACAGACTACACGGGAACACTACAAGGACGAGGAGGAAGTGAACCTTGAAGTGATTGCTCTTACAGAACACAAAAAATGAAGAGGTCTAGAGCGATGATCTGCGCCAACTCATTCGTTAGTGGCACAGGTGCATGGCCTTTGCGGTGAATATGTACATAATGATGAAACTCACACTGAGGCCGCATTTTTGTATTGCCCGTCTTGATCATAAAAACTGAACTTTATGAACGCGCTTCGTAATAGCTTAAGCATCTAGTCAACGACCGTAACATAGTTATTACTTTCTACTTCTAAGGCAGACAGCTGCTGTACTGCAGGAAGAATTTTTTTTTTTTGGAAGCCAACATTAACACTGTAATAACCCTGGATCAGGTGAATGGACGAATTCGGAAATTTCATATACATTTCTAACATTTCGCGCTTATGTATGCTCACTATGCGAGTGGAAGGTTCCGTCGATGCCCACGATCCCCGCTTGCAGGGTCGGCACGCGGCATCGTCTACAGAGACAGAAAAGTTTGGAAATAGTGTTTATTTGCTTGATATTGTATTACCCTTACTAAAAAGTGGTCTGTAAAGACGCCAAAGGAAACGTTCGAACTAGCCATAAAGTAGCCAGGGAGCTAAAATTTAACATTGATCGCCAGACAGGGTCTTCTTTTTTTTTTTTTTTTCATTGCCGACTCAATTCTACAGCCGAAAACAAAAAAAAAAATAGACAGACATTCTATAAACAACAACAGCAACAAGCGCACTTTGGCTGTTGTTAGAATATACCAAAAGCGCTTGATAGTAACCAACTCGTCTAAAACAAAGTAGCTATTAACGGCAGCCCTGCTAGTTGAATTTGGTTCCCAACCCAAAACATCTGAATTAGAGTCTTACAGCACATTTGTTTTTGTTTATATTATTATTTTTTATCGTTCCTCGGTAGCCACATACAGATAATGTACATTTCTTTTTCCTTTCAAAGATGAGTCATTTAATGCTTAAGCATTAAGAATGACATGTGCTTTGTTCCGGATTCCAACTACTGCACAGCTACGTTTTTCAGCGTTCGAGTAGGCGTTTATTAGCAAAAAATTATAGCGGGTGGTCAACTTGGACTTTACGCTTGAAGGGAACGATTAATGATAGAATAGAAGGGATAAAAATTTAAAAAAGGCGTTTACATTTGTGAGATAGGGTATGCGTACGCAATTAATGTTTATCTCTATCTCTGCGCCTAGCCCTGCTGAAGATTTCTTTTTTTCGCCGTATAATTAATAACATCGTGGTCGTCGGCTCGCATGAGGCAAGCGCGCAATAACCACGGGAAATATACGCTTCGCTCATAAATTGTGCCACAGTGATATATGTTTACAGCATTCAGTACAAAACTTCATGTATAACGAGAGCGCAAGAGAGGTCCGGCGAGCAAGACATTTTTGAAGAAGACATCCAATATCCGTTGCAGGTTCTCAGGCATGCAGGAATAGCTTTTAGCACTGGCGATTTTTTTTACATGCAACTTTAAAAAAATAACCATTCGTTCGTTCGTTCGTTCGTTCGTTCGTTCGTTCGTTCGTTCGTTCGTTCGTTCGTTCGTTCGTTCGTTCGTTCGTTCGTTCGTTTCGGTTCGTTTCGGTTCGTTTCGGTTCGGTTCGGTTCGGTTCGGTTCGGTTCGGTTCGGTTCGGTTCGGTTCGGTTCGATTCGGTTCGGTTCGTTTCGATTCGGTTCGGTTGGTTTCGTCATTCTCAAGAATGTTGAAAGCCGAGGTATAAACCTCGACCCCCTACAAGTAACAGTATGGGAGGCTTACACGCACTTTCTTTAATGTGTCCTCATCATCTCTATCAACACTATATCACCACAAGTGCACCGTTGAACAAAGGCATCTGATATGTGTCTATCACTCGCTCTTGCCTAACTAACCGCGACTAACCAATACCCCTTGCAGATTTCCTTTCTAATCTGCCTATACCCGCCTATATATCGCCGTCCGCTACTACGTTTTCACGACTCACGCGTTTTCACTGTAGCCCCGGTCAGACATTTGACTACCTCCTCTCTGCTTTTCATGTCTTTTTACTTTAAAAAAAAGCAAGAATACATCAAATGAGGAAAAATAGTAAAGGCCAAAAACTAAAGACCAAGGAAAGAAACTAGTGCTAAGGCTTCGAGAAAGACACGTCACGTAACTGCCACTACCCTTGTGTAAGGGGAAATCTGTGTAGCTTTGCGTCTGTAATTCATAATAATTGGATGCCTCTTCCGTGGCTACTCTGATGGTGGCATTTACGTTTACGCGTACCACTGCTCCTTAATTGTCGGCAAGTTACCAACTTCACCGCCCTTACCGTTTGTGTGTGCGTCGTCAACGCGGGAAGGTCATAAAGATTGTAGTCCTTACTTGTTACCCATCACAGTTACCTTTAACTTTCTGTCAGTATGCAAACGAGCTCTGGTCAAGTCGCACCTCTATTTACATCTGTGATTGGAGAGCGTAGGTGGAAGGAAGTTGTTCCCACTTTTGTTTTTAGTACTCTGCTTGGACTAGGCAGACTATAAATTAAAGCCTTGAAACAGATGGCAGTTATACACAAATAAAATTTTGGTAAGAGATTTCAGCAGGTAATCGCTCTGAATTGCACTGGAGGAGCTGCTCCCAAAGCACGCCAGCTTCATCATTTTCATCCGCCTGGCGTATACCCACTGCAGCTCAAGGGCGTCTTCCAGATCCATTCAATTAATCCGGTGCTGTACCGGCTGCATCCGCTTAATCCCCGCAAACTTTCTAACCTCGTCCGCCCACCTAACTTTCTGCGGATTCCATCTCACCCCGATCGTTCCTGCTCACGATGATGAGCTTTACAAACGCTGGTACGGATTACCGTACTTGCCAAGATAAAGACAGGGCCTCTTATCGAAGTCTATCGAAGCCTTCACTGAAGCGTCCGCTTTTGTTCAATTTTGCGCTGTCAAAAATCCCACCTTCCTCACCTTCTGTCTACCGTAGATACAAAGCCAGTTTCTCATGAAACCCAATATGCCTGAATTGCAAACGAAAACTTCAAGAACAAGCGCTGTCTTGAAGGTATACAGAAATTCAGTATGTTTTAAGCCAGCTGCGCTTCAATAAGTCCCCTCCCCCTTTTTATTTCTATTTGACGGTAACAATCTAGGGACTTCAAGAGGATATGAAGGAGTGTTTCAATCGACCAAGTGCTCACTATGTCACTGCGACCAGAGTCGTTTTTGTCGAATGTACCTTGAAGCCCTTACCTCTACCATAAAGATCAAAAGGCATTCAAAGGTTGGAACAAACGTTTACCTTACCTTGCATAAACCTGTATATCGAGAGACGGCAGGCTTCACTTTGTCTGAGAAGCAGACCATACAGCGTGGATACTTTGGACTTCTGAGCCATAGCAATTATGCTGCACCCATGAAATTAAGAGTCTCTGGAAGTCCTTACTGTGTCACTAAATCGGTGACAGTGCCATAAAACTCATTCCATTCTCAGCAACTATCAAAGATCTAGGTCCCTGTCGCTCTCCATCTCGTTCCTGCATATCAGCTGGAATTGCCCGCGGTATTCCGGTTGTCCGAATGAAAGAAGCGGGAACTCCCCCTCTCCACGTGGCTTACACTAAAGAGCAGCTTTTCTCTTTTTTTTTTCGGTCGGCGCAGTGACAGCGAGTGTCACGGGGTCACCGAGGAGAGCGATGCTCCTGAGTGCAAGTGCACCGGCAAAACGAGTGGCGGACTACTCCGGTTCTGTCCGGCTGCGTCTGGAACGCCGGAACCTGCTACACTTCGGCTCGCACTGTGGGACCTTCATGTTAGAGCACTGCACAGGCTCAAGGTTGCCCGAAATCCCAGCAGCGCCAGGTCCTGAGGTTGTGAACCCGGGTCGCCTCGGGCTTACAGTTGAGAGCCCGGGTCGAGCGGCAGATGGATCAAGCTTTTGATTCACTGTTGTAGAATGAAGAACACTTGGGGTTTTACAGCAGCGACCCGGAGGAAATAAAGCAGTGGTGCGCGTTGAGAAAAAAGTAGTTATTGACTTTATTCACTCATATATTATAGTACTCAGTAGTATAGTAGTAGCCACCTTACTACGCCGGGGTACCCGGGTTAGATAGATCCTGACCGCGGCAGCTGCCTTTCAGCACAGGAGGAGGAGGTGGTTGTACTGTATTGGTAGGTGCACGGTCTAAATGATCCGGAGTTCTCTAGTGTGACATCCCTTATAGGCTTAAACCACCTTGGGGCTTGTTCAAGCCGTTTTGCTTTTCGTCTTTATAGGAAGCGATTCAGTTCGGTCATCCTGGGAAATCATGTTCATGAAAAAAAAAAAAGTATTTCTTCTAGCTGCCTGGGCGCTTTAATATTAATATATCGCGGATCGTAAATATGACCTTAAAAATCTTGAGTGAATGTAGAGTAGTTTATTACGCATTTATGCAACTCTTTTCATCTGGCTCCTGGAGCTTCCGAGTTCACCTAACTATGCGCATTTACGAGGTCACAGTTCAGAGAGCAGACCGAACGAACACGTTCCATTATCGCTTGTTTTTGTGTTGAAAGTAAACCATTTCTACCAGCGTTAACGTGATTTTAACTCTTTATTGGCCAGTTCATCTGTATATAGGACTAGTGTACATGCTCACATCCAGCACTTAACCTCATGTGGCTGTGAGAATGGCCCGGTATAGGCCTCACTCCGAGCTTTGCTAGGCGGGCCATGCTCAGTACAGCGATAATTTAGCGCCCAGGCCAGACGCGCGCTCGAAGCCAAGGGACTGTGCTGGGCCCGGGCTTTGGGCCACGGGCTCGGGTCTCACACTGAGGCCCGTGCAGTGCTCTACTTCATGCTACACCTTGGAATGAGCTCAGTTACTCCTTTACGCGCCAGAGGACGACTGGAAAATTATTGGTGTTAATGACTCCTGCTTTACACAGCAGGGTAATTATTGCGCTTATATAGAGTGGTCCGAGGTAGATGGCATGTGCACGTTCCTGTGTGAGTAGCAGTAGGTGAAATCCTATACCATGAACAACATGGGGCCGAAAGGTTGTATGTAATAAAATATTTTGATCTTGAGGTAACAGCGCTGAACGTGGACGGGAGCACAAGATCAGAAGACGACACAACGAGCGCATCGCATCGCTCATTGTGTCGTCTTCTGATCTTGTGCTCCCGTCCACTTTCCACGCTGTTACCTCAAGATGCATAACCAACATGCTCAAGCTGCTATTCTAGCTAACTATATTTTGATGTCCTAAACGACAAATTAATTGGGCAACAACTACAGGTTCGTAGAAATAAAAAGAACGCACAACAAATATTTCGCGCGTTTTTTTTTTGTTTTTTTTTTTTTGCCGCGTAAGTTCCGTTTCACTTTTTGTTCCTTTCAAACAGTCAGTTTGTTTGTTGCTTATGCATGCCACACTAAACAAAATGAATAAGGGTCGAGGAGTAGCCTCTGTTCTCTAAACAACGTTCAAACAACAAAATTGGACTTCGTCAGCGCTAAAACTAAAAGAAGCCGTCTTGTCATTTAGCTTTGTGTTCTACAAGAACCCATCTTGATGCTTCCTCTCTACTATATTGCTTACCTGTACGAGCAAAAGTTACGTTATGTTAGGAAGATAGGGAGAGACCGGAAAGCGTGGCGTGACATGGTCCATAAGGTCACGAAAAGTCGGACACGACTGAACTGAACTGAACTGAACGAGTAAAAGTTCCATGGGAACTTATATATTTCGACAGAAACTATCTGTCTTGTATTCCACTCTAGTGATAAGTACACTTCATTGCTTTCCAGGTTCACTTCTAATCTATATTTTTTGTTTCACGAATAGTAGTATACTAGTCCCATAATAAGACCGCCAACTGCACTGTGCACGTCTGAATATAAAAGGGGCGCGTCCACGTCTCACGTGAACTCGTCGTGCAAACTGTATGCCGTCTATGCTATTTCTAGGTTGTATCTTTAAGCACAGCGTACTGAAAGAGATGCTTAATACTGCAAGGCATCTCCTCGTCACTAGTTTAGTCACGTTTGTTTACCTCGCTTGACTTCATTTTTCTTAACAACGACACAACTGAGTTGCAAAGACTTCATAAACGATTGCGCACCGGACGATACACGCAGCGGCTATACCGTGCATCAGCTATTTCATGCTAATTAAAGGTACACGGAAAAATCTCAGAGGTTTTTTCTTCTTAGAAGTAATTACATGCAAATCTCAGACAACCCCTAAGGGTGTTTCCTTTGAGTCACGATCTTCCTTGCACAGCATCGTACAGATAAACATGTGGTAAAGTAATGGCAAGGTATTAGACTGGCACAAGTGGCAAAGTAATGGATTGCTTTCCTGTATGGTTCATACCTGCAGCGTATACGCCATCCACTCCGAAAGGCGGTTGCTTGTACGCATTACTTGCGCGAGTTTTCTCTATCGCCACTGCACGCACGCGTTTTGCCGTATGGCAACTCATTTGCATGCGATAGCCTCTGAGTTTTGATTTCTCAAATTTGGGAAGGATCGACCACGTTATTAAAGGGTCTTTAAAGTGTTTCATTTCAACCCTGTGTACCTTAGATACTTACTTACTCCTTATATCAGCACCTTTATTTTCACTAATTTACACCTTTCCACTATAACCGATTACTATTGCTGCTCACAATGTAAAACATACAACGTTGATTTGATGTTATCGAACCTTCGTCAACCAGGTGGGAGACAGAAGGCGTTGAACTGAGCGTTTGACAGACGGCTGATACACATTCGAGTCGTACATGGCATCTATAGTTGGAGGCATCCTGATAGGCGCAGGCTCTGCTTGGTCACACGTGTCTGATTGATTTACTGCTGTCTAAAGGAGTCACTATGGCCGGTCTATAGACGTCTGACGGGTTTATTACACGTCAGCCCGATCCTTGAAGGCTTGCAGTGTCGGTTACAAAAATACCACCCACCATTTTCGTCGTCAACCACCACTCGTGAGCAATGAACAGTTCTTTTGTAGGTACCCCGTACATTCTGATTCCCGCATTGCTAAATAATTATTTCTTTCATTTGAAGTCATTGCTTGCTCCTAAACTTTGTGATTGAAAGGTTCGACAACACACGCTGAAGATGTAGAAATAAACTTGTTTTGCAGTCCAGAGGTAAGAAGTCATGGCAATGACAAAATTGGCAGTACCAAGTGGAAATAATAGTTTGCAAACACACACACCTTTGCATCGACGGGTACAAACTGAAAGGAAAGCACTTAGCCTAGCCAAGGCTTACAACAGCTAATAAACGAAAGAAAATTGCTGCGAATATCATATATGGTCCAGACAAGTTTGTGAACCGAAACCTGCTTGAGTGTAACAAAATGATTTCGCTGCGAACGAGAACAAAAAAAAAAAACACTAAATAATAAGCACACAATAGTGCAACTACCCGTATCCGGTATTGAGCATATGCACCACGTGCGAGTGACTAATTCGCCGAGTTTCACATACCGCGCACAGCAAGAACAACATGTGCGGCATGCATGCAAGGGTTTTTTGTCATGCCATCATCGTCCATAGATTGGGGCAGTCAATCGATCACAGATACCTACTTGAGAGAACGGAATCCTGCTCCTATCTCTTTCTTCTACCTCGTAACTCCTCTTCCCACTTTAGGCTCCTCTCTCTCTCGTTGCAATGACTTTCAAGCCCGCGGCGTTATAAAAGTATATACGCTCTGTCCACATATGTGCACCTCCTCCCCTTCTACTCCGGTAGCTCGCACGTGCGGCCGTTTTTCTGGTTCAAGGACGGCGGAGCCAAATCGAAATTACTCGAAACTCCGACTCTCGATCTTCTCTTTCCTTCTATTACCCCCCTCTTCTTGAACTTGATTGCACCGGCCGCCGTGTCATTGGCTCTGCCTCCACAGCTCCGCACACCGCCAGCCATACTTGTGTCGGACGACCGGTGAATGCGCGGCGAGTTTAAATCTGATTGCATTAATGTACAGAAAATACACGGCGCAGTGCGAAAGGATGTTGTAGCTGCATGTACGGTTTCCCGTTTTTCCTTTATATCGCTGCAATGTTCTAGGAACTGCACGAACTGGCGCGAGCCTCGTAGCACGGCTCGCATTCGAAATAGCAACGCCAGCCGTGCACTGCTCATCCGGCTTTCATATATTTTTTTCATTTTAACTGGCGCCGACACAGCCACCCGTGCGAAGTGATTTTTAAATACCTCCACGCCTGTCAGTTCGCGGCAGTTTGGGCTAAATAATCACCGGCACTTCGAGTGACTCGCTTTGGGCGTTCCTTTTCATGAGCTGCAGGTGTGGGAAGCGGTGGCGCAATGGGAGCTATGATTTGCTCAGCGAAACGTGAGTAACCACGCTTGGGACGGGAGCGTAAAAGCGACTGTGCTTGCTCTCCGAGAGACTTTGTCCGTCTTTCCGAGTGTCAAAACGATGGCGCAACGCCATACATTAGCTTGTGTAACTTCACTAGAATTCATGAGTCGTTCTGCACACCTTTGACCAGACGGTGACGCATCTCAAAATAACGGCTTGAGAGGCTAGTTGGTGCATCATCGTATTCAGATATGGATAGATAGGGACTACTTAAGTTATGGTGTGTAGATGGACATGTCCTACTGTATTTGCTGTATTTGTGTGGTGGTGTTTTTAGTGTATGATTTGTGACTATGTGGTGATATTTACCTGTCCAGTGTGGTAGGAGTTACTGGGCAATGCAGTGGTGTGGATTTACAAGACAGTATAGAATTTGTGACTGTCATGTTTGGTCGATGTTTTTTGGGCTGAGAGGAAGAAAGTGTCACTTTCTCCTTGGTAAAGAAGAGAAAGAATAGAAGAAAAGAAAGAAGAGATTGGTCACCGCCATGTTTGGACAAGGTTATGGTGTGCGAGGAAGAGTGTGACATTTTCCCCTTGGCAAAGAAGAGGGAGATGAGAAGAAGAAGAAGTTGAGACGTGCCTGAGTGTAGAAGAGGAAGTGTTTTCCGGTTCTTCTTACAGTTGGTAGTGTGCGCGTGTGTTGTGGATCTTCTCCTGTGTTTGTCTTTGTTTGCGCCACATATCTGAATACGGTGACGCATCTGATTACGGTGACCACCCACGCTCCGATTGCCGTGCGCTTGGTTTTAGTGGGGCGAAGCGAGGGGGAGAGTAGTTGAGCTGATCGGATTAAAAAGATTGTGGGGTTAAATTGCCGCAAGTGACGCAGGGTAGTACATATAGAGAATTGAGAGAAGTCTCCCCTCTGTTCCCATTCACAAAAGCGATAAGGCGGAATTTGTTAAGGACAGCCCAAGTTAAATTGTAGCTAAAGGCTAGGGTCCTCTTGAGAAATGGACATTACGCTACTTTAAGGGAGCCTTACGCAAAATGCTCTAATATGAATTTGTGATATGGGAGCGATGTTATGCACACTGTTGTGCTTAAATCTCCTGAGCATGCTCGTTTAAGTATTGTCAAAGAATAAGGGAATAAAAACTGTGCTCAAGCACTTTTAGAAGCAAATATCACGAAAATCAGGCAAACTAATTCTCACCCTTGATCTTTTTTTTTTTTTTTTCGGCAGGCCAACATGCAGTGCAGCTGTCACAATACCATGTCGTTGATTTCACGCCGTAAAAAAAAAGCATTGTGTAGTACCACTATATATTCCATCGCAAACACGGTAGTTCCAACGGGGCAAAGGTATACTTTGAAGGCATTCCTCAGAGAGCACGATAAAAGACGAGCAGTCCGCGCCCGTTATCAAACGACCAATAGACCAATACCGTGCTCACTCACGGCATACGATACGGCATATTGTCTGCCGTGAGTAAGCACGATATTGTTCTATTGGTCGTCTGTGGCTGCCGTATCGTCTGCTCCGTCTTCTGCTACGATGCACCGATCTCTGTTTATCCCGTGTCGCGTCGTTTAATAATTGCTTTTTGCGCCAGTCTAGACTGCATATGTTTAACGACAGTATCAGTGAGCAAAGTTACCTCCTGCTGGAGCATGTCAGATTGCACGAGCGCCTTGCGCTTTTCGGAGAAACACCATGCGGATAGCGAACCTTTGCGGGCTATACGTATGGCTTCACAACACATACCTATCGGACCTTCTAAAAATAAATCTCCCTCGAAATGGCTCAGCATACGTTACCGCATTCTTCTCCAAAGCACTCGCCAACTTTTAACGACCGACCGTCTTTATTGGTGAGCTGCCAAACGAAGGAAATAGTTCGGCAAGTTTTGCATACACGTGTATACCACTCCCGACTCGCATACACATATGCGTTTCGCGGGGCTTTAAAGACACTCTGCATATGAAATGACGTTTTATACTTTCGAAATTCGTTCTAGGACGTTCATGGTTACTCATCACTCAGGGACGACAACGTAAACACAATTTGAAATTAAAAAGACTGCTTTGAAACTTTTCACATTCATGTATTCTTATTGGCGCTTAGCCTATCCTTGCACACGCTGCGGCGTCCGCAAGGACAAATTTTGTTTGTCCACCCCGCTGTGTTGGTGCAGTGGTTAGGGCTGTCGACTACTGTTCCCAATGAATGCGGGATCGAATCCTGGCCGCGCCAGCTGCTTTCCGACGGAGGCGAAAAGCGAGGCTGCCGTTTCTGAGCAAATTCAGTGCACGTTAAAGAACCCCAGCTGGTCTAAATTTTCTGAGTCCACCACTACGGCGTCTGTCATAGACTGAGTCACTGTGGAATGTTAAACCCCATAATAATATCCATGGTGTTCTGGCGATCGCAGGCTTGCAGCACAACAGGTGCTGCGCAAAACTACGCTCCATCATTCATGACTTCGTATGCGTTACGCAGTAAAATTGAGCTATTCTTTAAGCTTCAGAATGCCGATGGGTTGAATTTTGGTACGAACAACTTTAAGGCAATTGCAGCGCATATATTCTATATGTGCCCATGCACATATAGAAATAGGCATGGGCAGGATACGTAGTGCGAAGAGAGGATAACCGATGGTCGCTTAGGGTAACAAACTGGATTCCAAGGGAAGGAAAGCGTAGCAGGGGACGGCAGAAAGTTAGGTGGGCTGATGAGGTTAAGAAGTTCGCAGGGGTCGAGTGGATGCAGGTAACACAGGACCGGGTTAAGTGGAGAAATATGGGAGAGGCCTTCGCCCTGCAGTGGATATAGTCAGCTGCTGCTGCTGCTGCTGCTGCTGCTGCTGCTGCTGCTGCTGCTGCTGCTGCTGCTGCTGCTGCTGCTGCTGCTGCTGCTGCTGCTGCTGCTGCTGCTGCTGCTGCTGCTGCTGCTGCTGCTGCTGCTGCTGCTGCTGCTGCTGCTGCTGCTGCTGCTGCTGCTGCTGCTGCTGCTGCTGCTGCTGCTGCTGCTGCTGCTGCTGCTGCTGCTGCTGCTGCTGCTGCTGCTGCTGCTGCTGCTGCTGCTGCTGCTGCTGCTGCTGCTGCTGCTGCTGCTGCTGCTGCTGCTGCTGCTGCTGCTGCTGCTGCTGCTGCTGCTGCTGCTGCTGCTGCTGCTGCTGCTGCTGCTGCTGCTGCTGCTGCTGCTGCTGCTGCTGCTGCTGCTGCTGCTGCTGCTGCTGCTGCTGCTGCTGCTGCTGCTGCTGCTGCTGCTGCTGCTGCTGCTGCTGCTGCTGCTGCTGCTGCTGCTGCTGCTGCTGCTGCTGCTGCTGCTGCTGCTGCTGCTGCTGCTGCTGCTGCTGCTGCTGCTGCTGCTGCTGCTGCTGCTGCTGCTGCTGCTGCTGCTGCTGCTGCTGCTGCTGCTGCTGCTGCTGCTGCTGCTGCTGCTGCTGCTGCTGCTGCTGCTGCTGCTGCTGCTGCTGCTGCTGCTGCTGCTGCTGCTGCTGCTGCTGCTGCTGCTGCTGCTGCTGCTGCTGCTGCTGCTGCTGCTGCTGCTGCTGCTGCTGCTGCTGCTGCTGCTGCTGCTGCTGCTGCTGCTGCTGCTGCTGCTGCTGCTGCTGCTGCTGCTGCTGCTGCTGCTGCTGCTGCTGCTGCTGCTGCTGCTGCTGCTGCTGCTGCTGCTGCTGCTGCTGCTGCTGCTGCTGCTGCTGCTGCTGCTGCTGCTGCTGCTGCTGCTGCTGCTGCTGCTGCTGCTGCTGCTGCTGCTGCTGCTGCTGCTGCTGCTGCTGCTGCTGCTGCTGCTGCTGCTGCTGCTGCTGCTGCTGCTGCTGCTGCTGCTGCTGCTGCTGCTGCTGCTGCTGCTGCTGCTGCTGCTGCTGCTGCTGCTGCTGCTGCTGCTGCTGCTGCTGCTGCTGCTGCTGCTGCTGCTGCTGCTGCTGCTGCTGCTGCTGCTGCTGCTGCTGCTGCTGCTGCTGCTGCTGCTGCTGCTGCTGCTGCTGCTGCTGCTGCTGCTGCTGCTGCTGCTGCTGCTGCTGCTGCTGCTGCTGCTGCTGCTGCTGCTGCTGCTGCTGCTGCTGCTGCTGCTGCTGCTGCTGCTGCTGCTGCTGCTGCTGCTGCTGCTGCTGCTGCTGCTGCTGCTGCTGCTGCTGCTGCTGCTGCTGCTGCTGCTGCTGCTGCTGCTGCTGCTGCTGCTGCTGCTGCTGCTGCTGCTGCTGCTGCTGCTGCTGCTGCTGCTGCTGCTGCTGCTGCTGCTGCTGCTGCTGCTGCTGCTGCTGCTGCTGCTGCTGCTGCTGCTGCTGCTGCTGCTGCTGCTGCTGCTGCTGCTGCTGCTGCTGCTGCTGCTGCTGCTGCTGCTGCTGCTGCTGCTGCTGCTGCTGCTGCTGCTGCTGCTGCTGCTGCTGCTGCTGCTGCTGCTGCTGCTGCTGCTGCTGCTGCTGCTGCTGCTGCTGCTGCTGCTGCTGCTGCTGCTGCTGCTGCTGCTGCTGCTGCTGCTGCTGCTGCTGCTGCTGCTGCTGCTGCTGCTGCTGCTGCTGCTGCTGCTGCTGCTGCTGCTGCTGCTGCTGCTGCTGCTGCTGCTGCTGCTGCTGCTGCTGCTGCTGCTGCTGCTGCTGCTGCTGCTGCTGCTGCTGCTGCTGCTGCTGCTGCTGCTGCTGCTGCTGCTGCTGCTGCTGCTGCTGCTGCTGCTGCTGCTGCTGCTGCTGCTGCTGCTGCTGCTGCTGCTGCTGCTGCTGCTGCTGCTGCTGCTGCTGCTGCTGCTGCTGCTGCTGCTGCTGCTGCTGCTGCTGCTGCTGCTGCTGCTGCTGCTGCTGCTGCTGCTGCTGCTGCTGCTGCTGCTGCTGCTGCTGCTGCTGCTGCTGCTGCTGCTGCTGCTGCTGCTGCTGCTGCTGCTGCTGCTGCTGCTGCTGCTGCTGCTGCTGCTGCTGCTGCTGCTGCTGCTGCTGCTGCTGCTGCTGCTGCTGCTGCTGCTGCTGCTGCTGCTGCTGCTGCTGCTGCTGCTGCTGCTGCTGCTGCTGCTGCTGCTGCTGCTGCTGCTGCTGCTGCTGCTGCTGCTGCTGCTGCTGCTGCTGCTGCTGCTGCTGCTGCTGCTGCTGCTGCTGCTGCTGCTGCTGCTGCTGCTGCTGCTGCTGCTGCTGCTGCTGCTGCTGCTGCTGCTGCTGCTGCTGCTGCTGCTGCTGCTGCTGCTGCTGCTGCTGCTGCTGCTGCTGCTGCTGCTGCTGCTGCTGCTGCTGCTGCTGCTGCTGCTGCTGCTGCTGCTGCTGCTGCTGCTGCTGCTGCTGCTGCTGCTGCTGCTGCTGCTGCTGCTGCTGCTGCTGCTGCTGCTGCTGCTGCTGCTGCTGCTGCTGCTGCTGCTGCTGCTGCTGCTGCTGCTGCTGCTGCTGCTGCTGCTGCTGCTGCTGCTGCTGCTGCTGCTGCTGCTGCTGCTGCTGCTGCTGCTGCTGCTGCTGCTGCTGCTGCTGCTGCTGCTGCTGCTGCTGCTGCTGCTGCTGCTGCTGCTGCTGCTGCTGCTGCTGCTGCTGCTGCTGCTGCTGCTGCTGCTGCTGCTGCTGCTGCTGCTGCTGCTGCTGCTGCTGCTGCTGCTGCTGCTGCTGCTGCTGCTGCTGCTGCTGCTGCTGCTGCTGCTGCTGCTGCTGCTGCTGCTGCTGCTGCTGCTGCTGCTGCTGCTGCTGCTGCTGCTGCTGCTGCTGCTGCTGCTGCTGCTGCTGCTGCTGCTGCTGCTGCTGCTGCTGCTGCTGCTGCTGCTGCTGCTGCTGCTGCTGCTGCTGCTGCTGCTGCTGCTGCTGCTGCTGCTGCTGCTGCTGCTGCTGCTGCTGCTGCTGCTGCTGCTGCTGCTGCTGCTGCTGCTGCTGCTGCTGCTGCTGCTGCTGCTGCTGCTGCTGCTGCTGCTGCTGCTGCTGCTGCTGCTGCTGCTGCTGCTGCTGCTGCTGCTGCTGCTGCTGCTGCTGCTGCTGCTGCTGCTGCTGCTGCTGCTGCTGCTGCTGCTGCTGCTGCTGCTGCTGCTGCTGCTGCTGCTGCTGCTGCTGCTGCTGCTGCTGCTGCTGCTGCTGCTGCTGCTGCTGCTGCTGCTGCTGCTGCTGCTGCTGCTGCTGCTGCTGCTGCTGCTGCTGCTGCTGCTGCTGCTGCTGCTGCTGCTGCTGCTGCTGCTGCTGCTGCTGCTGCTGCTGCTGCTGCTGCTGCTGCTGCTGCTGCTGCTGCTGCTGCTGCTGCTGCTGCTGCTGCTGCTGCTGCTGCTGCTGCTGCTGCTGCTGCTGCTGCTGCTGCTGCTGCTGCTGCTGCTGCTGCTGCTGCTGCTGCTGCTGCTGCTGCTGCTGCTGCTGCTGCTGCTGCTGCTGCTGCTGCTGCTGCTGCTGCTGCTGCTGCTGCTGCTGCTGCTGCTGCTGCTGCTGCTGCTGCTGCTGCTGCTGCTGCTGCTGCTGCTGCTGCTGCTGCTGCTGCTGCTGCTGCTGCTGCGTCACAGTAATGCAACAACTAGCCTCTAGAAACTCCACGTTTACAAGTACCTCGGATGCCACCTTAAATGGCTCCCTTTTCATGACATTTAATCTAGGCTAAAGAAGGTTGTTTAATGTAATGCGTATTATGTAAACGCATAAACTCTTTCTCTGCCGTAAAAAAAAAAGTCGTTTTTTTTAATCGAAAGATATTAGATTTATTGTTATTCTGACACGTGAAATGGAAGCTAAATAAGCATGCTTTTATGCATGTAAATTTGGACAACAAATGTATATTTGCGACCCATTATGTTCATCGTAAAAAAACAATATTTTCTGCAAAAATTGAGTACTGGTAAAAATGCCCTTCTAAATAAAAAAATAATTAAAATTTTCTAGAATGCACTATATGTTTGGCCTTTTTTGATCACTATCTGTGAAAAAACAAACAGGAGTTCTTAGTTGATTAGTACCGTACGTGATGGTTTCAGTGCGGAAGGCAGCAAGTGAAGAGACTGGTGTTGCGCTGAGATAACTCATTGATGGGCTGCCTTACCCCACCAAGAGGACTAAACAACTGGGCGGCGGCGAAAGGAACAAGCATGCTCGCCGGTCGTCGAACCATGGATGTCCGTTGTACTTGTGAGCGCTCGGTTTTACAGTCGGCGAAAAAACATCTAGATAAAAAGCCAATGGTAGAACAAGCTTAAACTACCTTGAAGCAGACACTAAATGCAGCAATCATTCGAGATACATATCGGCGCATAACGTGTAAAGTATAGCGTGATGTGGTATAGCGCGTAGCTATCGACGATGTAGGCACCATGACAAGTGATAACCGGATTGTACTGATCGGGTGCCAATGACACACAGACTTCCTTCGAATGAATAACTGTCATTAGGCCTCCACGCTTCGAACTCTGATGGGACGGTCTACAACTCATGCGCACGACAGAGAAGTGACGTCAGAATCACATCACAGGATCAAGGATGCAGCCAAAGTTACTGGACCCCCTGTCGCATTGACACATAGATTAGATGAGACCTTAAGTTGGAATGTGCACCTAATTGCAAATTGCAGTGCAAACGATTTATGGTCGTGTTATCAGCGCGCGATGCGACGCCGGCGTACGGAGATCAACACAAGTGGTTTATTGGCCTATAAGCGCTTAATTTGGCCGAGACGTTCGGAGACCGAGAAATTTACAGCTCCAATAAAAACACGCGTGCTTAGCGGCACGGAGGGGTGCCGCTTATTTGCGCCTCGTTTGCAAATGGTTTCACAATGCGCATTAAGCACCGCTATTTTCTGCTATCATTTCTTCGCACCGATAACCCATGGGAAACACACTCGGAGTATTGCACTGGCATGTCTCACTAGTTAGAACGCTGAACCCATCTATTGAAATCGCCGCAGAAACCTTGATTTGATTCTTCTGTGATGCCATCACTTCGCGCATATGTTTAAAACTTCGCGTCAAGCTTTTTTTTTTCTTCGAAAAAACGAATTATAAGTTCGCAGCACAAAAAGCATTATTTCTGCCGTGCTCGGAGTATGCTCATGTGTACGCAGAATATATATCAGCGACCAGTTCGAAACACTGATTGCATTTTGGCCCTCAGAGGAAAGTACAGTCTATTTTTTAATAAACAGTTCGAATTAATCGTTTGTCGTCAGGCTCAAAGGTTTGTGTCCCCTTCAAGACATGCGCGCATGAGATCGAGTGTGAGATGAGGTGCTGAGAAGAAAAACATGTCAAGTTTGTACATCTCAAATTGAGATGCATAATACATGCTAACAAACTTGCCAACGAGATACTCCTGTTGCAGGCTGTTCTCCCGTTCCTAAACGCTACCATATCGCTTGATCTTGAAATTATGTCTACGTCTTGAATATATACGCTGTAGTCGGAAGTCGGACTTCGCTTGAAAAGCAAGAAAACAATTTCTGTCGAAGTGGGCACTCTGTGTTTCAGAAAAGCCAACGCGTTCCGCGTTCCGCGTTCTCTTGCGACGAGCGCTGTTGTGGAACGCGCGCGAATTGGTCCTGACTTTAGGTTTCCCAATACTTTAGAACTGCAGTCGTACGTGAGTATCGATACAAACTTTGAGAATATTACGCCTCACACCCGGCCTGATTACATCTGACGCGAATGGTCCGCGTGCAGCCCCTGGTAACACCGCAGTGTGGAACCCTCCCTGAATTCCGGGCTTTGAGACGGAGGCACCGAGTCCTCCCGAGTGCTTCGCGTCATCGTCGCTGCGCGCTGTCCTTGGAAGCCAAACTGAGCGAACCACTATATACGGGCCATACATGGCAAAATTACTTTTGAAAAGGAATTAAATTACATTACTAATTACTTTGTTGAAAATCGCAGAAAAGTAATTAAATTACATTACCCATTTATTGCTCCCCAAAAATAAGAAAATTACATTACAATTACTTCTGCTGAGTAATTCAATTACTTTGAAATTACTTTCTAGTTTCCATAAATGCAAAAAGTAAGTAACGCTATTAAACAAAACAACAACTTGTACTCCAGAGTATTCTAGTTGACTATAGTTCTGCTCAATTCTGTCTCCTTTTGCCAATCCGTTACGCTGGCTTCGGATTGCAGCACGTCGTTCCTGCTTTCGCGCATTTTACTAATTGTTGTCTATTGAAGGAGTGATGGCGCACTTTAGTAAAAGTAATTTCGAGAGGAATTAATTACTCTGCCGCGAAATTACTACCAAAAAGTAATTCACTACATTACTAAAATACCAAACTGAAAAAGCAATTCATTACATTAGAAATTACCGAAAAAAATAATTAGATCACAGTAATTTCATTACTGTAATTCAATTACTGCCATGTCTGATACGGGCTTCGCTTGGATACGTCGTAAACGGCGAGCTGGGCAAGTTACTACTAGCTCGACTTGGACAGGCCGAGTAGGAGACGTTCTTAGTGAACACTTTTCTTAGCCACAGCAAGTGTTTGACATGTGCCTGTAACATGCACGGATACGTCCCTTTCATGTGAGCACGGGTGTGTGCAATACCTGTATAAACATCGACTAAGCGTAGACAGAACATCCGGCACCATGTCAGTGCTAGCTCCCTCTTATTCCAGTTGCATGTCTATCACAAAGTGATGTGCGAAACGTCACGTTCATTTGTTCGCGTGAAGGTCTTATTTTTGAGAGCCATGTTCAGTGTGAAGCAGTAATGCGGCTAATGTCCCACTATCGCCAACACACGCACGCAGAGCACGTGTATGTCTGGTTCCACATCAGCCACATATTCCTCCGCCACTGTCTCAGTTCAGTCGTTCAGTCGTGTCCGACTCTTCGTGACCCTATGGACCATGTCACGCCACGCTTTCCGGTCTCTCACTATCTTCCTAACATCGCATAACTTCATCTGCAGTGCCTCGAGGATGCCATCTAACCATCGCGTTCGCTGCCTACCCCTTCTCCGGCGACCCTCAACCTTTCCCAACATCAAATCTTTCTCCGGCGACTCCTCTCTTCTCATCAGATGACCAAAGTAGCTGAGCTTTAACTTTAGAATTTGACCCTCCAATGAGCAGTCAAGGTTTATGGTCGACAATATCGACTGATTTGATCTTCTGGCAGTCCAAGGAACTCTCAAGAGTCTTCGCCAGCACCACAATTCAAACGCGTCAATTCTTCGGCAGTCAGCCTTTTTCACAGTCCAACTCTCGCATCAATACATAACAACTGGAAAGACCATAGCACGAGTTATACGGATCTTGGTTGGCAGACTAATGTCTCTCCTCTTTACTAGGCGGTCAAGGCTAACCATTGCTCTCTTTCCCAGAAGCAGGCGTCTCCTAATTTCATGGCTGCAGTCTCCTTCCGAGGTAATCACTGTCTAGCTCGGACGAAAAACTTCAGCGTCAGCATTGTCAAGCGAGCAAGGGCAACAGCTTACGCCAATGGAGTACCGGACTAAGGACACCGCCCTCCTCTTCCCAACCTTCTAATTTTACTTCAATAAATATGTTCATCACCGTCGTCCGGCCCTGTCTTGAAATCGCCGTTTAGATGAATGCCTTTCAACAGGACAGATTGCATGCATTATGCACGCAGGGCACCCTGCATGCCCTTGAATGACCTTAGAAGGTCGCTTTTGTTACTAAATTTGAGATAGCACCTATTCCATAACCCCGGACAATGCACACCTTTTGCAATTTTCTTTGGTGGTAAAAAATAAAAATGCGGATTTCCCTTCAGATTGGTCGTTGCCGAAGAAAATATGTGTTTTATGGTAAAAATAGGAAAGATCGAATGGTAGCATGGATGTGGCTGAACGCAATGCACAGACGCCAAGGAAAAGTTCAGTGCTGAAGCAGATATACATAATACTGTAGGTTAGTAAATATAGAAGTTCGAAAGAGTTGCAGGGAGAGAAAAGGTTGGGAACTGGCAGGAATTATCCTTCTGCAGCGGATGTGGCGAGCGCAGTACTTCGAGGGATCTCCACCTCCAGCACGCTTATTTACTTTTATTTTGTTTTTTGTTCCTTTTTTATTTTCATTTAAAGATTTAACTGTATTCCCGTAACTGGAGAGGAATTGGCGTGGAAAAGTCACAAGGCAGGTTGAGATCCCCCCCCCCCCCTCTCCTGGTTTGCACTTGGCATCCTTGACAAACAAACAAACGTTACTTGTTGGCATAAGCTAACCAGCCACAGTAATCATTTGCAGAACATAGTCGTAACACGCTTTCCATTCCAATTCATACAGAAGCGAAGAAATACAAAATGCTCTGTGATAATTTCATACAATGAAACCAACGAAGCAGGTGCATAGAAGATAATGCTTAGTTGCATATAAAATTTTATTACCTAATTAATATCCCCATTCTAAAACTATTTGGCCAGTCAGTGCAAAGCCCCTGTATGTGTGTTCGTCATTTGTCTTCCGGTCAAGCCTCACGATCTTCCATGCTTCTTTAAAGTTTTAAACTTTTCGCTTCTTTCCCTCGAAGCGTTTAGCTAGCTTCGGCGAAAAACAACATGCAGTACTAAGTCATTCATTAGGTTTTATTTACTTATTATTTATTACTAGTTGTACCAGTTGAAGTACAATATTTTAGCACTGCTAGTAGTAGTATTCATATATTCATTTGTGTCATTTCGCCGGCTGGCGATAAGCAAAATTTTTAGCGTGTACATAGACTAAAAGCGATTAGTTCTTGGCGGGCTTTTAGTCGTGTATAACTCAGATCAGCTGATCTGCCCCAGGATGTGTCCATCGATCAAAACGCAAATTTTAAAGGATAAAAAGTTTTCCTTCCATCAATCGCGCAAAGTGTAGAAAGCGCAGCATTTACCACCTTTGTGGGGTTATGTCAACTTTTAATTTCGACGCTGCCAATTTTTTTTCTTTCAAACATAGTTGAAGAGGTAATTAATGAACGTATGCTAAATTGAAGCAATGTAAGTAATATTAAAACCTAAAAACAATACGTGTTTAGAAAACTGCAATGTACGGAAACAGCGCTACTACGCATTAGGTAAAAAGACCGTCACAAATGTGGGAACAAACAATACAGAATGGGAATATTCCTTTACTTTAAAAATAAATTCGACTTCATTAAACCAGACATCTTATTGCAAATTTTAAGTGAATGTAGCATAAGGAGAATCGCTCTTAACCTAATGAAAAGCTGTTTAAGTAACCGACTACAGTGCACAGAAAGATTAGTTCTTATCGGTGCTACATATAACTATAATTGGTTTACAGGAAAGGAAAGGTATGGTATTTGTCACACTTTCTCCAGCAAGTGTGTTTGGACGGTACACCATTTCTCATGTCTCGCGGTGTTCCTCGGCCCGCGTTCAAGTGTGGGATTGCAGATTGCACGAACGCTAGACAAGAACACATCTCGCGGAATCTCGTGGGAATATGAGATATCTCTTGTACAAATCTCGGGCACGGGATTTCGTTCCATGAGCCTAAGAAGGCTTTCGCCTTAATACAACGGTGAAGCCATCCAGCGCTCTGAATCTCAAATTTATTGATACTGCAGCTTAAAAAATAAAGCTTCAACTTGTCAAATCTTATCTACAGCATAAAAACCAGTATAGCGAGATCCATCGATGTTATCAATAAACTGAGAAACCTGTTGCCGTAACAAATGAAAAAAAGAAGCAGCTCTATTATAGTCTAGGTCATTCACGTCTCAATACTGGATATCCGTTTAAGGAACGACGAAGAAAAACAAATTAGATAAGGTATATACATTGCAGAAGCGAATATTGCCCATTACATGAGAATGCACCTTACAGGACTCACTCTGACCCGTTTTTCAAGAAGAACAATGTACTAACAATCGCGAATCACAGGATTAGAAAAAGAAGACAATTGTCATATTCCGTGCAGTCAAGCTGAATGAAACAGACCTTGTTTTCGAAAATACCTGTCGAAGAAACACGAATGCAGCACAAGACACACAACTTACAGCAAGAGTAAGATACGCACAAATTACGACATGGAAACGGAATTCTTCCTTATACCAGACTCGTTAAACTATCTCCCTACCATAATGATAATTGTAAACAAATCATCGTCCACAGCAGTTTTTAAAAAGTTGAATGCGTAATTATAGTTACTATAAAAAGGACTTGACTTCACACACGTTCTGCTTCCCTTGAGCACCTGCATTATATTTTCCGCTGTAAAAATTCAATCGAGTTCTGCGTCGATATCTGTATTATCGGTGTTTTTTTCTACCAGTTACTAAATGTAGCCTTTTTATGCCTTCTTTTTTTTTTTTTTTTACCTAGTGCTGTGGTATTGTGTGTATTGAAAGGCTGACGCTTGTCAGGCATCATGTCTTTTTGTCTACTTCTTAGACATGTACTTTGTACCTCGTTCACCTGAAATAAACTTTCATTTATTTATAATAATTGGTGCACAATAGAACCCAAAGGCGCACGTAAAAAATACGCCTTGCCCTCATACGTTGTGGAAAATTGTCGCTAAATGAACAGCACTGAGTGCGTAAACGTAATAAACGTGGCAAAATGCGCAGTTAACTTTCTGCGCTTACAAAAGCATATACTGCGTTAAGGAGCAAATAAGAAATCATGAAAAACTAGCGCTCTGCTCTATGCATATATTTTAATCCACGAGGCAGTAATACTTCATTACTTTATCACTTAAATATGCTTGTCAGGCACCCAGAGGATAACCTTTCTTCAGTTTTGTTTAGGACGGCCGTAATAATCATTAGCAATAGTAGTAGCAAGGATGAGCAACGTTTGCGGCAGCAGTAGTTACAATAATTATGATAATAATCACAAATGATAGTCATCTGTGACCGCGGAGAAAAGCACCAAAATCCTGATACCTCAACACATAAAAAGAAAGTGGAAGCAAACCATCTACTACTCTACCTCCATTACGGCTTTCACTGGATCACGTGACCACTGATGCCAAATTCTCATTGCACAGCATGTGAACTATTATCATTGCTCGCAAAGCTTTCAGGCTTTCCCGCCGTGGCGCTTTAGTAACATAATTAAAGTTAGTTTTTATCAGAAGCAAAGAATACTGTCGTACTACACTGTGAGCCCTACGTGTCTGGGCTCCGTGTGTCTGGATCCTCGCCATAGTATATTAACGCTGTCTGGAGCGGAGTGAGCCGGAAAACCGCGCATGCTCAGTTGCTCACTTGTTCCCGCTAAATGCGGGCCACACTGTACGTGTTAAAAGAAAAAGCTATACACGTCTGCCAAGGCCTCAGGCAACGGTGGATTAGCATCAGGCGTGTGACACCGCTGTGCGCCGAGATTACAAAGAGACATATTGTCACGTAGTGGTGACAAGGCCGTTGACTCCAAAAGGCACAGACTTGATGGTACTGAAATTACCTCTTTATTGGGCTGACTTGCGCCCGCAAAAGGACTAAGCAACTCGGCGGCGGCGATAACAACAAACATGCTCGTCGATCGTCGAACAAAGAATGCTCGTCACACTCATCAACGCTCAAATTAAAGGCTGCTCAGAACAATCTAGATAACGTCGCAAACTGCTACCAGCACAAGCCGGAACATAGAAAGACACACGAGTGGCCGGAATATTCGAGACAGATCTCGGTGCGTCTTGCGCTACAGCGGAACTGATAAAGGTGCGACTCGCGACATCAAGCACTAACAAAGAATACAGAACTGATACGCGATCCAGAATCAGAGTGATAAGGCCGTATGCCGGCGGCTGTTAAAAAAACAACAAATACAGTTTTGAAGGTTTCGCGGCAATATGTACAAAAGTCCCACGTTTATTACAAACCCGGACGTATTATCAGTAAACTCCTCCAAACTTGCTGACCTAGACTTGAGTAGAGCGAAGCCAGTGTGGCGTCAACATATTCCAGGACTGCCTGGTACATAGTCGTATGGGCATGCAGATGTTTAGGCAGTGTTTTCCGACTAGTACATATTGTTGCGAGGGGAAAAGCCTCACGAAGAACGAATCGAAGACGGCGTGCGAGCGCAGGCAAATCGAATAAAAACGATTAAAATTCAAGCAGTAAACACGTAGTGAGCGAGGCGCAGTTGGCCAGCAGATGTGCATCGGGGTCGTCACATGGTATCTGATTTACATTGGCTGCCGTCTTGACTCCGTGCTCGGGCTGAGTGCACGCAAGTACCCATCGGTTAAAACGACCTTGCTCCGAACGATAATTGGCGGGGAATTTCCTGTAGGAAGCAATCCGCTTAAGTGTTTTCCTTTTGTAATGCACTCGACCCTTTTGTTTGCGGCGCTATTTTTAAACGCCCATTTCCTGGGTCGGGCCCCGTCGTAATCTCGGTGGTTTTCTATTCGTAAACAACCAGTGGGTAGAGAAAAGAAAAAAAGGTGGAAATAGCCTGATATTCTTTGCCAGTACCGTTGGGGTAATGCGTAAATGCGGCCACATTATCAATTTCTTTAAAACCTTATAGTAAGTGCCGTGAAAGCAATGAAAGCAGTAACTGATGTCGTCTGGTTTGGACAGCAGTTTCAATACGGCCTTGGTGCTTGAGATTTATCAGTTGTTCTATTGCCAGCCTCAGTCTTAAGAATTTGGCAGGAGTGGCAGAAAAATAAGCATGGGAACAATCGAACAGCTGTAAAATCATTACATGACTTAAAAAGCAAAACAGGAACAGTGATACAACCACCACAATGGATAATTTTGCTCAGAACGGCTGCGCAAATTGTAAAGGCCCGTTCACACTTGCGACTAGCAGCGGTCGCGCGACCGTTTTGGTCGAAAAGCGACAGTCGCAAATGGTCGCATCGGTCGAAAAGCGACTGCCGCGGACCGATCGGGCACTGCTCGAATTTTCAGTCGCGCGACTACTAGTCGCAAACCATTTCACCAATCAGCGAGGTCCCGGAGTACTCAATCGAGCACCTTCTCAATGCAACTAAAGAATACCCCTATCTTTTCAACAAACGGCACCCGGAATTCAAAGGCAGGGAGAATACCCCTATCTTTTCAACAAACGGCACCCGGAATTCAAAGGCAGGGAGATAGGATATGGCCTGGGAGGAGATTGGAAAGATATTCGGACTATCCGGTAAATACCATGAACTTTTGAGAAATGGGTTTTTCACGCTGGTGCAACATTTTATATTGACACCACGGTGATTAACATCGTCTATTCGTCGTCGGCGTTCTCCTGGAAACACGAGAGCGCGGCATG
This sequence comes from Amblyomma maculatum, assembly GCF_055883805.1. Taxonomy (NCBI): domain Eukaryota; kingdom Metazoa; phylum Arthropoda; class Arachnida; order Ixodida; family Ixodidae; genus Amblyomma; species Amblyomma maculatum. The sequence continues at coordinate 117,277,587 of NC_139351.1, read as the reverse complement.
CGTACCGGCTCGCCTGAAAAAGCTGACGTGTCTGGCAGGCGGCAGCTACCGACGTCCACTGTCATCGCCCAGCAGCTCTCCTACTTCCAACTCGTTCGGAACGAGAACAGAACGAGAAGGCGACTGTCGCAAGTGTGAACATCGGTGGTGGCGAGCTCCTCTCCTCTGGTCGCGCGACTGGTAGTCGCGCGTCCTCATCTAGTCGCAAGTGTGAATAGACCTTTAGTCTCACACAATCAAGCACCTCTACTATTTACCGTCCTCATTTCGTTACGCTGTTCCGAGGGCACCCAGTGGATAAATGCCTTACGGAGGTTGGTGGTAAGTGGATTAGTGGTGGGTGGTTCTTCTGAAGGGTGAAGGTGGGATGATCAGGTGGGTCGAGGGCAGCAGCGGGGATTGCGGGATGGGATGGTTGTGGCTGGCTTGTAGTGATTCCGAAGTGAAGCTTGCTGTCCCTATGCGTCTTTGAAATCACTTTCATGATCACCTTTTCGTTCCGCTGCTCCGTGGGCATTCAGTGGATAGACGCCTTGCGTAGGTTGGTGGTAAGTGGATTAGTGGTTGGCGGCGCTTACAGTGTGCGGGAGGGTATCGTTTCTGGACGTTCCACACAGACGACGCCGGCATTTTCGTCAAATGCCATCCACTGGTACTGCAATCGCCGTAAAACAAAAACGCCATGCACGAAAGCTATGCTTGCCGGTATCCTCGTGACGCCACAGGTTCTACATATAGGCGCAGCGTGCCGCGTCAGCGTTGTAGACGGGCATGTGGCAGTAATCAAAGCCGATCCAGGAAATTGGTCAGACAGGCCCACCGCATTTTATCGTTCACCATGTGCCATGAAAATGGGGGTCACGGTGCAAGCTCCCATAGCCTGTACTCTCTGTAGATGGCTCCGTAATATTCTTAGCCGCTTCGGCTTCATCCGTTTTACACTGAGGTTGTGGAAGGACTTAGTAACGGTTGAAATTTCCAATAATTTGGCGTTACTAGGAAAGTATAACAGTGGCAAATATATTAATAAAAAATGTTTACTTCATTATTGAAATGCTCAAACTCGGCTATTCCCAACGTTCTTAGAGAGTGAGTGAGTGAGTGAGTGAGTGAGTGAGTGAGTGAGTGAGTGAGTGAGTGAGTGAGTGAGTGAGTGAGTGAGTGAGTGAGTGAGTGAGTGAGTGAGTGAGTGAGATTTTATTAGTCTATCCTTTCCCCAGGCCGGAATTTGCCGCAAATTCTGCCGACCAGCTGGCAGCTCGTGCTGTGGGCTTGCAAGGCCGCACGCCTCCTTCAGTAAGCCGAATGCGTATATAGCAACTGAGCTAGGGCAGTAAACAGGACATTTATCTCTCCAGACAGCGCATAGTCGCTGTACGGCGTAAGGAACATGTTGTGACCGGCAGTTCGATATCTTTCGTTCTTTTATTCGTGCGTGATCGCGAATTAGCTTTGCGTATGGTGCAACTTTCAGCGCTCGCTCGAGTTGCCGTGGGGAATACCCTTTCTTGTCTGCCGGCAACGGGCCGGTATTCCGGCACTGCGGAAGCTCTGGAAGAGCTGAGAAAAAAAAAAGCAATAGAACTTCGCACGAAGCAACGAAATCATTACAGAGATAACCGACGGCTGGTCGGCCGAAAAGAAAGCACGGTCAAGCGGCACACGTGTGCAGGACATTTGCGTTCCGCTGCACTGCGCGCACGTGCTCCTTACCGTTTCTTTATTTTAATCCGAGGCTGAAAAAAAGGTTGCCCCCACTTGGAGAAAAACGTTTCACTTGATATGCCAACGCCTCGCGTAGCAGTACGTCAGAATTTCACTGTTTCTGAGCAAGGTGTTTCGGCGACAAACACGGATGACGTTCAACCTATGTACGAATAGAGCAGGGATATACTAGTGCAATGCCAAAATATTTATGGCTGCCATATAATAGATCGGAAATGACAAGCTTACTGCGTTACGTCATTTTGTCCTGATAAAGATCCGAAATCAGCAGGGACAATGCGTTAGATCATTTTGTCATTTTCTTTACATATTTCTAGGCTAAAAAATACAAGGACAATTTAAGTACTTCACGAAGTATACGCTGCTTTTTCGTAGCTACAGTTTTGCCAGCTCATTAGACAAATAGGACTTGTACGTCACGCGAGAAGACGCCCCTGACATCACTCACTGGATTAAACGGGTTGAGCAAAGCACAGGTAGACAGAGCCTTTTTTTCCCACCATCCAGCTTTCTTTAACGTGAAGAGGGGAACTGAGGCGGGAATTTCGGGCAGGGTCGAACTTCTGTTTATTTCCAACGTGTATCGGCATACTAGGCTTAGTTGGGCCGCGCAGAAAACTTTTGAATGTACTCGATACATTGATGATGTACTGCGTTCGCCCGTGTATATTAGATGCAGTTATTACTCGGAGTAGGAGGTGGCTAGAAAGAGGTGACCTACCGGCACTTCCTGCGCGTTTGACGCGTAGCACGTTTTCGGTACCCCCTTGCACAATCGATATTTGTACTTCTAAAAGTGATGCGTTTTCGAGGAGAAAGTTGGACGAACTCGCGGACCCAGCAGCCGGAGCTTATAGCTCTTCGCCACCTGTTTGAGTTCGAGAGCGACTATATATGTTGCGGTTCACGAAGTCGCATCTGGCTTATTTTTGTGTTGATTAACGAACTTGCTGTTTCGTGACGGCAGATTTCTCAGTAGGATCGTTATTAAATGTGCTTTCTCCAAAATGAATCCTGATGCAAATGTTAAAGGCGTGACTTGGGGATTCCCTAGTACGCAAATCTCACCTTGATGGAGGGTGGTATTTACCTGTCTTGACCCAGATTAGGGTATACCCAGAAGGCAGGAGTGATGGAACTCTTGACAGCAACAACAGGAACTAGAGGTGTAAGGAAGTCCGTGTCCACTCACCAATATTTCGTCAGGAGGCGCTATCTTCATCTTTGGCTTGGCGATGACAGTCACTCGGGCCGAAGCATTGGTCAGTGTACTCTAGTCGACATTTGTTCACTCCCGCCTCTCGTTTTCGTTTGTTTTGGCCCACACCTGAGAAGTTTCTCTAATAAATTTATTCGTCCTCTACAGTGTTGTTGCCGAAAAATAAAGCACGCCACGTACGGCCCTCGCATCTACAAAGCTGTTGAGCGAACTTTAGCTGGCGCAGCCGTCATAAGACCATCAAAATGATAAAGTAATTATCAGCGCAAAGATAAAACCAATAGGTCGTATATAGTTCACAAATTCTATGACTCCGCAGCGCGTGTTCACTGAGGCGGTCCACCATAGCGGGCTGCCTTAAAATAACCTAGTCTCTCCCCCCCCCCCCCTTCCCCGCGCCCCGATACCCCAGCTGCCGACAAAAAGCGGCTCTATTACAGGTCTACAACATTCGCCCAGCGACGTCCTCCTAGCCTGACGCGGTCGCTGAAGGACGTGAACCTTCCGCTTTAAACAACTGCCACTTGAACACAGGTGTGATTACTTCACGGAGCCGAGGCAGCGATGAGTAGACCCGGATAGCCGAGTGCACATTTAATCACCCATGAAGATTTACATTGTTTGACCCCCCTCTCGTACATGCCGTTCCCCTGCCACGGCACCCCGCCTCCTTTCAGCGTTAATCTTGAGGCCATCCCCGATGCTGCTCGTTCCCAGCCACATATCCGTAGACGGAGCCAGAGCGAGAGCTGCCGTTCAATTACCTGACGGCACGTGCCGGAACCTAAGCCTGTTTCCGGAGAGAAAAGTCTTCCCCTCGGGACGAGGTCATTTGCACAAGACAAACACACACTTACGCGACCCTCGGTGCGCGTGGCCAGACAGAACAAGAAAGGGAGGGAGGGGAGGAGTGGAGTGCAAGGGGGGGGGGGGGGGGGGGGGGCCTTGCCGATCCAAACGGGAAACCTGCGTACGTATCTCGGCCGGCAACGGCGGCGGAATGACGACCGCGAGCTTGTTTGGTCCAAAGCGCGGACATTTGTGGTGGCGGCGTGCCGCGTCCTCGGTTTCCCCAGCGCAATAAAGCGTCGGGGACGATCCGTTTGTTGCAGAAGAAAACGCAACCGCTGTCAGCTGTGCGATGGGACACACTTGCGCAATCGCTGGGTAACACGGTAACACAATTCAAATTGATCGCAGGAGCAAGGGCATCTTACGCTGCCTAAAACAGTGGTGCAGAGATGTTGTGACGTAGAGACCAGGAGATGCACATCTGCCGACAGCGTCCTCAGTTAGGCTGCTCCGCCAGAGCGTAATACGTGCGCAGCATTGACATTATTCATGGCGTCGATGTCATTGACGCCACTGCGATCGCTGACAGTGTTGAAAAGTAAAGAGAACAGAGAAAGCATTGGACAAGCTTCTACACCTTAAACTTCAAATTAATGGTTCCGGCTACTGCTTCGTCTTTACATCGGAGTGAAGCATACTGCACTGCCTTCCGGATCGCATTTAACGTCAACTCCGAGAATACCGGGCCTAAGTATTTTCTTCCGGTCATTGCAGGCCAGCTGAAAAATTTTCTCCGAGGTTCCTCGCTGGTGCAAGGGGAGGAGCTTCCTCCGATTATGACAGATTTGCTGCATTAAGGAAGGCGCGTGTCGAAACTATCTAAAACGCAGCGAAAATTTATGCAACCACAACCGTAAGAAATACAGGGTGTGGCACGTGCACTTTGATAGTCGTCACGAGATTTCATTTATTTAGAAGTTTATAAAGTGCACGATAGCGTACAGTAAGGAAGCCTTCAGAGAAACAATGAAAAACCCAGAAACGACACACTGACCACATTCTAATGAAGATGAATTTCACAATGGCCTTCGTCTATGGTGCCTTCTCTGTTTCGCCATGTTGTGGTCGTGCCTGTTAGCGTTGATTTTCGCATCTGTGGATTAACGACCATCTAAATAAAGCCGCAGTCATTTTAAAGGATTGCATTTAATTTATTCAAAATGTTCAGAGGGGAAGCGAGGGAACGAAACTGAAGGAACTTTTAACCGTTATGTGGCCGATAGGAAAGTCCTCCATCTATACTTTATCGTCATCAGAAGGAACAGAGAGAGAGAGAAAGAGAGAGAGAGAGGGGGGGGGGATAACAGCCTGGCAGCAGCGGGACTGCAGAGTTACAAGCCAAAGCTCGACGACAGAGGGAGCACTGCTTCCAGGAGAGGTGTGAAGTGCAGATCGTCATTCGACAACACATCACTCTTCCTAGCGCCCAGAGAACGCACGCGCTTGTATCCCTGCAAAGACGTCCAAGGACAGCTGTTACTGGCCAACATGATGTTGGCGACGAGCCGCAGAGTCTTTCCGACCTGCGAACCTCTGGTTGTTTACCGTAAACTCAAACCGACTAAGGGAACGTTTAGCTGTAGTTTGCTTCCAACCCCGTGTATACGGTGATCTGACCAAGTAATCGATCAAGCTCTATTCTAATGAAGAAGAAAAAAAAAGAGAACAAATGAAGATCACAGCAATACCGCGAGCTTAGCAGAAAGGACGTGCGCTCGTTGCTTGGTGCCTGAAAGCCGACCACTCCTGGTTTGAAGTAGCAGGTAAATAGGCTAGGCTTGCGAACGCTCATAATCGCTCGATCCGCAGGAAAGTCAGCGGCAAAAATAGGGGCATTTAACTTTTACTTGAGAGAAGGACCAGCGGTAGGCAGAGGCAAACTCTAGCGTACTCGACCTCGTTCGTAAACGACAAACATATTTATAGACATGTGTTGAAGCAGAGGACAAAATAAAGTGCACTAGGAGGGAGCTTATTTAGAAAACATGAATAAAGCTTCAGTAGAAGTTACAAGGCTGTTCGACGGAGATAATAATGGTCTCAGCACGTGGCGCAATTTCCTGCTCGCGGTGGGTGCTCCTTCCCAAGCCATTAAATAAACAACTTTTAGAATATCTGCTGTTCCTACAGTTAGTCGCTTTGTCTTAAACGCGAAGGTGCGTCTTCTGGTGGTTGAATAGGTCGTTGATCCGCGAGCAGTGCGCCGTCACTTTTGTGAGGGGTGTCGGGTCAATTCAATTCAATTCAATTTTATTATATCCGTTTAGTACATTCCAGCTTATACATACAGAAGGAGGTCCCAGAGTCAGTGACTGTATCGGGACCTCCGATAAATGACAGATATCGATTAATATACAAGACAGCAATAATTCACAGTAAGATAAATTGAACGTAGACAATAAATGAGTTCATAATAAAAATAACATTATTTTGCAACACTCTGAGCAAGCAAGTTAAACACCAAATCAAACAGTAATAAAATATATGTAGTAATTTAGTAATAAAATAATAAAATAAATAAAATAAAATAAGAAAATATAGTAATAAAATAATAAAATAAAAAAACCTGTTAAACCCCATAAAAATACATATCACGTAAAGCTGATAACATAGTCATTATTCAGTATTCATTATTCAGGTCCTTGCCTATATATCACTCTGACGGCCTCTCCAATTGAATGCCTCAGATAGTGTCAATGAGCGAACCGCCGCCGCCACGCTTACACGTGTTGGCCAGTCATTTTATAGATTGCCTTATCTTACAACACCAAAAAATACCCCTAAGATATTTTATAACCCTAAAAAGGAAAGAGCGGGAAGTCCCTGAAGGGGGGCAAAAGGGCTAAAAAAGCGTCAACGGTCAAATCAAGAATTGATATAGCGTTCCACTGTCACAGCGGAATGAAAACATAGCTGTCTAAAGGGTATTTTAGCTGGAACCAGGAGAACATTGGAGGACTTGAAGATCCATGAATGTGACACCTGGAGGAGGAAGTGCGTTTCAATTTTATGCATGCATAGGTGTGTGTTAATGTCCAAGCGTGGGGGCTGAGAGACAAAAGAAAAAACCTGAGAAAGGCAGAAAAGTAACAACGCGTGGATAAAGGCCGTTATCGAAGAGATATGGCACAGTCATTGCTGACAGTATATTAGGGTCGAAGTTGATGAAGATTTGGATGAGCTACATTTGGAACAGCTTTGCCCCTGCCAGAGACAACGCATGAATGACATTGACGTAAAGCTGTCTCCCAGTGTCTCTTCTTGGTGTTCTATAACATGCCTTTCGTGCTGCATGTGGTAATGTGCTGCGTACTACATGGTTACTCCAGAAAATTTTGTTACATTTTCTATTCACTATACGAGTAGAAAACCAGTGACGTTGCAGATTATTGCGCCTTTTTATCTTCACTTCTCACGATATTAAATTATAATATTGTGCATTCCCTTCCTCTTCATGCAAGTTCCTTTTCGTCTAAAGTCAAATTGAAAAAATGTTCAATAGCTATCCGACCGTGCCATGTTCCTTCTCATTCAAGCTATGATGGAAAATATTGTAACCTGTTCTCATTGAATTACACAGCCTCATCATGTACCTATTATTTTAAGCTCAGATGGAGAGCATGGATAAGCTTTTCGCCTATGCTACGCTGACGAGAATATTCCAATTCTTCTGGGTTTTTATGAGAGACATTTATAACCTGATAGTCCTGTTTTCCTGTAATCACTTAGGCGTGCCATGTTCCTGTTGTTTGATCTGAAATGGAGAACATGGGTAACCTGTCAGCCCATATTTAAGCAGTCGTGTCATGTTATTTATTCATTTAGGCTCAACTACAATAACGGGTAGCCTGTTCTCTCATGGTTGCGCATCCATGACTTTTTTCTTATAAGCTCAGAGGGAGAACATGGATAACCGGTTCGCCTATATTTGCGGAGCCATGTCATGTTACTGTTCGTTGAAGGCTCATGTGGAAACATAGGTAGCCAATTAATTATCACATAGTTACGCATTCAAGTCAAGTTGCTATCTTCAGATTAGTTGGACGGTGTGGGTAACCCAGTCTTTTAGGTTCATTGGAATACATGGGTAACCCGTCATTCTGTACATATATTACGAAGAGAGCCAATTGCTGATGGCTATCTTCAGATTAGTTGGAGGGTGTGGGTAACCCAGTCTTTTAGGTTCATTGGAACACATGGGTAACCCGTCATTCTGTACATATATTACGAAGAGAGCCAATTGCTGATAACTCCAAGGAAAGCATATAGGGAACTTTTTTTGTGTAAAGAACATGAAATGTAACCACAGATATAATTGTTAGGAAGCAGAAGAGAAAACAGCCACATGCTGCGGGTGGCATGCGAACCTGTGACCTCCGAATTTCGCTTCCGGTTCTTTTGCTGCCAACTACGGCGACGGCTGTTTAATCTTCATAACAATTTCATTGTCACTTATGTTGCACGTAACCTAACCTTGAGTGTGTTTACCAGCGCCATCCTCATAGGTACGCAACGGGGTAATCTTTCTATTCTTCCTAGCTCGCATGGCAAACTTAGGTAACCTCTATATTTACGGAGCCGTGTATGCAGTGTACATAGTCATCTACTATTAGGGTAAACGTGGGCACTTTATAGCTTTCCCCTCCTATGATACGATGCGTCTCTGCGTTTCGAGTGTACAGGGGCAGACAAACATGGGGGTAAGAGAATGTAAAATATAGGCATGTAAATAATAAATTTTTGCTTGCTTTAAGACAAAGACTTTTTAAAATTGAAATTTCCATCCCAGTTTTTCTTCCTTTCTTTCTTTCCTGCCTTCCTTCTTTCGTTCTTTCTTTTTTTCATTCTTTCTTCCTTTCTTTCTTTATTTTTTTTCATACCTTAGTGTCATAATTTCTCTTGAACGCCGCCTCATCTATGGCATGCTCTTCGAGCATGCAATGAGAAAGTGTCAAGCAATAAGAAAGGAAAAGAGTCGTTCGTCTCTGAGAGCTAATTATTTTTGCCTCTCTGTCATAATAGACGACTGTTTCTTGCCTTGATATGTCCAGTGTAAGGGTAATGGTTAGCTGCATATAGTAGCCACCAGTGCACGTCGTCTGTATCTGTATATACAATATCAATGGCAATAAGGTTACTTTTAGAAATGATTATTGAAGTTAGCTTCTTTTCTCTTCTTTGTCAGAAATAGTTTTCTTCGAGAAATGTGTCGCCCATAGAACAGTTTAACTTCAGCGTCGATGCAACTACCGTTGGTTTTCTCGTCAATGCGAACTGAATGTACGCCCTTTTCCACTGCAGTTTACTGTACAGCAATTCGTAGATGCTTACTGTGCAGAAAGCGGCAAAGCATGTATCAATATTAATCCATTCTGCAAGACGAGCAGCAACAATGAGAACGTTCATATCCTCGTAGCCTGACTAAACACGCAGTAGAAGTGGACAAATTGTTGATACACTCGGTGACCTTCGGGAATAACTCGAGTGGAACCAGCACTTTGACGAAAATCGTGTGGTATGCATTAGCGGTTCATGACCAAAAAATAAAAGGCGTAGCCGAGAAAAACGGCAAGACGTTTCGCGTTGCTGTTTCCACACGAGAGCCTGGCCAACACTCATGGAACAAATGGGATGACATCGCCTTGTGTGCGATATATTACGGGAACAAGATTGAGGCGTCCTCTGGTGCCGATCGCCTTCATACCGCTCAAACATGTTCGCAATGGCTTGTGTGCATGACTGACTAGATTTTTAAGTGTTTGTCTTTCATTTGTTTAGATTTTTTACTTTATCATTTCCGTATTTGTGAACATTTTTTTGTAATTTTCGTATAATTTGGCCTTATAAATATTTCCTTCATACTATAAGTGTTACTCGTCTACAGCAAGCCGAGACTTCTTGTCAAACTTCGAAGGTACGCTAACGGTACGGAATTCAATTGAAGAGAGATGAAATCTTTGTATAGTTGTTCCCCGTGGATAGTGCTCCATCTATAATAAAGAAATCCCGCATCTCTCCTTCTTAATTCCTGCAAACTATCTCTCCAATTTTACAAAAGGAACAAACACACGAGACCTCGGCCGCTGATTCTCCAGAAAGGAGCGTTTGCCCACCGACTCCTTTGTAGGAAGGATAATGGCCAGCCGACGCAGACAGGAGTTTCCGTTCGAAGTCAGAGTGCTGCGGCAAGGGCGATTGTTTATCGCTACCGCGGTCGCGGAGGCTAACAGGAAAAAGATTGGGAAGCAAGCGAGCGCGGGCTTTTTCTCGGGAAGCGCGCGTCTGGTCAACGGCGAGTGCTCGGGCCAGCGTATACACATTTGCGCGTATGCTCGTGTTGCAGGCTCCCGTAGCTAATTTGAGTTGAATGCGGTCCAGACCTTTACCCGCTCAGAGGCACTATAAATTCCCAGACCCAATCAACGTTCCTTCCCCCCGCCTTCATCAGCCCGCTCGCCCGCCGAACTTCCCGACTCGAACGTCCACGCCGCTTGTATCTGTCTTCGCGTAGGCGAGAACGGTAAACAGGGGCCGAATGAAACGGATTCGGGGAGCCGTTGAATGTCACTGGTGTAGAAAAAAAAAAGAAAAGCGTTCCTCGCTGCTTAGCGGTTGCGCTTCAGAGGGACTTATTTCCTTTTCGCGCAGTGCAGACGCTTTTCCAGGATTCATTGATGCCCGCTTGCGTGATGGCAGCAATTCCTGTAGTCGAGTTGCGACAGGCTGTTTTTGTTTTGTGCTCTCAGTAGTTTGTGCGGAAAAAAGGCTGTCAATCCAGTTCGAAACGTAAACAACAAGGCAGTGTGTTAAAAGAGTCAGTGGGACCAAGCTATGTGCGGGAGGGCTGGAAGTCACTATGTTTTTTTTTCTTTTTGTTTTTTGTTGTTGATTATGGCGGTGATGCTCTTTACCTTCTCCTGCGGATAATTCTTATTCTGGACTTCAGTAGTGTAGTGGGCCCCCCGTAGTACCACGCATATAGGGAGGCTTAGTGTTTTTATTCTATTCACCATGTACGACATACACACAGTCCACTAGTCTTGTCAGTTAAGAAAGGAAACCACAGGAACAAAAATAAATCTGTTCAGCGTATGCATTTACCCTTCGAAAAACACATTGCTAAGAGTGCTGTTTTAACTTACTTAATAATATTCTGCCGTTGCTATATTCTCACAATCCGAACCATGAAAGGGAAATAACAAGCAGAATAAGATTGGGATGGAGTGCATTTGGCAAGCACTCGCAGATTATGACAGCTTACTGGTATCGCTCAAGAGGAAAGTATACATAAGTTGCATCTTACTTGTACTGACCTATGGGGCTGAAATGTGGCGGTTAACAAAGAGGGTTCTACTTAAGTTGAGGACAACGCAGAGGGCTATGGAACGAAAAATGGCAGGGGTAACGTCAAGAGATAGGAAATGTGCAGAGTTGGTCAGAGAAATAACGCAAGTTGCTGACATTCTAGTGGTAATCAAGAAGAAGAAATGGGCATGGGTAGGACATATAGTGCGAAGAGGCGATAACCGATGGTCGCTTAGGGCAACAAACTGGATTCCAAGGGAAGGAAAGCGTAGCAAGGGCGGCAGAAATTTAGGTGGGCGGATGAGGTTAAGAAGTTCGTAGGGGTCAAGTGGATGCAGATAGCACAGAACCGGGTTAAGTGGAGAAATATGGCAGAGGCCTTCACCCTACAGTGAGTATAGTCAGGCTGCTGCTGCTGCTGCTGCTGCTGCTGCTGCTGCTGCTGCTGCTGCTGCTGCTGCTGCTGCTGCTGCTGCTGCTGCTGCTGCTGCTGCTGCTGCTGCTGCTGCTGCTGCTGCTGCTGCTGCTGCTGCTGCTGCTGCTGCTGCTGCTGCTGCTGCTGCTGCTGCTGCTGCTGCTGCTGCTGCTTGCTGCTGCTGCTGCTGCTGCTGCTGCTGCTGCTGCTGCTGCTGCTGCTGCTGCTGCTGCTGCTGCTGCTGCTGCTGCTGCTGCTGCTGCTGCTGCTGCTGCTGCTGCTGCTGCTGCTGCTGCTGCTGCTGCTGCTGCTGCTGCTGCTGCTGCTGCTGCTGCTGCTGCTGCTGCTGCTGCTGCTGCTGCTGCTGCTGCTGCTGCTGCTGCTGCTGCTGCTGCTGCTGCTGCTGCTGCTGCTGCTGCTGCTGCTGCTGCTGCTGCTGCTGCTGCTGCTGCTGCTGCTGCTGCTGCTGCTGCTGCTGCTGCTGCTGCTGCTGCTGCTGCTGCTGCTGCTGCTGCTGCTGCTGCTGCTGCTGCTGCTGCTGCTGCTGCTGCTGCTGCTGCTGCTGCTGCTGCTGCTGCTGCTGCTGCTGCTGCTGCTGCTGCTGCTGCTGCTGCTGCTGCTGCTGCTGCTGCTGCTGCTGCTGCTGCTGCTGCTGCTGCTGCTGCTGCTGCTGCTGCTGCTGCTGCTGCTGCTGCTGCTGCTGCTGCTGCTGCTGCTGCTGCTGCTGCTGCTGCTGCTGCTGCTGCTGCTGCTGCTGCTGCTGCTGCTGCTGCTGCTGCTGCTGCTGCTGCTGCTGCTGCTGCTGCTGCTGCTGCTGCTGCTGCTGCTGCTGCTGCTGCTGCTGCTGCTGCTGCTGCTGCTGCTGCTGCTGCTGCTGCTGCTGCTGCTGCTGCTGCTGCTGCTGCTGCTGCTGCTGCTGCTGCTGCTGCTGCTGCTTGTTGCTGCTGCTGCTGCTGCTTGCTGCTTGCTGCTGCTGCTGCTTGCTGCTGCTGCTGCTTGCTGCTGCTGCTGCTTGCTGCTGCTGCTGCTTGCTGCTTGCTGCTGCTGCTGCTTGCTGCTTGCTGCTGCTGCTGCTTGCTGCTTGCTGCTGCTGCTGCTTGCTGCTGCTGCTGCTGCTTGCTGCTGCTGCTGCTTGCTGCTTGCTGCTGCTTGCTGCTTGCTGCTGCTTGCTGCTGCTGCTGCTTGCTGCTTGCTGCTGCTGCTGCTGCTGCTTGCTGCTGCTTGCTGCTGCTGCTGCTGCTTGCTGCTGCTTGCTACTGCTTGCTGCTGCTTGCTGCTGCTTGCTGCTGCTGCTGCTTGCTGCTGCTTGCTGCTGCTGCTTGCTGCTGCTGCTGCTTGCTGCTGCTGCTGCTTGCTGCTGCTGCTTGCTGCTGCTGCTGCTGCTGCTGCTGCTGCTGCTGCTGCTGCTGCTGCTGCTGCTGCTGCTGCTGCTGCTGCTGCTGCTGCTGCTGCTGCTGCTGCTGCTGCTGCTGCTGCTGCTGCTGCTTGCTGCTGCTGCTGCTGCTGCTGCTGCTGCTGCTGCTGCTGCTGCTGCTGCTGCTGCTGCTGCTGCTGCTGCTGCTGCTGCTGCTGCTGCTGCTGCTGCTGCTGCTGCTGCTGCTGCTGCTGCTGCTGCTGCTGCTGCTGCTGCTGCTGCTGCTGCTGCTGCTGCTGCTGCTGCTGCTGCTGCTGCTGCTGCTGCTGCTGCTGCTGCTGCTGCTGCTGCTGCTGCTGCTGCTGCTGCTGCTGCTGCTGCTGCTGCTGCTGCTGCTGCTGCTGCTGCTGCTGCTGCTGCTGCTGCTGCTGCTGCTGCTGCTGCTGCTGCTGCTGCTGCTGCTGCTGCTGCTTGTTGCTGCTGCTGCTTGCTGCTTGCTGCTGCTGCTGCTTGCTGCTTGCTGCTGCTGCTGCTGCTTGCTGCTGCTGCTGCTGCTTGCTGCTGCTTGCTGCTGCTGCTGCTGCTGCTTGCTGCTGCTGCTGCTGCTTGCTGCTGCTGCTGCTTGCTGCTTGCTGCTGCTGCTGCTTGCTGCTGCTGCTGCTGCTGCTTGCTGCTGCTGCTGCTTGCTGCTTGCTGCTGCTGCTGCTTGCTGCTGCTGCTGCTTGCTGCTTGCTGCTGCTGCTGCTTGCTGCTTGCTGCTGCTTGCTGCTTGCTGCTTGCTGCTGCTGCTGCTGCTGCTGCTTGCTGCTGCTGCTGCTTGCTGCTTGCTGCTGCTGCTGCTGCTGCTGCTTGCTGCTGCTGCTGCTTGCTGCTGCTTGCTGCTTGCTGCTGCTGCTGCTTGCTGCTGCTTGCTGCTGCTGCTGCTTGCTGCTTGCTGCTGCTGCTGCTGCTTGCTGCTGCTGCTGCTTGCTGCTGCTGCTGCTTGCTGCTGCTTGCTGCTGCTGCTGCTTGCTGCTGCTTGCTGCTGCTTGCTGCTTGCTGCTTGCTGCTGCTTGCTGCTTGCTGCTTGCTGCTGCTTGCTGCTGCTGCTGCTTGCTGCTGCTTGCTGCTGCTTGCTGCTGCTGCTGCTTGCTGCTGCTGCTTGCTGCTGCTGCTGCTGCTGCTGCTTGCTGCTGCTGCTGCTTGCTGCTGCTGCTGCTTGCTGCTGCTGCTGCTTGCTGCTGCTGCTTCTGCTGCTTGCTGCTGCTGCTGCTTGCTGCTGCTGCTGCTTGCTGCTGCTGCTGCTTGCTGCTGCTTGCTGCTTGCTGCTGCTTGCTGCTGCTGCTTGCTGCTGCTTGCTGCTGCTGCTGCTTGCTGCTGCTTGCTGCTTGCTGCTGCTTGCTGCTGCTGCTTGCTGCTGCTTGCTGCTGCTGCTGCTTGCTGCTGCTTGCTGCTTGCTGCTGCTTGCTGCTGCTGCTTGCTGCTGCTTGCTGCTGCTGCTGCTTGCTGCTTGCTGCTGCTTGCTGCTGCTGCTTGCTGCTGCTTGCTGCTGCTGCTGCTTGCTGCTGCTGCTGATGATGATGATGATGATGATGATGATGATGATGATCTCATAATAAAATGAGGGAAAGCAGGCTGGATCGACTAAGGTTGGAAGCACGATAGGCGAAGCGCCCTTATAGTAGTGCCTCTACATTCTTCGTCTCGTCTGAGTGCCTGGCTTTCTTCGCGGACTATCGAAGAGGAAATTCAGGTTGCCCGATAACCGTCATTGTGACGTTATGATTCGATGCAAAGCAGCATCCTGTCATTGAGTTTATGCGCAGTGAAGGACGATTGTGTCTGCCCCAAAAGAAAGGAAACTGACTCTGCAGTCCCGACGATCAGTTTGAGCATAGTTCAACGCCATACCTTTTGAAGTGAAAGTTTCACTACACTGTGCATCCGCCAAGGTCGGCCTGGTGGGCCGCTTGACCTTCAAGGAGCCAAAGGTCACAGTGTGGTTATGTAGCTTAACGAAAGTAACAATTCTGGTGTGCCACAGCTTCACCTTTGATGGCAGATACAGCATCACGTGTTCCCTATTGTAGTTAACGGCATCCTCGTCTCCATAGTCTCGGCAATTTAATATTTGCGAAACCATGTCTGCCCATGTGTAAACCTAAGCCTAACAAAAACGAAACTATGCAAAACGACACTTCGGCTCCGCCTAACTAGCAGCAGCAGTTAGCAGAGTTGCAAGGCGTACGTAGCAGGGTTAAACCTCAGCCACTTAATATCTTAATATTTAGATCAAAGACTGGTGGCTCGTGTACCTGCGTATCTAAATCAAACTCCTGGGTAAAAGTTTATTATTATACTTATATTGCTGAGAGCCGATTCAGTGCATCCCGGGGGTGCGAAAGCTTTACAGTAAGGCCAAAAAGCTCTCCTCAAAGGCTTATTGCGATAGTTCCCAAATGTTTTGCGCCTGCTTTCCCATTATGTCGCCCTGCTTGCTACAATGTGGAGAGATGACGGGAAAGTCGCCGTACAAATTAACAGGTAATAACAATCATAATTCTGGTGCGAGAAAGCTAGGCAGCCCATTTGCGCGCATTTCTTACTTCGGCGGTCGCCGCCCGGAACTAGTAGAAAAGGAACGGGAGCAATACACGAAAACAGTTAAGCCATCCTTTCTGGGAATAGCATATTGTTTGGAAACGACGCCAGCTTGTAGGAAAAGTAACGGAAAATTAAGCCCTTTCGGGCAAACAGCAATGTTACCTGAGCGTACGCTGAATGTTCCCTCCAAGAATACAAGATGTAGCGACAACCAAGAAAAAAACGAATGAATAAGAAAAGCAGAGCAGCAACGTAGCGTGAACGCCGCAATACGGAGCAGTGTCAGGTCAAATCAGCTGGCGAGAAACATGACCGCCGCCTGGTGTTGGTTACCTTGATTAAGTTTTATCGTCTCGCGTGGGGCGGTCAAAGGCTGTAAGAGAACTTCACACACACACATGCTGCATGGCCGAGCGCTGAATGAAGTAGTCAGGTCGCGCAGCTTCTAATTACCAGCGCCCTTCTTTAGACCCAAGACGGAAATAAAGAAAAGGGTAAAAACCAGAAAAATAAGGCAGCAGATTGGGAAAACGGGGGCGCGCAAAGCCTGTTTTCGTCGCCTTGTCCGAATACGTGGAAGTCTTCCATCTTCCTGACAAAACCTGGAAACTGTTTCTCCTTTGCGCCGACCAGCGAAAGGATGGATGCAACTGGAGCGGACGTCGGCGGATATTGGGTGAACGGTAACGTGGCAGCCTTGACACTGAGACGAGTTTTTTCTTTTTGACATTCACGAATGGAGTAGGCGCTGGAAGCTTACCTCGAGAAAGAGAGAGAATTCATATTTAACTGCTTAATCCTGACTACCCGTAATGTTCAGGCATGACGTGATGTAATCCGAGAGGAGCAATAAAGGCGTTAACGTTATTTCAACGCCTCCCTGGGCGTAGGGCAGGCCTCAGGGAAATCCGGAACAGTAGAGAAGAGGCATACGTGTGAATACGTTTTCAAGCTCTGCGGATGAGACCCGATCGATTGCTAACCTATCTACTACAGTACGAAAATGAAACGTACCATTAGTCCATTACGTCTCTCAGTTTAACACAGCGCTAGCTAAAAGCTTCGTTTGTACGATATGGATGACCAGCTGCACGTAAATGGTCAGTTTATTAAACCTTTTCATAAACGACATTCTGTAAAGCTGTTTAGCTATTTCACTTTGCCCAGTGATGCAAACGCAGATGTCACATGTGTGCGGCTGTCCTGTGCGTCACTCATGCAGTGAGCGCACATGTCTGCAAGATCAGAGGACTTGTTCGAGGCTTGGTGATACTGACTGAGTCAGCTTCCAAGAAACCGTACGAACTGCGTGATATGGAGCGAGGTTACAAATAGCAATGCACGTCCGCTCCAAAGGATGCCAAGCAATGCCGTGTCCGTTCGTTCTACTTTCCGTCGACGCGTATGCGCAGGCGGGCCTCGGTGTGGAGATGGACAGACCTATAGCGGATTCCTGCTGACCGAGTCTCGTTCGCAAAGGAAGCGGAAAAAGCAAAAAAGTTTCAGATTGCGTTACTCCTAATTAGCGAAACTCCGCAGCCCGCTTGGATTCGTGGAATTGCAGATTCCTTGGAGGACACGTGTGTGTACGTAGGAGCACTTAAAAAAACGGTGGCGTGAAGGAATTGGGCAGGGGAGCGGGAGGGAGAGAAAGTGGTTGGTTGAAGAAATAAAAGCACACCGCGATGATATCGTAACTCAAGATCTACCGGTACGAAGAAGCTGTGTACATGTGTCTGTCCGGTTAGCTGGAAGAACGGGGGACAGTCCAGACGCACTATGAGCCCAACTACAGGGACGTCTGCTCCTCGGCTAATTGGTTGTGAGATGGCGTAAACAAGCGCTGACACATTATAGCTCCCAGCGACCACGGTTGCGTCTCAACTCTCGTTGTTCGCGTTCTTTTAAAGAATACAGTACTAATGGGACTATACAGCGCCACTGCACGCTTCCGATGAGAATATTAAGGCGATAGAGATAAAAGCCCGTTCTCAAAAAAAAAAATCCGGCGTCAGTGTTGTGAGCGAAACTACGTGAGCAGGTGACGTGGCGGGCAGCGATTGGTCTGTTGATTTGGAGACGTCACGAGGCCACGTAACCACAAAGATAGGAATCCAACCTTCCCGGACGCAGGCACATTCGCCGTCCCAAGCAGCACGAACAATTGGCGGAATATCGGTATTGTGCTGGCAATG
Organism: Amblyomma maculatum; assembly: GCF_055883805.1. Classification (NCBI taxonomy): domain Eukaryota; kingdom Metazoa; phylum Arthropoda; class Arachnida; order Ixodida; family Ixodidae; genus Amblyomma; species Amblyomma maculatum. Next base: position 117,259,939 of record NC_139351.1, on the reverse strand, counting down.
TCCGGTCCAACCTAGCGCCAGTGAATTGCCAATAAAATGCCAATATTGGCTATTGTTCTGCCGTCTGGAGTAAATGCAGTATAGTAAACCTAGCCACTTTCATACGGCTTGGTTAAAAGAAGCTGTGCTGTGTGGTCTTTTACGGAATGTGGTAGACTACGACTGTACGGTAATTAATGCGTGAGAAATACTAAAGGCACAAATTAATCGATTGGTGATTAAACGAGCTCCAAAGTGCATGTACGCGAAGGATGGTCCGCAAGGGGAGCCACAGACGGCAGTCATTACTACGGACTAGTATTTGGCGTTGCGTTAGAGATACACTGGTCATTTTTAGGACCCGAATTTGTCAACTCCGTGCCAATATTGGGCCGCTGGTACGTGCTGCCTATATCTTGTCGTACCCTCAGAAGCGGAGCCCGAATGTACTCCAATTTTTGCTTGATGGTAGTACGCTATAATGCGGTCTATTTTCTGCCGATAACAATGTGTGCTTTCAGGCTTATCTTCCGGACTTGCTAGGCAGAAACGAGGACAGCGAGCAACAACACAGATCTAAACAAATAAACAAGATGAGTTGCAGCTAAAAAATTTATGATGGTTAAGTTACTCCAAAAACCAGGACAGCAGACATGATTATCGTAAAAGAAGATAAACTGCGCTATCGCTGTACATTAACGCTTTCATGAATAAAAAAATATTTAGTTTTTATCACCAGCTTCGTGGTCCAGCTAGCCTTCAAGTCTTCATCAGCGTGTGTTTCGAAGCGGTACAGGAATACTAAAACTTTAGGTGTACTGAAACATCTGCTGTGATTATAGAAGCCTCCAGCTGCCTAGGCTAAGCACTATAGGACCTTGAAGGAAAAGCAACAAAAAACTATAGTTCTCATAAAATGGTGATCTGCAGAAAAAGTAAGGAAGGTAAGAATACGCATAAAGCTGAAGAAGGTTCTCTCATTAAGGTTTAATTATACGAGGCTATTACGTTATCATGGTTTTCCCACCAGATTAAGGCGTCATACGCATAACTTAAGCAGATACAGAAAGAAACGGAAGACCGATTGATAAACATTACTCCCGATTTGCATATTTAATCAGATGCAAAGTAGGTGAGCACTACTTACACGTGGTTTAATTTTCTATCCATTTTAACACTTTGTCGAAGACGAAGGCAGTGCGCTTGAAGGCGTGCGCCCTTTATGGCGTGGAGTTGAGCGCGAGTTGCTTAAAGATGCAGCCAGCGGCACGGAGCAGAGGTCTAAGGAGCACTGCGCGTGCACGTGTGTTTCACGTGAAGGCTGAGGGGTAAATGACGCAAAGAGAGGGCTCGAAGTTCAGAGCTCGTGAGCGACATGCGACTGCGCCTGTACAACGCTGCCCGGGACGGCCGCGACTGCCGGAACTGTAATACGCGGCACTCTCTCGTTGGTAATGGTTGCAGCTGTGCGGCCGCTTTCCCTCCTGTTTGACTAAGCCGCATGACGCGCGCATCACAACCTTCTCTTTATCGCTTTAAGTCCCGGAGAGAGAGAGAGAGAAAGAAGCTTCGAACAGGCATCAGCGAAATCCATGATTACGGCTAGCAGGGCTACCCATTAAAAGAAATGTCTACCCACTCTTCTAGTCAGGACCATAGCAATTTACAGAAAATCAGGTTACAGATACAAACTGTAATCGCAGAAGGCCATTAAATGCTAAAGAAAAGGATGTCAATACAGTTTCAGTAACTTCTCTTAATTCGCGCTTCGCGAATTCCACACCGTGGCACAGAGCAGCGCAGAAAACGGTGGCAGTCAACCATAGCTGTGTGCAAAACCTTCGCGTTTCTAACAGACAACATCGCAGTGCGCTGTAAGCATGAGTTGCTGTTTCTCCTTTCAGAATTGCCTGGGACAATTTGCATCTGTTTTGAAATAAATGCTTCCTTTCCCCTTAATAAAATCACCAACAATCAATAAGATTAATTCGGCATTTGCATGTATGTGCAGCATATGCGGTACTGACTCTCCTGTGATAAGCAAAAGCCTGGAAAAAGGCCACAGATGAAAAGCTAATTAAGTGTTGAAAGCAAGTAAGCAAGCAAAGCGAAGTAAGCAAAAAAAACAAACAAACCAAAACAAGCAAACAAGAGAGCAAGCAAAGCAAAGCATGCAAGAAAAGCAAACAAGCAAAGCGAGCAAAGCACAGCAATGAAAGCAAGCAAGCAAAACGAGGCCATTCAAGCAAAGCAAAGCAAGTAAACAAGCAAGCTAAGCAAGCAAGCAAGCAAAGCAAACAAGCAAATCAGAGGAAGCAAAGTAAAGCAAGCAAAACAAAGCAAACAAGCAAACAAGAGAGAAAGCAAAGCAAGCAAGAAAAGCAAACAAACAAGCAAAGCACAGCAAAACAAAGCTAATCAAGCAAAGCAAGCAAACAAGCAAGCTAGCAAGCAAGAAAAGCAACCAAGCAAACCAAAGCAAAGCAAGCAAAGCAAACAAGCAAATCAAAGGAAGCAAAGTAAAGCAAGCAAAACAAAGCAAACAAGCAAGCAAACAAGAGAGAAAGCAAAGCAAGCAAGAAAAGCAAACAAACAAGCAAAGCACAGCAAGGAAAGCAAGCAAGCTAACCAAGCAATCAAAGCAACCCAAAGCAAGCAAAGCAAGCAAAGCAAAGCAAGGGAAGCAAGCAAGCAAAGCATGCAAGCGAGCAAAGCAAACAAGCAAGCAAAGCAAGCAAACCAAAGCAAGCAAAGGAAGCAAAGTAAAGCAAGCAAAGCAAAGCAAGCAAGCAAAACAAAGCAAAGCAAGCCAAAGCGAACAAGCAAGCAAAGCATGCAAGCAAGAAAAGCAAACAAGCGAGCAAAGCAAGCAAACAAGCAAACGAGCATGCAAAGCAAAGCATGCAAGCAAGCAAGAAAAGCAAACAAGCAAGCACAGCAAGCAAACTAAAGCAAAGCAAACCAAAGGAAGCAAAGTAAAGCAAGCAAAGCAAGCAAGCAAAACAAAGCAAAGCAAAGCAAAGCAAACCAAAGCAAGTAAAGCAAATCAAGCAAAGCAAAGCCAGGAAGCAAAGCAAGGAAGCAAAGCAAGGAAGCAAAGCAAGCAAGAAAAGCAAACAAGCAAGCACAGCACGCTTGCAAGCAAAGCAAGCAAAGCAAGCAAAGCAAGCAAAGCAAGCAAAGCAAGCAAAGCAAGCAAAGCAAAGCAAAGCAAGCAAGCAGGCAAGCAGGCAAGCAAGCAAGGATGGACCTCGTCCGGTCTCTATCCTCCTGTGTGTCATGTATTTTTTGCGCCATTTCTTATGATTTTACACAAGTCATCACTGCTACTGAGCAGTTCTACGGAATCATTACAAGTCGAGCTCAAATTTGAACGACCGGAAAAACATTGGGAGGGCACTTAAGACTCTTTGCGTACTATGAAGGAAAAAGCATGGATGTCTCGTCTTGAGTTTATATTTCGTCAGATGAAACGCATTTCATGCGCTAGCCTCCAAAACTTGGCTGCCAGCTGTATAGTATACCAGTGTGTAACGAGTAATTATATGACACCAACCGGAACGCTGTAAGAAGAATGGTCACAATTCTGCAATGAAAGTCGAGCTATTAAGGAGCACATATGTTTCCAGCTATACTTACTCTTGCCTAAGAAGGCGTATATGCTACGTACAACGCGAAATCGTATGACGTCACTCAGAAGGCTGCACGGCGTACAATTGCGTCACAGTGAATTGACAAGAAAGGCCTCTGTACAAAGGAGTTTCATGTGCCGACATGTGAAGTTGGAGTTGTGAAGTCGGTTCAAATCCCTGTCTCAAAGTAGCCTTCAACTTGACCAACGAATGAATGTTAAAAGGGAAAGGAAGTGGTACTACACCACCTTAACGCTGATCAAAGAACGGTTGCTTAACGATTTTGATATAAATTCACGTAATAGTTGGGTGTCACTACCTTCCCGCGCCACTCGAGAGGCAAATTGCGGCTTTTGCTTTAAGAAATGAAAGTATCAACTTAGAAGATACTTTCAGGAAGTATCAACTTAGAGATGTTTTCTGATCACATGCTACTCGGGTATTCATTTCTTATCATTCTACAGTAACACAAAAAAAAAATTATTTTAGCCTGTGTCGTATAAATGAGGCAGACCTAAACGTCAGCGATTTGGTAGGTCGCCAAGACGTGAAACCATTCCTTTTGCGAAAAAGAAAAAGAGAGAGAGAACAAAAAAAGAACAGAGTAGGACGGCTCAGAGATAGTGAGGTGAACGAATAGTCGGTTACAACTGCCATTCGTGTTGCAGTTAAACCTAGACACAACTAAGTTATAAAGAAAACCGTAAAATAAAGAAACGCAAATACACTCGTGAAATGACTGCAGTAAAGCGTGCAAACCATGCATTTGTGAAAAAAAATGCGGACGTGTGCCTAAGGTAAACCTTGTTATCCGAGCGTAAAGGTCTTTAAGCATGGCTACACATCAGCCTGAGACCTTCACCGAAGCGTTGACGCACTCTGACTAGCACACACTTATATCATGGCGAGAGTGATGAGCAACCAAGTGTCAGCAAAGCTGTTGTTAACCCCTATTAGCTCCAGCCTCCCGCTTAGTCACATGGTCACTGCACGTTAAAGAACCCTAGGTGGTCAAAATTTTCGGGGCCCTCCATTATGGCGTGTCTCTGGTCAAAGTGAAACGCACATGACGTATACCGTACACCTTCGTGGTCAAAATTTCTGGGGCCCTCTACTACGGTGTCTTTCAACTCACGGTCAAATGCTCAAGTTGCGGTGTTAAGAGCAGAGCTCGCGCTCTAATAATAATAATAATAATAATAATAATAATAATAATAATAATAATAATAATAATAATAATAATAATAATAATAATAATAATAATAATAATTGGTTCACAGGAAAGGAAAGGCGCGCAGTATCTGTCACACTTGTTCTGTTGACACTTGAACCGAGCCTTAGTAGAAGGCTCTAAAAACCAAGAACACAAAGTCGCCTCCGCTAAACTACCTTGAAGAATCCAGAGGGATCATAAACTGAACGTCTATTGTGCCTTCTGAGTCGCCAAAGAACCGCAAACCTTACTCAAGAACTACTTGCGCCGTAGTGTGCAAACGATAAGTACCGTCATCGATGGGAATTACCTCCACAAATAGAATAGCCACTATCTGGCCAGGAGCTCTTCCTGGAAAGACCCGCTAAGTTCTTTATCGTCATGAATGAGTACCGCGGGAATCCAATCGGTTGAGCGACGTGAGATTTCATCGACTGTCGTCTACGTCAAGCAGAACTGACGCGCGTTCAGTGGCTTTCAATAATGAGTGGAGTACGTGAGTTGGGTAACAAATTCGCTGCTTGCCAGCGAAATATTGACTCAGTGGCGGTTCTCGCAAAATACGATGTTCGTGAAGTCGAGAGTATACGCGCAGCTGGCATTAACTTCTGCTTAGTTGCCATTAGTTGCCAAGGAAGCAGGTAAAGCAAGGAATAAGTCGAGTTCTAATGGTCCACGAAGTCATCTCGATTCTTCGTCATTCGGTTGAAACACTCAAGAATCGAAATTTTCTCACGAATAATGCGAATACGCCAATTGTCGATCATACCGTTGTGCTTTCGCTACGCCGTCAGTGCGAAGAGGAAAAAAAGGTTAAATGGAGAACGAAAAATAAGGGGAGAGGCTTCGAATCGAGATAAGAGACTTCGAATTAACCGATCGCTTTGGTACAGTCGAGCAGAACACATTTACGACGCGCGCCGATTGGTAAAAATAAAATAATAATAATAATAAAATAAAATGAACCACTCTATCTTGGCGAGGAACCATTTTTCCGCCATATTGGGTTAAACACGACCAGAAGCTCCGCTTAATTGAGCGCCGCGCTATAAACAGTGCCCTGCGGGAAAGTACATGCATTGCCCCTTTCCTTGCGAAGTCTTCGCTGGGCTTTTTGAAGGAGACTCTCGATTCAGATATAAACCGAGAAGCAGGCGGCTCCAAGGACGATTGTAACAAGAACCAAGCGTTCGGCCGAGCGAGCGGGCGGGTAGTCGTAAATACAGGTGGCTACCCCCCTCCTCCACTCCTGACATTCTTCCTTCGGCGTCATTAATCCGGCATCGCTCACAATTATTCCAACTTCATCTACAGCCGCAGCCGCGCCGGTCAAAAGCGCTGTGTTCGCAGGGAGCCGGATTGTTGCGCGTTGCAATGTTTCGCGCCCTTTCTCGCCGCAAGCTGCGGGCTTAGGTGGCGCGATACAGTTGCGGTCGGTCTGCTGTGTATGTGGCGCAATGATCTGGAATATGCGGCGCAATTACACGTTTTTTCACGCTAAGAACGCAAGTGTACATGTTGCGGAAAAAGCTACAGGTTCCCGGAAGATGACGCGGCCGTCGAAAAGGAAGCGGGCCCGACGCAACGCTGTAAGGAGTCCTCTGTGGCGGAAACAGCTTTTTCCGCGTTGAAATCACCCGCTGAGCTATAGAGTATTGTGCTCCAGAGTCACCAAGTCCTCCTCACTCGCTGAAATCTGTACGGTCCCGTTGCACAACTTGCACAACGTCTGAACGGCTTCTCCACGCTATGGTTATTCCTTTATCTATATCCGCCAGTGCGGAACGACTGGTCCACAGAAAGACAAAACGAGCAAAGCTTTTTTCCCCTCGAGCGGACAAACAATTGACAAATGTATAGGAGTCACGAAATTGGATCCTGATATATGCCATGCTCTGTGCGTACAGGCACGGTAGTTCACTTTGCCAACTGTTGCATCACGCACAGGCCGTTCCCCGATTCTTCCTCTTTGCTTAAGTTCTCTTCTCGGCCAGGCTCAAGCATGGGCCGTGCTCTATCAGTCGCGTGCCTTGTGAGCTTGTGAATACTTTCCGCCTTTTATTCATCTTGCTTTCTCCCAAAGACGTCATAGCTAGTAGCGTCACACGCGTAAGACACTCCAAGCTGGTTGTGTACGCGAGCAATCCCCGCCCAGGAAAATTAAGAAGAAAAAACAAGAAATAGAAAGAAAAAGAGGGAAAAGAAAGCGCGCGAGGAATCGTACAGGGTACGTTAGCGAGCGTTTGGTTATTCGTGAAGGCAGCCGTGGTTTTGTCTTTCCTGCTGAGTTACCAGTGAAGCTGTTGTCGTGACGCTGGGGCTATGGCGACCCGGCCTTCACTTGGTAGCGTGCAGAGACTCCGGGTTGAAGAAGGACTGAATCTTCGAAGTTGGTAAAATATGTACAAGCAGGTTTACTGGCACTTTGAGAAAACGTATTTACAAGAATATTTACATGAAGAAGAAGGGTACATCAGCAAAATGACAAGCGTTAAGAGTTCATAGCGAGAAGCGACTGGATGAGCCGTTTACCCAGGGCCCAGAGCGACATTTCGTGCTCTGCAGCGTCCTTAAAAACCCCCTATGTCCAGCCCCTCTCTGAAGATGCTGACCAACCAAATCCAGGGCACGCCCCTCAGGTATCGGCATCCAATCGAACACATCACTGCACTGATGGTCTGAAGCACTGACTGGTCCGGCAATCATTCGTTGGGCGTGATCACTTGTTGGCGGGAAAAGCTTGGGAACGGCGAGGAGAGGAGGTACATTTCTATTCTTCAGCAAAGAAACCACAGGCTGGTTCTGACAAGGGGTTTTACTTCTCAGAAACCCGAGTGCACGTGGCGCCGCATAGGGCTCCCAACATGGTCCCTTTTCGACAATTGCAAATCTTTCCTGCATTCCCGGGAAATCACTTAATGGCCGTATGAGTCATGCTCCTTTCTTGTCCTGCACGTCAGCGGACATGTCACTCTGTCGTCTCCAGAGGATAGGAGGCATTCATCACTGGAGGATAGCACTTCTCGACTGGAAGGGTGAACAAAAGAAAGAAAGCACTTCCTGCTATTTCCCTCAGGGGGACGTTTCTTTGTGTTTTTCCAGACGTTCTCTTGACAGGGTCAATTTGGCATTTGCAGGTTGTCCACAAAGCAAAACATGCTTACAAAACAGGATTCCTGGAAACAGGCTCACTTAGAGCCATTGGACCATCACCACATATTCACAAAACTTATCCATGCCCACAGGCGAACAATAGAGCGCGCAATTGCGGATGCTTGGTCGTAACAGCCTCCTCCCCCGCCAGAAGAGTCTCGGAGGGCAGCAGTCCCAGCTGCTGCATGAAGAGACGACTTAATGGCCTGCACGTGAACGCTTGAAGCTCGCTGTTGCTTGTCGCGTTGTCTTGATTGTTGTAGGCCAAATTGCTCGAGCTGTCTGAAACTCAACCACATGTCGAAGCAAGCACTCGGCTCCCGTCTGAAGAGACCAGGTTAAAAGAAAACTGCCATTGTTGTTCGAGAAAAGCCCACTCTCAAGACGTTAGGACCTACGTATTCCTAGAAAACCAAACGTGCTGCTTTACATAGTCACACATATACAAGCGCACGAAAAAAAAAAAAAAAAAACCTGATTATCAATTTGGATACATGGTGAGGAACATCTCGGACCGCTTAGAAAGAGCGGCTAAGCGCGTCCGCATTCCCATTTAACTTCCCTTTTTTGTATCTTATTTCAAAATTGTACTGCTGTAAAATCAAGCTCCACCTAAGAAGGCGACTGTTCTTCGATGTCGCAGTTTGCAGCCAAGCTAGGGGACAATGGTCCGTCTCTACGGTGAATTTGGCCCCTCCAAGATAGCACTGCAATTTTTGAATGGCCCATACAATGCAAGCGCACTCTTTCTCTGACGCGCAATAAGCCCTCTCTCTAGAACTCAGTTTTCTGCTCAAGTAGAGCACGGGGTGCTCATTACCGTCGTCATCTCTCTGGCAGAGAACAGCACCTAACCCTCGATCACTGGCATCACACTGGACCGTGAATTCTCGGTCATAGTCTGGAGCTCGCAATACCGGACGGCTAATCAGCACAGCCTTCAGGTTTACGAAGGAGGCTTCCTTTTGTTCGTCCCAGACTACATTTGTCGGTTCTGTCTTGCGGAGAGCGTCGGTCAGAGGGCTAGCCAAAGCTGAATAGTTAGGGATGTAGTGATTGTAGTACCCAGTCAGACCCAGGAATGCTCGAATTTCCGTCTTCGTGCTCGGCCGCGGGTAGTCTGCTACCGCAGAAATCTTAATCTCGCTGGGTTTCCTGAAACCTTGACCTACATTGTGACCCAAGTAGTCCACGGTCGCCCTTGCCAGGCAACATTTCTCGGCCTTTACGGTTAGTCCAGCTTGACGCAAAAGGCTCAGTACAGCTCTTAGATGTACCATATGGTCCGCCCATGAGTCGGAAAAAACCGCAATGTCGTCTAAATAAGGCACCGCGAATGTTTCACACCCCTTTAAAACCCTATCCATGAGTCGGGAAAAACAAAATGGAGCATTTTTGAGCCCGAAACTCATCATTGTTGGCTGGTAGCTGCCCGTCGGAGTGACGAAAGCCGCGTATCTGCTGGCGCGTTCAGTGAGCGGTACTTGCCAGTATCCTCGAGTAAGGTCCAGCGTAGTCACATATGCCGCTCTACTGACCTGTTCTACTCTCTCCTCAATATTCGGAATAGGATACACTTGATCCCTGGTGAGAGAATTTAGCTTTCGGTAGTCTACCACAGGCCTAGGGTCTTTACCTGGAGCTTCTACTAAGATCATAGGCGAAGCATAATCGCTTTCCGAGGGTTTTATTACTCCCAATTCCAGCATGCGAGTTACTTCCCTATCCAGAATTTCTCTTTGCCTTGGAGAGAATCGGTAGCACCTTGATCGCACTGGCACGTCTGAAGTCAGCTCAATATCGTGCTCAGTCAAATCAGTTCTGCCTGGCCTGTCCACGAAGCAGGCCTCAAACTCTGTTATTATCTCGCCCAGATCGGACAGCTGGGATTTCTTTAGTTCTCCTCTCTGCTCCGTCTTTTTGAGAAGCTCCTGAGCGTTGCTTCCTTTTCCGCTGAGGCAAATCAAGTTGTCCCCCATCTCCTCGGGAAGGTTTAACGTTAGATTTACCACGGCTTCCCTCTGCACATAAGGCTTCATAAGATTGCAATGATAAATGCGCACTTCTTTACGCCTACCGGGAATTTTCACTGCGTAGTTAGTGTTAGAAAGCTTTGCAACGACTTCAGCCGGTCCTTCCCACTGTACTTCGAGCTTATTCTGCCTTGAACTTCTCAGCAACATCACCTGGTCCCCGATACAAAACGTCCTTTGACGGGCTGTCTTATCATAGTACACCTTGGAACGAGCCTGGGCTGACTTCATGCTGGCCTCAACGAGTTCCTTAGTGTTATGTAAGCGATTCAAGAGGTTCAGAATGAATTCTACTACTGTTGGGTCTTCTCCGCGCCCCTCCCAGGCTTCGCGCACCATTCGCAAAGGTGAGCGCAGTGACCTTCCGTACACCAACTCGGCTGGGCTAAATCCAGTGGATTCGTGCGGCACTGACCGCAAAGCGAAAAGCGCTGCAGGCAGGCAGGTATCCCATTCGCGCTTGTTTTCATAGCACAGTCCCCTCAGGACTCGTTTGAGAACAGAGTGCCATCTTTCTACGCTGTTGCTCTGCGGATGATGGATCGAGCTATGCACTACCTTAATGCCGCATCGCTCGAGAAATGAGGTGGTGAGGACACTCGTGAAAACGCTACCCTGATCACTTTGGACCTCGGAAGGGAATCCAACTCGTGCAAACACTGACAGCAGCGAATCCACTACACTCTCGGACGTCACCTCGCGCAGCGGAACAGCCTCTGGAAATTTCGTGGCTGGGCATAACATAGTGAGGATATAACGGTACCCTGACTCTGTCACAGGAAGTGGCCCAACTACATCTATTACTAACCGGTGAAACGGCTCGGTAATGATTGGTACTAACACCATCGGAGCTTTCCACTTATCTTGCGCCTTTCCAACCCGCTGGCACGTGTCGCATGACCGTACAAAATTTTCCGTGTCCTTAAAACATCCAGGCCAATAGTATTCTTGCAACAGCCTCTGCTTTGTTTTCTTTATTCCAAGGTGACATGACCACGAGCTGCCATGGGAAAGTCGCAGTAAGTCTCCGCGGTACTTTTGGGGAACGACTAATTGGTCCCGCTCTACTCCGCGCTTATCCTTGAATAAGCGATACAGCACTCCCTTTCTCATCTCGAAAGAAATATTGTTTGCTGTCTTAGTGGCGCGGTGGCGCTCCCTTATCTCCTGTATCTTGGGATCATTGGCTTGCTCCATAGCTAAGTCCTCTCGGGTTCCACTTAAAAGTCTCGTGAGATTACTAGACACTGGCGGCAAGAGGTTACTTTCAAGAACGTCCTCATTCCGTGTCTTATCAAGCTCACTTTCATGTTGACTTATCTGAGATGCCTCGCTCTCAAAGTTTTCTGGCCCGCTATTTCCCGCATTTACCACTGTTTTAACTGCCGTTTCCTCCGCTGTTGATTTTTCTGAAATGAGCAGTGTAGCTAGTTCTCGCGCCTTTGAACGTGTTAAGGCCTGCACATCTCTGTCTCCGAAAATCAGAAGGCAAGCTTTGACCTTCTCGTAGTTGTCCGCGTCCTCCTTGTTTAGCCGCGCGACAACCTCCGCTGCCTCGCAGGGCAGAACCGTCAATAATCTCTGAGACCACGTGTCTCGCTGGAAGGACAGTTCTTCGCAAGTTCGCTCAAAGTTACCCAGATACAGACCGATATCCCCTGATATCACATATGGCTGCATGTACTTTGACATCTTGAAATCTGCCTCCTTGTTGAGAAGAGGTACCGCTAGCTGGGGACAATTGCCCGACCTCTTGCTCAACTCTACTTCTAATTTCCGGAGCTCAATTTCTAGCTCCCGCTTTTTTGCTTCTCTCTCAATTTCACGCTCCCGCCTCTTTTCCTCTTTTTCTCGCTCTTTCTGCTGTATGAGCTGCTCCTCCTTTTTTTGTTCGATGAGGTTCCATGCTTCACTGAGCTCCTCATCATCGGCTCCCAGATCAGTGATTGCCTTTATAATCAAGGGTTTTCGTGCCAAACCACTTGTATCAATTCCCAATTCCTCACACAACAGCAACAGGTCCGGTTTCTGCAGCTTTTGTAGGTCCATGATCGCTCCGAGTGTCGGCTACTTCCAAAACAACAGTGCAAACTACCAAACCTAAAGGCGTTTCAACACTTTTTACCAGTTCTAAAATCTAACCCTGTTCTAGAACCTGGTCCACATCAGAAGAAAAGCCAAGCACTCACCCACACATGCGATCGATGTTCCGAGCTGCTCTCTTGTTGGCCGATTGTTGCGCCTGCTTGTTGCTTGAGATGCCACCTCCGATCACAAGATGTTGTGGCTTGTAGCTTCAGATCCACCTCCAATCACCAGATGTTGTGGCTTGTAGATTCAGATCCCACCGCTGCCACCAGTTGTCGTGACGCTGGGGCTATGGCGACCCGGCCTTCACTTGGTAGCGTGCAGAGACTCCGGGTTGAAGAAGGACTGAATCTTCGAAGTTGGTAAAATATGTACAAGCAGGTTTACTGGCACTTTGAGAAAACGTATTTACAAGAATATTTACATGAAGAAGAAGGGTACATCAGCAAAATGACAAGCGTTAAGAGTTCATAGCGAGAAGCGACTGGATGAGCCGTTTACCCAGGGCCCAGAGCGACATTTCGTGCTCTGCAGCGTCCTTAAAAACCCCCTATGTCCAGCCCCTCTCTGAAGATGCTGACCAACCAAATCCAGGGCACGCCCCTCAGGTATCGGCATCCAATCGAACACATCACTGCACTGATGGTCTGAAGCACTGACTGGTCCGGCAATCATTCGTTGGGCGTGATCACTTGTTGGCGGGAAAAGCTTGGGAACGGCGAGGAGAGGAGGTACATTTCTATTCTTCAGCAAAGAAACCACAGGCTGGTTCTGACAAGGGGTTTTACTTCTCAGAAACCCGAGTGCACGTGGCGCCGCATAGGGCTCCCAACATGGTCCCTTTTCGACAATTGCAAATCTTTCCTGCATTCCCGGGAAATCACTTAATGGCCGTATGAGTCATGCTCCTTTCTTGTCCTGCACGTCAGCGGACATGTCACTCTGTCGTCTCCAGAGGATAGGAGGCATTCATCACTGGAGGATAGCACTTCTCGACTGGAAGGGTGAACAAAAGAAAGAAAGCACTTCCTGCTATTTCCCTCAGGGGGACGTTTCTTTGTGTTTTTCCAGACGTTCTCTTGACAGGGTCAATTTGGCATTTGCAGGTTGTCCACAAAGCAAAACATGCTTACAAAACAGGATTCCTGGAAACAGGCTCACTTAGAGCCATTGGACCATCACCACATATTCACAAAACTTATCCATGCCCACAGGCGAACAATAGAGCGCGCAATTGCGGATGCTTGGTCGTAACACTGTGTTAAGTGTGCCCCAAAACAAGAAAGAAATGACTCTTCGAAGTCTAGTCACGCGCGCTCAGCTTTCTCACGCGAAAGGTCCACTAGAGACGCAAGATATATTCTGAAGGTACCCACAATTCGGCCGTGTGCACCTAATCCGATACTCTCGCAGTTCTCGAAACTTTGTATCCGCGTACACCGCACTCGACCCAGATTTCAGACTGGTGTCCGCACTGATCGCCCTATCATCTACACAGACATAGCACACCAAGTTCCTCATTAGAACGTTAGATTAGGCTACTTGGTACCGCATGTTCGCGACACAGGAACACGTAATATCCGAACAAGGAAGACATAAGAAGAAAAAAAAAACAGCTTGACACTTAAACAGACGACGTAAGCCGGCCACGCTGCACTTTACAAAATGCAAGACGCAGAACTTCTTCGCCCAGCTGCATGCAGACTGCATGATGTGCAACTTTCATCAAAAAGGCTTTGCTTTCTAAAACCTCATGCCTACGCCATAGTTAACTGCCCTGCATACCCGACCAAAACCATGCACTAATATCTCCTCTATTACTAACCAGGGTTTAATAGCTCGGCATTCTCTACGCAGGTAGGCCGCCTTTCGCAATGCAGCAGTGCATGGATAAGGGCACGGCTTCTAAGTAGACGCTTGTGCCATGGCTGACGAATACGCCAGAGGCTATTGAGTCTTGTTTTACCCTGTGCCATGATGCAGTGTTCTTCAGAGACATATTACAGCGAACGCTTAAAAAGGATATTGAAATCACGCCGTAAAGTATTCGTTTCCTGCCTGTTGTGAAAAACTCTGCTATGCATTATGTTTTATTTATGTTGAGGAGACTCTTCAATTTGTGGAAGAACACAGTTTTGCTATCTCGAATTTCTATAATCGTCGAAGTCTTTATTTCGAGCAGTGCGCTTTGGTGCAAATAGTACATGCTGCCACGGAAGAGCTGCCTAGTTGGCTGCTAGTATGCATGTATTTCCTGGAATTTTGATATTTGTAATAGTGGGGATCGCTGAGGTGTGGCGCGCTCGCATTACGTATTCCTGTGATTTGAGGCGTGAGCTAGTCGTGATCGTTTTTGAACATTTTCTCTGCAAAAAAAAAAAAAAAAAAAAAAAAGAAAAAGGTGAATCTGCGGTCAAGATGATCGGCTATTGAAATCGAGGGCTAGGGTTCGAACCGCTCTCCCTCTCTCTATGGCTTCCCACCGGGCACCCTCACGCCAGCGGCGATACGGCTCGAGACATGAGCAGGTGCCTTTGAGCTGTATTCTTAAGAATAAAGGGTAAAAATGAACAGTAGACTCTTCCGTCAACTCTCCACCGACGTGAAGAACCTGAAGTTGTTTTTCGTGTACTTTAGATATTCTATTGTTTTTACTGAGAACGAACCCACCGGAGTTCAATAGGCAGGCTGCTATATTGAATTCTTTTTTCGAACTGAGCTTTTTTTTGGGAACAGAAGGAAGGACGAAGGAGAAGCTATACCCCTTCCTTTGGAGCACCATATATAAGCGAATCTGGCGTGGTAGACGATGGTACAACAACGCGTCCACGGCCAAGTATGGGACAGTATTTAGAAACATTTCCTTGCCAGTCAGCGAGGGATCCGCGAAGAATAGGAACCCGTAATGGCTCGGGAGAGGTTGATATATAGAGCGCTAAGCCTCGGAAAGTACATAGCGGCCGCCTAAGTTGAAAAAATAACAGGGTTTCCTTTTCGAAGCGACCTTCGAGGTTGTCACTTGAAAGACGTTTGTTCGCGTAAACGCCCTAGATGGCGGCCTCCCGAACTCCCCCAAGGGCACGGGGGGAGTGGTGGGCAAAGTAATCAGGATGACAGACTATCGAAATTTGCCGACAGGAAGGCTTCCACAGCGGGAGCCAATCATCATCAAACGAGCCTCTCTCTTCCGAGTGTTTCTAATCATTGAAGAGTAAGCGTTGCCACTTTGTGCAGTCCTTACCTCGGCGTAATCACACGTCGTATTTTGGTCTTCGGCAACCCAAAATCAGAAGAATGCTAGTGCCATCATAATCGAATGCGGCAGTGTTATGATAATAATGATCACAGTATAATTCGGTTTGCCGCCAAACTGGACCAATACCCAAGACCCACTTTAATTATATACGTGTTATCGGTCACTTTTTCTTTAAGCAACATTTGCTGTTGGGCTAGTTGGTTCAAATCCATATTTGGGAACACAGCGCGTTCTCTTGTGTTGCGTCCTGTTCCGCGCTGTGTTCCCAAACACTTTTTCTTTGCTTTCTCTATGTCTGTTTATGCAGAAATGTGTAAATTAATAAATTTATCAGCTGGTACGTGCCAGCTGATTTATTTATTGTGCAAATTCGGTCCTGTACAGGACCGCATTAATTGCATGGGATAGGGGAGATTTTTATGCTGCACAGGGTGTAGCCGGGCTGATGATGATGAAGCGGTAAATGTGTAGCGTAGCTACAGCAAAATGCTTGTCCAGTGCAATATCAGATATAAATGGTATTATTCTCTTTTCAATCAACCTTGTTTCAACTTTTTCTTCTGAGCCTGTCGCTCTACACAATACATTCTCTTTGTTCACAGGGCACCAAAACGGCACGAAAGACAAAGATTAAACGACTTGCGGCGCCATACGTTCATGCGCCATACCGTCCCGTCTTGCTGCTCTGTGACCAAAATGGACACTATTACCAACTCGCCAAACTTCCTGCTTTACTCAATACATTCCATTACCGCTTCCCGCATCCTGCCTTCACCCTGCACAAAAACTGCCAAATGTGTGAAGCCTCAGTTTGAAGTAAAAACATTTATTAGAGTAAATCATAGAAGTCATCTGTAAGGGTAAATCCAACTGTTCGCAGCTTGTTCCCATCAGGATATATAATCGTCCTGCTTTTTTTGTGTGTAATTTTTCGCCGATAATTGCTCTGGACGGAATAACTGGTGGAAAACAGCACACTTGTAACCTAGTGCTGTATGCCGCTTCCTCACATGTAAAGCGAACTTTTTTCTTTTTTTTATTTCACTGTCATCGGTCAGCCTGCCAAGAGTTCGCCACTTTTCGGGTGCGACTGAGGAGGCCTGAAATATGCCTGATACGAACTCCCTGTTGGCGGCGTCAGCCGGGTCCGTATATACCTATTGCACGACATGTTTCGCCGCGGACTACAGGACTAACATGGATTAAGCAACGAACTCAACGAGGGGTCTTGCACACATTACTCAATTTTCATCCGAGGCAAATACGCCGATAGCGCTTCATGCTTTCTTTTTTTTTGCATTTTGAACACCGCGTTGGGCTAAACGAGATGTATGGTTGAACGTCTGTCGTCTTTTATTAAAGGTGCGTATAGTTGCAACTGTTGTGCACATTCCCACCTCCTTTCTTGTCGTAGATTACAGTAGAAATATGTGCTAAAGGTTTAAAAATTGACTCTCAGCAGAGATTCCGCGCATGTTGCGCCAATATTGCACGAGGGACGCAAGAAAGGTAGAAAGCGGGACAGGGACATACAACCGGAAGCCCGAGAACAAGACCGATTCGATTCTCTCTCCCTCTCTTCCTCTCTTTCTACCTGCCCTCGTTTTTCTCTTTCTCTGCGTCCTTGCTTTCGACGTGCAACATTGGCGCAATATTTATTAGGTCATTTTTGATCCACAGGAGATTTCGCATTAAAATCCGATTCCCCGGCGACCACTGCCATCTCCTACTTATAGAAAGTGTAAAATTCTCCCTGCACATGAAACTAATGTCTCAACTGGCTTTGGCTCGCATGCCCTGTGAGAGCAGCGGCATACTGATACTCTCAAAAAGCGAAGCATAGGTTGCCTTGATTTTCCGTCGCGCATAAAGGAAAAGAAAACTACAAATAAACAAAACCTGAGCGCTGTCTGTCTTCGCCCTCGCGTTGTTGTTTCCTTTTTTTTTTTTTTTTAAGCAACAGTGGAATAAGAAGCAGCCCTCCCACCTACATGCACTATTCCAGTGGTCCTAAGCAATGGACGTATCGGACCCCTTATGGACCAGTGCAGGTGCTGGGGATCCCTTGAGACCAGGGGAGGGGGGGGGGGGGTACCTTCCAACATCGTACTGCTCGCTCGTCGGAAGCCCGAAGACGCTTTGTATTGCAGCCCCGTCCACCAGTGCAGTCAGAGATCGAGTTTCGGTGATGCCGACATCAATAAACGCCGTAGACGCCCTCTATATATATATATCCCTTTCTCTTGCGCGTGCTGTCTGTTTCCGCACTCCTCTCGCGTTTCTTTGGATTTGGGATGTGCTTTTAACCATGCAAAGCTGTGTCTAGCTATGCCAGAACTATTGAGTGACATCTTTGTTCTTATTATTTGCTGGTCTATTGATGTCATTATTAAAGCGAACTTTCATAATTGTGTGCAGTTCATAGACCTTTAACCTTGTTTCCTTGGTGATTAATCTTATGATCTGATATATTTTTGTCTAAGGCCTCTTTGCCACAAGACACAAGAGCAATGCAGCAAAGCATACTTTGTAATTGGCGTAATTTCTTGTTTTTCTAACCGTTCACACGACCCCTACTATCACTGTTTAGCCGTCCCTTGTCTCACTTATTTCAGCTTTCTTCAGATCGAGTTAAATAAAGTAATATATGGCAGTTACCGTAGTCGGCACTAATATTTCTCTTTCCTGTTCATTTCACCAATAATAACTTCCTCTAGCAACAGTGATTTCTAAAGAAGAAACCAACCAAACACCCACCGCGCTTCACAAGATTCAACATAGCAGAGCTTTATAACTACTGAGCTGATCATAGTGTTAATTGAAAGTAGGAGAACAAACATATTTCGCACATAGCTGAGGGCTCGAAGATGACAACGAATGTCGTTGAATAAAACGTTTCTATTTGTGGCTCTTCTGTGACATCACTGCCGAGTGACCTCAAGGCCTTTCACGTTTTCCGGCACCATTTGCACATTCCACGAGTGAGCGACGATGATGGCCACATCGGATATACCGCAGCGATGTTCGAGTGACTCCAGAAGAACGCGGAAAGGTCCCGACAAGCCCTTCTACGACCTTTTAGCGGTATTCCCTTTGGCGGACTCATCAAAGAGGGTGGTCCCTCATCATGCGGCCCTGCTGGTGAAATGATAATCCACTCGGCTTGCCGTGGTTCTACTATGAGTCAGGAATTTCCGCTCCATAAATTGACACTGGCGCAATCAAATACAGGGTCAAGCCAGTGGGGATTGCTGAAAGTGAGGGGAGAAGAAGGGTAAACATATCTCCTCCGTTAAATGCTATCCCATCCGCATTTGCGCACCGTCCTTACTAGTTAAATGGGGAGGGTGCGTTGCGTGCCGGACTGCCGGTGGGTGTGCAATCAGACGCGCCGGCAGCCGCAAATCGACGCCCAGGGGAAGAAATGTAATTTGTCGCAACTCGTCCTTTGCTCGTTGTGTCCGTGTTCAAGTCTCCTCCTCGATTCGGTAGCAGTTGATCTGGGCTTCGTCTCTTACCCTTCTGCACACACGCCCAGTGTTTGTCTTTTAAGCAGCTGAATTCCTTTCTCATCGCCAGTGGGTGTGCTGTGTGTACAGAGAAAAAGAGGAGGCCGAAAGCGAACGGGGAAGTTCAAACGTCACGTGTGCGAACCGGCCAATGGCAAACCGCAGCCGGCGCTCCACGTGACGCTCGTACGGAGAACAGGCCTGCGGGAGAGGGCGAGGGAATGCGGCACGGTGGGAGGCGACGTGGGGTGGGAGAGGAGGAGCCGCCTCTCCGTACCTGAAAACTTCTCTGCCGGGCACGTGCGGACGTCGTCTCGCGCGCCCCGTCGCCTCGAGCGCACGGCACGAGCCACGCAGACCGGTCTCGCTTGGGGACGGGCTTCGTCGGTCCGACCGGCACAAACAGCAGCACGCCGCCGTTCATCCTGCCAAGAGCAGTACCCGCCGACGACAGTCCAAGGATTCGAAGCCGGTGGGCCACCGTTCAAGCAAGCGTAGGGGACTTAACGAGGGCGGCGCAGCCTAGGAGACATGCCTGCGGCGTCTTCATCGTCCTGCTGGTGGTGGTTCTGCAGACAGTCTGTGCGCGATAGGCGGGACATTGAGGAGAGGAACCCAGCTGGCTCGCTCCTCCTTGTCCGCTAGACAGTGCAGCTGGGCGTTGTCGACGGACCCGCAGGCGATGTGCTTTGCGAGCGATTTGAGTTTAAGGCACCGGATCCATTTTTCCAAGCGCCAACTTCGCCGTCAGCTCTTTCCTGCTGTTCGCCGTCGCCCGAGTGGAATAGCAGCCACCTCCGTGCTTTCGTCGTTCTCGGTAAGAACAGCAGAAGTGTCATCGGTTCGTCGTTTTGCTTCACGACCTCGCCGCGCCGCAGACAGCGGTCGACGACTGTTGAGTGTCTGTGAGACCGTCAGTGACGTGGAATCTTCTGCTGTTTCGCCATGCGTGCCGACGTTAAGTGACGAGTCAGTGATCGTTGGTGCTTAAGATAAACGTTAGCAAAAACTAGGTTATTGTCATTTGGGTTTCGCTTCGCTGTGCTTCGCCTGTCAACGAAGTGTACGGCTGCGGCACTGCTCAAGGGCCGCAGGTTTACCGAACGGTGGACGTCTAGCCCATATTAGGAAGTTGGCAGCAGTTTCGTTCCTGGATCCAGTGCTGTATAGTGACCGGTGACGTGACCAGTGCGAAATCTGCGTCGGTTTCCCTTGACTTGGTGCATGGTCCAAGAAGCAGCGTTGAGCACATCTTGTGGAGACATTGACGCGCATAAGCGCGCATCGAGAACAGCAAGTAAACACGCCCGTCTCACATGTGGCTGTAGATGCCGCTGCGGGCTTCAGTAATTTATATCTAAGAAGGAAAGGCTCACACAGATTTGTGTGGACAGTATACGCAAGTGTTGGCTTCTAGAGCGGTTCCTCTGAACACAGCAATCCAACTGACCAGTGCTCGTGGATACTTCCAAGCGTCTCAGCCTCCTTTGCGAACGTCTTCAGTACTTGTGCATCATTGCTGACAACATTCTGTCTGGGAGAAACGCTGTGGTTGTTGAAATAGTGTCCTCGCTAAAGAAAAAACTAGCAAAAGTAGGCGGAGTTTCTGCGATAGGACAGCGGAAGAAGGACTTCGGCGAAGGAGGCTCGGTGATCGCAACAGGAGTATCTCCGAAGGAGATCGATTCCCACTGAGAAGGCGGAGAGGGGGCATGCGCAATCAGGCAGCGCGCCTCTCGGCCTGATCGCGTCCATGCTGTGTTCCGTCCTGGCAGTGTCGTGGGCGCTTCTGGTGGCGGTGGTGATCCCTCCGTGTCGGGCCAGGGCCGTCATGGGTGGCCGCGAGGATCCCGACCGCGCCCGGGCCATCGAACTCATCAAGGGCCGCATCCTTGCAGACCTGGGACTTGCCAGTGCGCCCACCGGTGCCTCCTCGGGCGCTCAGGTGGCGGCCAGCAAGGTACACTTGGAACACATGATGCGCGTGTACCGTCGAAGCCTGCACAAGTCTTCCGAAGAAGGCGGCAGTGGACGGGGCCGCGAGCGTGGCAGGGGCAGGAAGGGACTTGCCCGCGGCTCTGCGAAGGAGGTCACGCACTACTACAGCTTTAAGAACGAAGGTGAGTCTCAATGTTAACATTGATTTGTTGCACCAGATGTAAGGAGTGTAACGTATACCTGTACTACCAAAGACTCTTGGGTTTCAGCGGTAGAGCCCGGCAGGCAGCGGGAATGAGTTTGATTCATCATTTGCGGGTGCATTCAGCGTTGTGCCCCTGTTATATTGTTACGAGGCGGCAGGTCCAATAAGAAAGGGGACAGGACATAGCCGATGGGGTGGCGGGTCTAGCGCGAGCGCGCCTGTCCACGCCAGTGCCCGCTTCTTCTTCCTCGCCCGTCACAATATATATAATTGGATTAATTTTGTACTGACTGCAAATATTTTTGTTTCATTCTAAGCGTTGTTAGTAGCACGCATTATTATTATTATTATCATTATTATTATTTTTAAGTACGTGCATTAAGATTTTTTACACGCTCTCGCCTTTTTTCTAATTGCATCCGCTCCTGTAAAAGCCCGACGCATGGCTGATAGTATAAATAAATAAAATAAATAAAGCAACGTTTGAAATCAGAAAGTTAGGTGGGCAGATCAGGTTAAGCTAGCAGAGGTCAAGTGGACGGAGCAAGCATAGAACCGGATTAAGTGGAGAAATATGGGAGAGGCCTTCGCCCTGCAGTGGGTATAGTCAGGCTGATGATGATGATGAAAATGAAAACATGGCAAGGCACTACACAAGTTTGGTAAGGAAAGCAAGCCGATACTTAAAAGAAAACTTGTATTTAACAGAATGCTGTTCATGTGATCCGTGACTTAGGGATAGCTGGCGATTCAAAAGAAAGACAGGAACCATGGTGCTGTGTTGTTGTTGTTGTTGTTGTTGTCCAAATAACTTATGGCGCTGTGGTTTTCGCCTTTCCGTGCTTGCTTCTCTGTTTTTTTTTCTCTCTCTCTCTCTGTTTGTTTGTAGCGCTCATCTGATAGCTAGCGGGAGAAAAAAGCAAAGGTCACATGGCAACATACAATTCAGATTCAACATTAATATCTTCCACATAATAAGCAACATCACTCTCGTCCTTTTTGTTCATCTTTTTGCACTCTTGTCATAACGAAACGGCTGGAGCATGGTCCTGAAACCGCTAGAACTTTACACAGTGGGTTAATTGTACACCCTTAGTCTGATTCCACATACGTGTCAGAAACGTTCCAGATGCAAGTGGAACTTCCACAGAACTGGAACATTTTTGACGTGTATGTGGAACCAGATTAAGAGTGCAGGTAAAGTAATCAACGTTTGTATCGTCGTCATCTTCATCGAGGTTCTCCCTGTTGTCATTCCGGTGCACGATGACAGCCTTCGAAGCGTGTTGATGAGAAGTTTGTTACTTGCTATCGCATTGGCCGGCCGCACATTTTCAGCGGCGGGTTTGTCGAAGCCAGTAGATTATCTCCGCAGCTGTCCAAAGTAGAACTTCCAGACAGGTCTACGTGACGCAAGAGACACTGTTCCGTTACCCTGGGCGGCAGGTTTTACCAGTCAAGATTTCGTGTTCGAGCACCTTGCAAACCTCCAATTGTGTAATCAGAATAGACTGTGTACAGGCAGTCAGTGAATCGTTCATGTGAGCCTCCACTTTGTTTCTAGAACAAGACATAAAAGCGGGCAACACGAGTAACTTAAGCATATCATATATCTGTCTTACTGAACCCCAAGTGACGCTGTTCCAAGTAACACGATGTTGTTGTTTTTTTTTTTTTGTCCTTTTTTTGGGGTTGAGACGGGCAGGGGGGTAGTGTGTGCCCTTTCCGCGTACGAATGCTTCTGTGTTTGCGTGGCTACACTCGATCACGGAAGAAATGGACATGGGCAGGACATGTAGTGCGAAGAGAGGATAACCGATGGTCGCTGAGGGTAACAAACTGGATTCCAAGGGAAGGAAAGCGCAGCAGGGGGCGGCAGAAAGTTAGCTGGGCGGATGAGATTAAGAAGTTCGCAGGGATCAAGTGGATGCAGCTAGCACAGAACCGGGTTAAGTGGAGAAATATGGGAGAGGCCTTCGCCCTGCAGTGGGTATAATCAGGCTGCTGCTGATGATGATGATGACTCGATCACGGCTGACTGAATGACCGTAGTCTCGCTGTCAGTTGTAAATGCCATCGGAAGCAGCGTATGACAGTGTCGCCGGAACGACCCTTGAAGGCAAAATCAATTTCGACGGACAAGATAGCGTTCACAGCAACTGTAGTAAGTTCTCTTTGTATAACGCCTATCTGCGACAACTACGGTGCAAGTCAGTGCCAACTTGGGCGCTGCTGAAATAATGAAATTCGAAACAGGAGCGCTTGCGAAAGCGATCAAGCAATAAAAGTAAAAGCTTTGGGCTTCAGTCCAATTCCTTTTCACCGTCCGCGACGGTCACGTTCGGAGCGCGACTGTACTCGTTTCCTTGAACTCGGCGGGACCTTCGCTTTCCTGCACCCGAGGGAACGTACGCCGAGGCTGCTTTCGAGCTGCGCTGAGCGTGGAGTCAGTCGGCAGTGTTAATCTGCTTAGTGGATCCGCTCCGCTATTCGCCTCATAGAACAAAGCTACGGTGCTTGTTTGTCTGGCACACAGGGTCGTTCCTCTCGGAAACAGCTCGAGCAGCCTAGTGTGTTGGTCTCGGTGCGGGCACAGGACAAACGCGTTGGTTAACCGCAAGCGACGTATGTCAGGCCACACGCATTCGTATGCTATTTAATATTCACTAAAATCACCACGTAGCTGAAGCTCTGTTTTTTTTTTTTTTTCAAGAATACACTCCACCCTATCTCTCTCTCTCTCTCTCTCTCTCTCTCTCTCTCTCTCTCTCTCTCTCTCTCTCTCTCTCTCCCGTAAATCACCACGTAGCTAAAGCTTTGTTTTCTCAAGCAAACACCGCACCCCTCCGTTCTCCCCTTACGGGACGAATAACGTCCCGTACGCGTTTGTTTCGATTGCTTTGCCATGTTGGCACCCACGGCAATGTATGTGTACCGGAGAGCCGGAGGGCACCCAGATGTCGAGGGAAAATGAGAAAAAAGAATTAAACATGGCTCAGCTCAGCTATGCTGGATATACGTCGCGAAAAGCAGTGACTACCTCTGGATCAGAAGAAGTTATATTTCTCCAGACTTCTGCGCCGTTCGTCGGCAGCTAAACTCTCCTTGGCTTTCATGTCAAGCTCGTCTAAGTTCACTGGCGTTCTATAATTCGTTTACAGGAAAGGAAAGGTGCCGCATCTGTCACTCGCGGAAGGCAAGAAGCGCCGCCCGGCGGCGTTGGAGCGCACCCGTTCCCGCTTGGTCCTCATAGCTTACGGCAGAAGGGTGACGTCACATCCTTGACGTCATATTAATTGAGTGACTTGACCTAGTCCTTGGTACTTTCAAATTGCGCGCCAATCGCAGTCTATCTGTCACGCGCGGAATCCCGCTACCATCCTCACGGTACACAAGCGGAATTATGAGCAGCGCTTCACGACCCGCGGCGTGGTACAGCAGTAAAGCGCTCGGTTGTGGATCCAAGAGATGGAGGTTCGATTCCCGGATGGCTACTAAGTTATTTTTAGGCCTTGGCTGTGACGTCACGGCATATGGCATACGCGAAGCTCGGCTCTGACCCTCGTAATGAAGCTTTTCGCTTCAAACACCTGCGCCTCTCCTAGTGACGTCACTCGGCGAGTTCGCGCATGCGCAGCTGTGGCTTTTTCTGACGACGATGCCACGCTCACCCCGGTGTTGACTAGCCTAGTAAAGCTTTTCGCTTCAAAGAAGAGTCATGCAGTATAACGCGTTGGTAGACCGGAAAGCGTGGCGTCACATGGTCCATAGGGTCACGAAGAGTCGGACACGACTGAACTGAACTGATCGCCTGGTTATCGTCGGGCGCACGCAAGGCATACGCTCCAGTGCGGCCCCCCGGAGCTGGGCGAAGTATTTGGATCGGGCGACCCCATTAAACAATCAGAGTGCACGCGTACCTCGCGCCTGTCGAACTTTTAAAAGCAAGGACGCTGTTTCTTACCGCCGCCTTCCCTTCTCTCTCTTTTTTTTTTTTTTCCCCCTGCGACTTTGCCCGCCCCTGTAGGCGCGCTAAGAATTTCACGCTGGGTAAAATATAACGTGCCTTGTTTACCCGACTTCGCGGCCTTGCCCGGGGCGACGCGTGCTCTTTGATGGTGTGGCTGGAGCAGTGTGATGCGAGCTGGCTAGCGCCACTTAGAGGTCGTCTCGTCCATTGTGTCCGGGCATTTTTCGCGACCACTGTACCTGCGAGTAATAAACTACGAGAAGCGAAAACCGCGAGGCCATTGTTTCCGCGTGCGTCATCCGAGTGGTGTCTCTGTTGCGCAGGGGTTTTTCATGCCTAAAAACGCAACGTCGACACCTATTCCAAAAATTAAATAGAAAAGTGTTCAACATTTTTTTTTCCTTACTGCGAATAACTTTGTTTATAAGGAATTAAAATGACCAAACTTGGCTGCTTTCTGAGTTCTCATAATTGGTCAAGAAAAGTAGTACACGCATATTAAGGAGCGCCGAGAACTCATCGTCAAAACTAAATATATATATATATATTTTTTTTTTTTTGTCATTTGCTGGCGCGGAACTACGCTCGTTTACACTTTAGATGACCTACACCAGACGACTATAGCTTATGCAGTGGGTGGTATTAGGACATGCCTTCCGCAACTTTTGACAGAGAACGCTTGCTTTGAGAGAAGTATGAAGAAATGTGTAGTGTGTAATACTGTGATGTTCGATTATTTGTGTGTGTGTGTGTGTGTGTGTGTGTGTGTGTGTGTGTGTGTGTGTGTGTGTGTGTGTGTGCGTGTGCGTGTGCGTGTGTGTGCGCGTGTGCGAGGGGGGGGGGGCGAGTGCTGACGTTCATACAGTCTGAAATGCTCTAGATAGTGTAGTCCTTTTGCAGGATTGTATTTATCTATTTTAGCAGCCTCTGATCAACATGCGCTGGTTAAAGAAAACCCTTTAAACAGCGAAAGATTACGGATTACTTTCGATCCCGTGTATGGTACTTCGACATACACTGAAACCTAGAACGCCTGCGGTGCAAATTTCACACCAGTCAAAACAATGCATTCGCGGCAGGCTTCGAACCTGTCACGCTATACGCCGCAATGACTGGGGCCATATCGGCGGACCGCAGGTTAACAATACTCGGCCAGGACTTCGTACGGCACCGAGAGTAGTGAATGACAGCGACAAATGAAATTGCGAGCAACGAACATTTTGTAATTTTGTAAGAAAAACAAAAAAAAAAGAAAGGGGAAGAGGCAAGGGTGCACCTTGAAGACCAGCGCAAAACAGACAAAGGAAAGACGAAAGAGAAAGCGACACGGTCGTGGGCTGACAAATGACGCAAAAACACTTGGCATGACTCTTCCGTCATTATTCAATAGGCCTTCAAAAACCAGCCGCGGACCGACGGCGGCGGGATAAAAGTGCTGCTATGGAGAAAGATAAGGAGCAGGGAATAAAAATATCTCCTAGCAAGTCTGCGTCGATAAGTCCGCGTCATTTTTTCTCGTTTCTCGGCAGAACGCTCCAACTGCGACTATTAATCTAAACCTGATTAGCAACGCTTTGAGCGGCGAAACACGAACGTGCCTCTCAACTTCGCCTTAAACGCGGAAGCATGCCCTCTTGGACTGGTTTCTGTAACCTCTGTTCGTCAGCCAGAAAAACTTGCGGAGCAAATGTCTCTTGTGGCCGCATGGGCTCTGGCTGACGAAACTACATGCATTGCCGGGCACAGTTCGCCTTCGCTTAACTTCCAGTCCTGAATGGCCCCCGCGAAAGCATCATTCTGGTCTCAGATTATCTTTTCTCTCATAGCCTGCTATTCCTCACTTTATCAGAGCTCCTTTCGGCACTCTTTTCGGGTTTCCGTGAGTCGGATGCCGAAATAGAAAACCGGAATGGCGGTCTGATACGCACTCGGTCCGAATCAGCATGTGTTTTACGGAGCGCTGTCTTCTGCCTAGTTTATGCGAGTGTTACGCGTAACCCGAAGCCAATACAGCAAGGTGTGTCTGCTTCCTCATTTGGTTTCGGTGTAAAAATGACATATTTTCCCATTGCAGGCTAATGAAAAAGTCCATACACGAAACCTTACTGACTACTGGACATTACAGACGTCCTTGCAAAATGTGGTTTGTTTGTCGCGTCTGTTGGGAGTTCTTCAAAGCAAACGACTAGTACGAGGCTTTGACAGACCGAGTTTCAGAAATCTGCTCTGCGCTCGTTATATTTGCTTCCTCTTGCCAATCGTACAGCGCTTTGAAGAATGCCGCTACAAACCAAAAGGTCATTGACCTCAAATGGAAGAGTTTTTTTTAGTCACCGATAAACTAGTAGTTATACGGTAACGAGAGGGCTGATGCATGTGCCGCGGCCGCCTGCAATGCTCAAGTACAGAAAGTGAGAATTCCACACAATGATGCCATAAAATTCATACGAAGAACACTGAGACAAAGGTGGCAGGATGCGTGGGATAACGAAGTTAATAACAAGCTACACCTAGTAAAGCCAGTTATAGAAGAATAGAAAACAAGCAGCCATCAAGAACGTTTTATTGAAGTAGTCTTATGCCGCCTTCGTATCGGACACACCCACCTGACTCATAACTTCATTCTAGCAAAGATAGACAAGCCCATATGCGAAAACTGCGGAGAGGTGGTAACCACATCCTAATATCCTGTATAAAACTCGATCAGCATAGAAAAAAGCATTTCTCCCAGTTCTATGACGACAACCACATTCCCCTACGCCCTAGCTTACTCTTAGGAGAAAATTCACTGGTTAAAACGTCTTCTCTCGTTGATTTCTTAAAAGATGCCAACATCCTAAACCTACTCTAGTGTATTAAAATAATCGCTTGCTTCCTTTCACCAAACAGATATGTAAACCCCGAGCTTGGCGCATGATGGCCTTAACTGCATATGTGCTATAAAACACAACACCACACACATCGCATACAGAGCTGCCGACATTCGAAAGGTTATGTCCAATCAATCGGGCATGGTTTGGTCCCTGATACAGTGTACATATTATTTTTGTTCCCCTTTGTTATCTATATGTAACCGAACGGCTCGTATTTTTTCCCCTGCTTTTCTCCGCCTGTTGTGAGCGACCAAGCGTGCTGCGCTCCGCTTACTATGGACTCTGCGGGCGTTATAAACGACCGGTCATTTTTCTGTCTCGCGTTCTCCCCGCGTCTTTCTTTCTTTCCTTCTTTCTTTCTTCGCGGCGCGGCTTGTGCCTACCCCTTCCTCCATCAAGAAGCTAACGGGCGAGGCAGTTTTTCTCTTTGGCGACAGAAGTGCTATTAAAACACGCGTCCCTCTCCTTGTTTGCTCGTTACAAGCTCACGGCGAAGGGTGCGACTCGTGCGCCGCCTCGCAGAAAAGCGTGCACTGTGAAGAAGGCTATAGATACAAATGAAAGCTTGTACACGCTATTACCTGCTGTCCGTAATCAAGGCAGACGACTTCGCTGAGCGGACGGAACGCCGAGCTAAGCATAGTTTTCGCAGTGCTGCACGGTTTTTGATTATTCTGAGTGTTTTCTAAGCCGGGAGAAGATTAGAGGCAAGGTTTCGAGGGCCGCCGTTCGTACCCACCGGCAACCAGTCGCCATATATCTGAAAAGCGTTTAGAACGGGAAAAAGAAAAGGAGGATGTATGGGGACAGGCGTCGGACGAAAGTGGAGGCGAGAAGACAGAGCAGTTCGCAGGGTTGTAGGTATTCATTCGGCTGATCGACGATGCAGCGGGCTCGTCCGATGTGTCCGGCTTGACAGCGATGTTGTACACCGAGTGGTTTTTGTAGAGTGGCTCGTCAGGCTGCCCTTGTAGGATCAAAAGCCGCGCTGTTCTGTGATTTCGAAGGCCGCCACTGTAATATATCTCAATGACCATTGACTACTTCCGTGTGCGCGTTTTCACAACCAGACATGTTCGTTCGGTTCTTGTTGTTCACTGGTACCGACTCACAGTTGTGATAAAGGGCACTTTGGTGGGCTTCTATATGTTTCCCCCTCTCTCTCCCTCTCTCATACACAACAACACCTAGTATTACCCTTTTTATTTGCTGCCAGTTCGAAGTATCAGGCAAGATAATCCTCCAACCTGCAATGTAGTTTGCTGAAACCTGTGGCGCTACATAGCGGCCGACGGGAGCTAACAATGAGGCGGCTCTGAAGCAGACGCTGTGTATGTTGCGGCCGCTGTGCTC
The DNA here is from genome assembly GCF_055883805.1 of Amblyomma maculatum. NCBI lineage: Eukaryota > Metazoa > Arthropoda > Arachnida > Ixodida > Ixodidae > Amblyomma > Amblyomma maculatum. The sequence continues at coordinate 117,230,737 of NC_139351.1, read as the reverse complement.
CTTTTGCGTTCACCTTTCTTTTTATCCCATTGAGTGTGATTCACTCATTTAATGGCTTCAGTGGTCTCGTGCGATACTTCGACTATTACGACTGCGAACAAGAATAAAAATAAGCGCAGGGGCGGCGAGAAAGACTGCCGCAATCGCAAAGGAGACCCAAGCGTACCGCTTACTTGGGGGAACGTGGGAAAAATAATGAGAAAAGAGGATAATGGTTGCGAGAGAGTAATATTCAACTGAAATTCGTTTTCTTATAGGGTCGATGGCGTACAGACGCCAAGAGGTTAAAATAAGACGATTGCCTGCTAAGCGGAAGAAACTGTGTAAACTCCTGACTCGGGGCTCCGCACGCTGTTTGGAGCATTCTCCTCACTACTCGCTTCGCGCAGTAAACTTTGACGTGTACTTGGTATATGCTGTACAGGATCGAGTGGCATTGTCCCTCTTTTAAAGGACGTAACACCCAGAAAAGAAACAAAGTCGCGCAGCCGCAGCATCGAATTCCAGCCGCATATTTACCAGAAGAGAAATATATATATATATATATATATATATATATATATATATATATATATATATATATATATATATATATATATATATATATATATATGTGTGTGTGTGTGTGTGTGTGTGTGTGTGTGTGTGTGTGTGTGTGTGTGTGTGTGTGTGTGTGTGTGTGTGTGTGTGTGTGTGTGTGTGTGTGTGTGTGTGTGTGTGTGTGTGTGACCTTGGGTTATCTGAATCGGACGTTTAATGCGGTGTCTATTCGGAACCTTAAAAGCCAAAATACGTTCGAAACTTCAAATTACATATTTGGATAAGCATAATTATCTGTAAATTAGTTCTTAAGGAGCTGAAAGAGTTGAACTGGCGGTGTGTGGAGGCCTGTGATAAAGTGTACGCGGAGCAGGAACTTCTTTCTGCAGTTCCGCGCCAAACATTTCTTCAACCGACTGCTCAAGCTGCTCAAGAGTTTCTTGACCCAGACCGTTCCATCATTACTAGCAACAGTAAAAAATAATCACTGTAAGGACGTCACTTAATTATGGAAGCTTTGCAGTTTAGTGCCAACATTGTCCTTCGGCTTTCCCCACGCTTGAGGTACGGAGGTACAAATTACATGCCCGTTTCCGCTTAAGACGCACGCTACATCCACACAGTGCTTACAATCGCCACGACATCCGTAGCGGGAACCGCACCCGTCTTCCTGTAACCTACGCGACCCTGTCAAAAGCTGCCTCCCACGAACAAGTGTTCGTCATGATATTAAACTGTAAAGCGAAACCGCGAGGAAATTATTATGCTGCTGTGATCAAACTACAGGAATAAAAAAAAAAAAAAGAAACAGGTGATCAATCTTTTCTCGGGTTATTTCTGCACTTTCAATGTTTGGGTATGAGGTGTGAACGTAATAGGTAAATGAAAAGTTCCGTTTACATTAGCCAACATTTTCCATTCATTTAATCATTTCTTAAATCTTCATCACATATCCCACTGGTGCCCTGAGGCAATAAATATCGTTACCAAAAAAAAAAAAAAAAAAAAAAAAAACGCTCCGTTTACTCACGGGAAATTCAACGTCGTGCGCGCGGTCGTTCCATCGCGAGCGGCACACACTTCGTGGTGACGTCGGCACCGTTCACGTTCTAAACATGAACCTTCTAGAACAGGCGGTGTCCTTTCGCCAGTATTGGCGTTCGAAAGTAAGTCTCAAGACATTCGATTGCCTTAAAACCGCAGAAAGTGACAGCCGACATGCTTCCCGCCGTACTACGCGAGTGCAACCCTACCGCGCTGGCCGCCTCAAATAACTCGGCGCTGCCGTTTGCGGCGCTGAACGCTGCGCTCTACTAGCGCCGCCTAGCCATTGCAGGTTGCCTTAAACATCTCTTATCTCTGTCCCATCAACATCGATCACTCGCCTCATCCTCGTACTCTTCGAATATCGACGCTGTCAATGCTCTCGTCACAACATGCTGACTTCGTTCTGACAGCGGGGGTAGCAGAGAGGTGCTCAGCCGAGGCGCTGCTCACTCACGCGCTGACATCCGCCACAACATGCCCCTCACACCGTCACCAGCGCCTGGCCCACGTGTGTCCACCAAGGCGGCGACGGGCGTCCGCAGTCGCGTTCGAGGAATGCCAAGAAGCGTCGGAATTTCGTTGCGCGAAACCACACTTCCTTTTTTTTTCTTGTGACTTTATTTCCAACGCAGATTGTCTCGCTGCAGTCACTGCTGTTTAGTTTCCGTCTCCAACCTTTTTTTGGTAACGGGCGGCCGCTGTCCGGTAGCGGGCGAAAGCTGCCGGCAGCCACTCGACGACCACGGTAGGTTCCTCGTCAGCACACCCGAAATGGAGGCAATGGAGGAAGGGAAGCGAGGGAGTGGTTGCGGATGGCTTGTTCTGGCCTTACAGAGGACCCGGCTATTCTTTTTTTTTTTATTTTTTTTTTAAGAAAACGGGCTCGTTCTAGCGCGAGCAATAAAATCTCCCGCGATAGGCGCTGAACAGAAAAACAACGATATAATAAAAGACGTCAGTGTCTGTTGAGGGCAAAAAGATCTTGAACGCTGAGTTTGTTGGAAGGAGAGAGGGAGATGAAGAAGGCGGTGAAGAGGGGGCTAGCTGAGCCGTTGGACCGAAGTCACCAAAAGGCAAACCACATGCGCTTTTCCGTTTGTTTTGGCTTCGGTAGGTGTCTCGTCGGTAGTTGGCGAGGGGGCAGGTATTTGGGAAGGCTGTGGCGTCGCAGTCTTTTGGCGGCGAGCAGCGCGATGTCGGGCTGGATAAGGCCGCATACCTCGTCGCCTGCGGTAGACGCGCGCGTTCGTGCGGCGACGGCCGCCGCTGAGGCGGCGACGACGCACTCAGCGCCGAACGCCCCTCCTCCTCCCCACCTTTGGCGATCGTATCGTTTCTTAACAGCTTTTTTCATCTCTGTTTGTCCACTGGGCGGGCGTCGGCGACGAGCGGTGCCCTATTCCCTGCGGAGCAATTCGTGGAGGAGGCGCAGGCCTTTCCCCGGCCGCCATCACCCTCTTCCTCTACTGTGTGCTTTGTCTTGTGCCGGAATCCTCACGACACTAGACGGAGGCGACGTCGCGCTCTTTTCCAGTTTTCTCACTTATTTTTTTCTTCTTTCTCTGCGGTTAGTTGGTATTTACGTCCGTTCCTTGCCAGCTGTCTCGTTCCTCAAAGTCCATGTCGCCCAAGGATGGTCTACGTATTTAATGACGATCTGACGGGATACCGTGCCGGTCTCCTGTCATCGTTGTTGTATGAAGAAGCCTACTTGTGCAGTCGCCAAGCGGGATTTGGTGTCGATTTGGTGTATATATATATATATATATATATATTGTGAGCCCTCCACGGATCTTCTTTCATTTGTACATACCATGATCTTCGTCTTCCTCTTGTACATACCATCATCATCGTCCCGCGGCGCCGGCTCCGGCGCGCGCTTGGGTTTTTTCTCCATCAGATTAAACGCTGACACGGCATACCTTGCCTTGCCTTCACGACCTTGCCGTCTGGACTTGGCCTTCTTTCACTATATATATATATATATATAATATAAATGGCAACAGGGGATACCTGCCTGGTGGTGAGCCTAGCATGCTACTCCTGATGAGAGTTGAGGGATGAGGGTGACACATTGTGGGAGGTGAGTGGAAAATTAACGAAAAAATAAACACTGTCGCACCTTTTCACAGGCACATAGTCATACACAGATGAGTTTTAAAAGGTCTCGATCAACCCTGTGTCCTTAAGAAAAGTTAATAAGGCCTTTGTAGCTTGCGCAGCCGACGACCTGTTGCACCAAGGACCCAGGAGATCCTGGATCGTGAAAACGGAGTTTCCGCCTTTGCGAACTCGTTCGTATCCTTCAAGTCCTACGGGACTATTATAATTGCGGCATGAGAGCGCAGAGCTCTCGCCACTGAACCTATCAGTTCATCAGAAGACTGCATGCAAAGGTATGACTGAAAGGTGCTCTTCAGTCGTGGACGCTTGCGATGTTTAGGAATTTCCTTGTTATAGTTGTGCCAACGTTTCGAAGAACATAGGGATGTTCTTGGCCAGGACATTCCCGCGTGACTCATTATGCGTATTGCTGGAAAGAGCGGAAAGGAACGGGAGTCGTGGATATCAAGGTAACTAACAGCTGAGGAGAAAGCAATGCTTGTAGTTTCGAGCAACATACATTATCACTGTGCTAGCTTTATTGCATCTGTTCTAGCAGCCTGTAGGGACAGCTCTGCACCCCTTAACTGCTGTGGCTAATGAGCTCATTTTTACGAAAGGCTGTGTTGGTGTGCAAAAAGGCCTGCACGGCAAAAACGAATGACGCACATCCTAAGGGCAATACCGTAGGTAATGCTTGCAAAACCTTTGGTGCACGTGTCATTTATTGCGGATCACTATTTGGAAAGGGAACAGGTACCAACCCACCTAGATAGGGACTGACGAAGACGGACGCGCTGCTTTTGCCACGCCACATGGTGGTGATGAAACTTCGCTCGCGAGGAGAATGGTGCAATAAAAAAACACAAGCTTCAGGTGCTGTGGGGACAATTAACAAGTGGAGAGAGAGAGAGAAGGTATTTGAAGCACGTTCGGCCTCTCTTTTATTTCTGGCCTTAATGATAAAACGGCTGTTCGTTCTAATTGATGCATCCAAACACTTCACGACGAAGCCCGCCAGTCGAGAAGAAAACCAACGAAATAAAGAAAAAGGGACAAGATAAAGAAAGTGTGCGGTGGAACACAATGGGATGTACGTTGCGTGTAAAATGATAGTTCCGAGAAGCCACGGGACACGACCCTGAAGTAGCGCGGCGGGCATTGTACGGGCAACGGCAAGGAGGAGCTGTCCTTTTTGTCTCCTTTTTTCCTCTCTCTCTCTCTCTCTCTCTCTCTCTCGTTTTTTTTTGCTTGAAAAAAACGCCGTTTAGAGAACGAGACCTTTGCAGTGTCCTTTTGCTGCTGCCCATGCTTTTGCAATGACGTAGCGTTGCGGCTGTGCCTGCCAAGTGTTCACGCGAAAACACACATGGGCGTTCACAGCGGAATACAAGACAAGGCACCGACTACGCGCATTACTATCAGAAGGAATAACAGCGATAGTTGCACGAAGGTGTTCTCTACATAGCCAGATTAGGGAAGAAAACTCGACGAATGCAGCGCAAGAAAGCAAGTACTTAATCCTACTCTTAACAAAACGAAGGACGCAAAGACGAGATAAACACAGCTTTCGTGCTCGTCGCTTCTTGCACCTTTCTCTCGTTTTGCAAAGATATCTTATTCAGGGCAAGTTTTGATGCAGGTTCCGCGAAGACAGGGTTGGCGTAACCGCGTAGCGCTAATTGGGCAGCATGATTTGAGTTCATCAATTACGTTACTGTCATGCTCCACGCGCTGTGGTACGGGGTCGTCAAGCGCATTGTACTTGACGAGAGTACAGATAACTATGAATTAAGAGCATTTTACAAGTGCCCCTGCAAATTGCTGTCGCTAAAACTCGCGTCACCCTTCTGTAATATATTGCTTTGTACGCCGCTTTCGTCTGATATACATCATGAACAATCCAAATTACTAGCGAACCAGATGCGGAACTTTTAATGAAAACGACGAAGAAAAGTATATATATGTTTTTAAAGAAAAAAAAATTAGAGGCCATTTTAAAACTAAAGACGCGATGGCTTCCTTACCGTCATTTTTTTTTTTTTTTTTAATTTCGCGAATTTTTGGTATTGAGAAACTGGCACAGGGTCTGGCAAGGAATGAAACGCCTTTATTCAGTTTAGTTTCTTAGGGAAAGTAAGGCCCAGTATCTCTCACTACTCACTAGACACTTAAAGTTACAATTAGGGGCAAACAACGCTCCTTGCTAGGACACGCAAGGCGAGTGGAGGAAGGATTTGAAAAATACTTTCTGCCACTGATGCCAATACTTGATGACACCGTGAAAACAAGCTTGGAGAAGCCCATCAGCATGCGAGCGATAGAAATTGCTATAAATGGTTTGACCGCTGGAAAATCGCCTGGTCCTGATGGACCGGGAGCAGCTTTTTATAAAGCTTTTAAGGGGGAAGTAGCGCAGGCACTGCATCGAGTTTTGAGCGAGGAATATGATAAAGAAGAAACGCCGTCGTCATTTGGGACCCCGTCAAATTGTTCTCTGTGAAATCATACTGGCCTATAACACAATGGGGATTACAATGAAGTCATACTGGCCTATAACACTTGCCAATGTGGATTACAAAATCTTCATGAACGTCCTAGCGGAACGCTTGCAGAACGTAATTAAAGATATTGTTGGGCCACATCAAACATGTGGAATTAAAGGGAGAAGCATATATACAAATATTCACATAGCTAGAAGCATTTTGGAATGCTGTGACGTGTTTGAAGATCACGTTGCAATGTTGCAACTAGACCTGGAGAAATCTTTTGATCGGGTTAGTCACGAAATTTTATTTTAAACACTGGATATGTAAATGAAGGCTCAGTAATATTAGAGTTAAAATGGCATATGCAAATTGTTTCACTACCATTATTGTAAATAAGGAAGTCACAGAAAGCTTTCAGATAAGATCGTCAGTAAGACAAGAATGTCCACTTTCTCCTCTGTTATTTGCCATATATATAGAACCGTTTTGCTTAAAGGTGATTAAAAATGAAAGGGTCCGAGGATTTAGGCTTATGGAAAGCGAAGTAAAGATATTGTCATATGCTGACGACATAGCTGTTTTCCGTCAAGATCAAGACGGCGTTTCAGAAGCAATCAAAGATGCTTGTCGATTTTGTAGGCAAACGGCCAGCGAAGTCAACTGGGACAAATGTTTGGGGGTGTGGCATGGGGTTTGGTGTAACGCGCCTTCCCTTTTCGAAAATGTTTCTTGGTCTGTCACACCTGCGAGGTACCTTGGAGTACCGCTTGAATACTACAAGGATACGAAATATTACTGAAATGCTGAACGTGAACGTGCCCAGTCAAAAACAACAAAGTGGGATGGCCTTGATTTATCAATGTTCGCGCGTTCAACTGTATGCAATTTGTTCATTGTTGCGAAAGTCTGGTATGTTTTGCAAGCATTGTCTATGTCAAGGGTTAGCGTCCAGAAATTTCACCGATTGCTGGCGGTTTTCGTCTGAGGTTCAGTTTGGGAGAGAACAAGTCGTACAAATTTGTTTCGCTCGGTAAAAAGTGGAGGGCTTGGTTTGGCCCATTTATTTTACGACAAATAGTATCTTGGTTTATGTTCTTACGGAACCAAACCGACCCTTTTCTGTATACGGTTTTTTAAGTTAGACTGAGCCAAGACTTACCCGAATTTTTGGTGTCCTCTAGCAGCTTTAAACACAGAAGACTGAGTGTTTTCTTTTTTTTTTTTTTTTTGCGTGAGGTTGTGGCTTCCTTTAACATTTTAAAAGCGAGATTCTCAATGGAATACCTAAGCGCTGTAACCCAAAAGCAACTGCATAAGGACTTGCTTGATGTAATGATGCCAGTGCCGTTGTATCGGCTGTGGAGGGGAAGGTGAGGATGTCCTGAAAAGAGTTAAAAAAAAAAAGAAAAAAAAAAAGATGCCAATACGGTCGTCAGCAAAAAGATTTTCTTCCTATTACACAGTGGTACATTACCTGTTAAACCGTGGTTGAGGGAAAAAGGTGTCTTTGTTCCGCGGTCGGTGGACTGCTTGATTTCTCGTAAGCCGGAAACCATATATAGACCATATTTTTCCTTGAATACCGGGATGCAGTCTTTTTGTGGGATATCTTGCAGAGGACATTAAAAAAGGACTTGCCAATTACACCCTATGGTATACGGTTCCTGTCGGTTCATAATCAAGGTTGTGTGCCATATGACTTATTCATGTTACTGTGCCTCCACAGTGTATGGAAAACGAGAATGGCTGTAAGACACGCGGACGTGGATGCTCGCTCAACGAGGGAGTATTCCATTGAGAGTATCAACAACCTGACCGCCATCTATAATACCCAAATTGAGAAACCTGAATGGATGCCAGCTTTGAGTGAACTGGCCAACCTAAAGCGTTTTTGAAACTTTGTGAACCCTTACTTTTGTTAGAGCGCTTTGTGGCATTATACTTTGACTTTGCGCCACTGTAAACATCACTGTTAACAGGAAATAAAGAAAAAAAAGTCAGGAGTGGCGCTGTTGGTTAAAGCGCTCGGCTAGGGATTCGAGGAATGGAAGTTCGATTCCCAATGGAGGCAGGACTTTTTACGATGTCATCAGGATGTTTGGCAATTAAGCGACACATCAGCGTTAAGATCCGACGCACCATTCCTGCGTACATATTGAGCGCGGGATTTCGTTCCATGAGCCTAAAAAGGATTTCGCCTTAAAGTGGCATTTCTATTGGACCTTTTGTGAGAAGAGAAATCGCACAGTGAGACAACTCGGCGAGGTAGTTTGCCAGCACTTTCAAGCATAATCGCCTAAATGGATTCCCCCTTCACTGAATTTTCATTTAATAAAGATTCTCCTCCTCCTCCTCCTCCTCCTCCTCCTCCTCCCCGTAACAGTCGTATCAAACAGCGTTTCGAGGGTATAGCTGTAAGTGTTCTTCTTTTGGGCCTCTTTACACCACCCATGAGGCGAAGCAAAAACGGGCTGCAATCAACAACGACGGAAGTTTTCTTTTCTTTTTTTTTTTTTTCTTCTTCCCCCCCCCCCCCCCCCCCCCCCTCTCCTTCCCACCGTCGAAGCGGGTAAATTCGGCGGCAGTTCGCACCGCTCTATAAAAGAGAGGCAGTAAACCGAAGTCCGCGCTTCTTCCGCGTCGCGAGCTAAACAGATCGCAGCAATCTAATTTTAGCTAAAATAAAGAACTCTGCGGGGTTTTAGGTGCAGAGTGCTAAAAATGGCTCGACTACCTCGCCGAACGGGTTGCTAGGGCTGCTGGCGTGACGAGCTAAATGCACAGCGCAATAAAGGAGCCTATAGACGAAAGCACGAACAAAACAGGCGCTTCTTTCCTGCGTTAGAAATAAGAGCGACTGGCGGACTATGGCGTGTTTTTTTTTTTTCTTATTCCGAATTAATAGCGCTTTCCCTTATTTGCGGGCCTGGATGCTTCAATGGCTACTTGATGATACGAGGTCACTTGATGTCCGGGTTTGTGATGTCCGGATTGCGCTTGCGTCGACATCCACAAGCAGATCATTGTCGATGACTGAATAAATTAGCAAACGCAACAGCTCCGTGTCGTTTGTCAACCAGAACGGGAGTGAAATTGGGAACAAACGAACTCATCGATATAGACTTTGGACAGCAAAACATCATTGTAGGAAATTCGCCGCATCGAAGAAGGCGAATTGTACCTGCTCTTTTTTCTTCCCAATGACGAACAAACGAAGAATGCAGAAACAGTGTATACTTTGGGGGATTGTTTAAGGGGATTTATTATAGCCTGGCTACTAGTACGGCTTAAATAGCCCACGCGTTCTTTTGCCCTTGATCTCAACTACCATTCCTGTTGCAGCTCACGCAGAAGGTGCACGCAATATACACGGCGCTTCTTCACCTGTGCGACGTTTGTTCCCTTGGCTTTCCTGTTCTAATCTTCCTTATCGCGTTTAACGTGTATTCTTATTAGGACTCTTTCTCCGCCTTGTGACGTCAGAGAAGTCCCTTGATATGAAAAGTCGTTCGCACGTTGTGTAGTAACGTATAGTGTGGAAACAAAAATATAGGGATAGAAAATTAGCACTATAACAACCATCCGATCTGTACCTCTTTCTATGAGTGCATGCATGTATGTGCATATATATATATATATATATATATGCATATATAAAAATGGCAGGGAAGGAGGGGGGGCGGGGGTAGAAGCTCGAATTGTTTCAGTAGGGCATAGACGTAAACGAAATGACACAACAGAAAAAACGATATATATCATTTTTCCTACTATGTGCCATGTCATACACGCATATATATATATATATATATATATATATATATATATATATATATATATCACTATATTCCTAAAGAAAGGCATGGCGAATATAAATACCATGCTCTTTTTTGTTCTTTCAGGAATAGCACGCCCACTTCTTAGGCACGAAGTCCCTATCCATTATTTTTTTTTTTTTCGTCCCTGAAAATAAGCTTTACATGAGAGACGTGCACTAGGCTCGGCGGCATTGCATGATTTCGAAACAGGGCGGCGGTCATCGCCACCACTGGCCGTCGCTTTAAAAGGCTGCATGGCTCAAATGCACAACGCATTCTGTTTGGTTATTCATGCGGGGGCGCAGAATGCATAAAACAGGCTTTAAACGACGCAGCGAAAGGCATACCGCAGTTACGTTCGCGCACCTCTTTAGCACGCCGTTTGAGCCGACAGACGCATACATAAGCGCTCCTATACTTTCCTTCTACAGACAGAGCGGTAGCGAGGCTCGACATTTCTGGCTCTTTGAAACAAGCTGTACATCACTTCGCCTCAGTGAACAGGACAAGAAACACCCGCTTGTAGCTGCTAGATAAGTTCTACTATCGACGCCCATCAACAGGGCTTTCGTAACTCGAAGACGCAGGCACATACGATCGCAGAGCTTAATGTACAGATAGATAAATCGACTGCCTGAAATTATACTCCACTGTAACCGAGGGTACCGTGTTTCTTATCTTTTTCTCCGTTCATTGTTTCGGTGCTTGTGTCGCTGCTACACGCGACGGAGTCGTGGTTTTTCCCCGCTAGAAACGGCGACACACGGATCCGCTCGAACGCTGACAACATTGTAGCAATGTTGGCCACGCGTGGAAGGCGCGACAAGCTGAACGAGGTTGCGAAATGGAGGCGCCTCTGTTTAACTATGCGTGTTCATTGTGCAAGGAGAAGAAACAGAGAACTAGCTCCAGCCGCCACGTTCGGTTTCAAGCTCGACACAATAATTACGTATAGACCCTACCGTAGTGGTGCAGTGGTCAGGACGCTCGACTACTGTGCCCAAGGTTGCTGGATCTCCTCCATATTGCTCCCTTCTCACCCTTTAAAAAGCTAGCTGCTTTGCAATGAAACAGCTCAGCAGACGACTGTATTGACTGCTTTTTCTGTACGTGTCTTTTGCGCTCCGTACTAAGAAGTCTGCAGTGGACCGCTCCCATTTGTGCCATGCGCAAAGTCTGCTACTCAGTTCTTCCCCTTGAAACATGACGCCAGTTCTGTGCGCCTAACTCGCGTTGCCAGCAGCCTCTCGCGCTCCTTTTAAGGCGCAAAAGTAACTACCGTCTCGGTTGTATCCATGGCTGGCTAATTGCGTTGGGGGTTAATTTCAGTCGTCCCACGAGTCGCCGCTCGTAAATGCGATAATTTCCCGCGTCCAACCACGAGTTGAACAGATAATTAGGCCTAGAAGTATGCGGAACAGATCAAAATGCCCGCGGGAATGTCCGCAATGTCGTGGCCTCGGGTTGTGTTTGGGCCTTTTGCTAGGCCCACTTTGCAAATTCCTTAAGCCTATCTTGAGCAGATTTGAGCGCTTTTCGTTTTGGTTTGATTTACGCGGAGATATTGGCGTTCACGTGAGTTGGCTTATAAGCGAATGGGGGTGCAGTTATAGGCAACCTAACCTGAAACGGTGGAACGACGACCGTCTGCTGCCGGTGGCGCCTTGCCGCTGCAAGAACATGAACCGCTTACGGGAAAGCACACAGAATAGAAAAATAGGGGAGGCTAATCTTAGTGTAATCTAACTTAGAAAAAAAAAATTTGGAGGACGCTTAAGCTTCGCCTTCAAGAGTGGAACGCGATAGCGTTATTGCACCTCGGCGAGAAAACTTACTAAACGCAAGGGTATTGGGGCATCCTCGCACCGGTACCCGCGCGGCCCGAAGGGGAGAAGCGGGTGAGCGAAGATAGTGATCTAAAGAAAGGAAAGACGCTTGATTCTACAACCCGTGAGGGTACACGGCGAAACGTCAGGGGCGAGTGGCGCGCCACGTGTCGGGGCAGCGCCGCACATTGCGAGGAGGGGTTCTTCTGTGTTTGCCGCAAGATGGCTCTGCATGTGCGCAGAGCGCAGAAGAAATGTAGCGGAAACGTACTTCGCTACTCGTGTAACTGCGACTTCTGTAAGTAACATGCTCATAATTACCGGTATACACTGCAGTATAACGTTCTACGGCATGTTTCTAAGGCAACACCGCATTCACTAGAAGCGCTTTTGTACCGCTTTCAAGTATCGAACTCGTGGCAGAAGGGCGTTCTGGGCGGCTGAGCCTGAAAATGTTGCTTGCTGGAAACAGCGCATCGGCCGTTGGCCGAGGTCTTTCGACTCCTCAGGACACTACCGAAGCGTACAAAGTTGTCCTTCCACGCCTGCCCACCGGTAATGTTGTCCTTAATACCGTTTTCTTGTATGCCGACCTTAAGGGTCGCCCGTACCGAGCACCTGACTTTCGAGACGCACTTGCACAGATTTTGGACCTCCGGGAAATTTTGTGCATTGGTCAGTACCAAATGAGCCACGTGTGGATGGTTACCTGCGAGAGTAGTTCTTCAAAGCAGAAGCTAATTAACAAAGCAGAGTTCCCTGTGAAAGGACTTCGGTGCATGGTGTTCGACCCGGATACAAAGAATGTCAAGGTTAAGCTCCTTTGGCTTCCACGCTATATGGAGCACCGGAGGATTGTGGAAGCTTTCGAGCCTTATGGAACGATTCAATCTGTGGAGCGTGAAAAGTGGCGGTGCCCAGGGATGGAGCACATGGAAACAGCGAACCGTGAAATCTCCCTCACGCTCAAGGACGGAGTGTCAGCAAGTACAATTCCTCACACTCTTAATGTTTATGGGGTGCAGGCATTAGTGCTTATCTCAGGGAGACCTCCACTGTGTCTTCGATGCAGCCGGGTAGGTCATGTACGGCGTCAGTGCCGAACGCCTCGATGCACCCAGTGCCGGCGCTTTGGCCATACTGTGGAGAACTGTGTATTAAGTTATGCCGATAGACTGCGTCAAGGCCAGTGGTCACGAGAAGATGACGTGGCGTCCGAACATATCATGGATGTGTCAGAGGTTGTTGATGTAACTGGTGAGTTAGGTCGTGAACCTCAAATTGATGGGGACCAGAAGCCTTCTGCACTTCACACCAACTCAGAAGAATCTGCAGTGACTGGCCATCAAGAACCAGCGTCTCCAGAGCCAAAACCGCCGGACCCGGGCCCGCCTGTGAGTGCCACTCAGAGTGTTGCGCTTGCTGCCCAAGAACCACCTGTCATTGAAGGACGTATGGATATGCCTCCTATGGAATCAATGGAGAAGATACTGCCAGTGGATGCTCGCCTATCCTCCTTCGTCACTGATTCTCCTTCGTCGTTGGAGGGTAACAGTGAGCGTCTGTGGCGCCGATCTCTGGTGCGTCCGGTTCTCTGTCGGCTGTCAGTGTGGCAGCGAGCGACATGTGCTCCAATCAGGTTCGTGGGCCGAAGCCTTGAGTGTCTCAGAGGAGGACATGGACAACACAGTGCCTTTGAAGCGTCCCGCAGATGATGAGGTGTGTATCGATGGTGCTGGCCAGAAGGCACACTGTGTAGAGGCCACAGGAAGGGTGACTTTAAAGAGGAGGGCGATGTCTGCCCGAAAGGCCGCCAATTTGCAGGCGGGCCACCCCATTCCAGGGGATGATGTTTAAAAGGACTAGTACTAAAAATGGCTAGAATCGCAGCATATCAAGTCGCTACCCTTAACGTCAGGGGTATGCGTAATCGTCGGAGACAGCAGCAGTTAAGACATCTGTTAAAGGAATGGAGTGTGTCTGTAGCAGCAATTCAGGAAACAAAGTTGTCCTCCGATGAAGAGACGGAAGCTGCTCTTGAGCCGTTTTTGCCGGAATATAACATTATTGTTAGCCACGCTAGAGGCTTGTCCGGAGGGTGTATGCTATTCCTGGCCAAAACACTAGAGATGACAGCCATGTCTTATTGCATAGATGGCGAGGGACGACTTATATGCTGTGACCTCACAATCTCAGGTGTGCAGTAGCGAATTATTTGTGTTTACGCCCCTGTAAAACAGCGAGACAGAAGGAATTTTTTTCTTTCATTAGTTAATCATTTGTGCACAGATCGCAAAATTATGTTGTTGGGAGATTTTAATTGTGTTTGTAGGGATGAGGACCGATCAGCATTATGTAAGAGATATGACCCTAGTGCTGCATTACTTAACGATTTGGCTTGTGAATACAACCTTGTGGATGTGGGGCAGGAAAAAGGCGACAGTATTCATTTCACTCATTTTCAGTTCTCCTCTAATGCCCGCCTTGACAGAATTTATGTTTCTGCAGACATGTTAGCAAATTTGTTTGGTTACTGGGTGCGGCCCATCTTCTTCAGTGACCATTGTATGGTGTCTCTTCAGGTAGGGAGGTACAGTCGGCAGATACTTCACCCTCGGTGGGAACTGTGGAAAATGAATAACTGTCTGCTCTCAGATGAAATTTTTAAGTGTGCTGTACCTACTTGTTTGAAAGACATATGGTCACGCCATGATCTGTCAGTTTTTCAAAAATGGGACTTGTTCAAACAGGAAACCAAAAACTTAGCAATTGAAGCCTCTGCAAGAATCGCGTTCCTAAAGAGACACCACCTTCGTGAGCTTGGGCGCACTCTAACTGAGCTACATGAGCTAGAGAGGGTTAGCCCGGGTGCCTATGTTGAAGAAATTAATAACGTAAAGGCAGAGCTTCAACAAATTGCGACGGAAAGATACAAGGGGGCCCTAATAAGATCTAGGACTCGAAGGTTTCTTGACGAGCAACCTTCACGTCGGGCCCTCAGTGATGAAATAGAGAATGCTCTTACGAAGGAAATATTGGAAGTTCAGTATGGTGGTTGCACATATAGTGATGCTCCTAGTATTCTTGCTGCTTTCTATGATTATTATCGAAAGCTGTTCGGCAGTTGTAAAGATCCAAATCAGGGTTTCGATTATAATTCCTTACTTGAGAACTTTCCTCGACTAGACGATGAGAAATGTGCTGTAGTAGAGGGAACCATCACTTTGGAAGAAATTAAATCAGCCATTTCAGACCTTCAGAACCAGAGATCTCCTGGCCCAGATGGTATTACTAGCGAATTTTATAAAACATTTTCGCCTTGCCTAACGCCTGTTTTGATGGAAGTATTCCAAGCATCTTATGATGTGGGTTTCCTGCCTCCCACTTTCTATTCAGGCCACACAATATTAATACCCAAAAGCAAAGATACTAATCGATTGAAAACTGTTGAAGGATATCGTCCAATTTCCCTCTGTAATGTTGATTACAAAATTTTTGCCAAGGTCCTTTGTTCTCGTTTGCAGCTGGTTATCATGGACTTGATAGGTTCGCATCAGGTATGTGGTATCAGAGGGCGCAGTATTCAAACACACATCCATATTGCACGTTCAGTAATCGAGACAGTATCAGATGAGACAGGCCAAGTAGCTCTGATTCAAATTGACCTGGCGAAGGCGTTTGATAAAGTTCGGCACAATTTCTTGTTCGCGGTCTTGGAGAATGCAAACATTGGTGACGTTTTGCTCAAAGGCATAAGGCTGTGCTATATGAACTCGTATACAAGACTAAATGTTAATCAGGAGCTAACGAAACCAATACCACTGGAATCATCTGTTCGTCAAGGATGTCCACTGTCTCCACTGTTGTTTGGCTTATATCTGGAACCCCTCTGTCTCAGTGTAATTAACAGTGCAGCCATCCGTGGTTTCTCTCTGGCTCAATGTGAAGTTAAGATTTTAGCTTACGCGGACGATATCGCCCTCTTTTGTTCTGACAAAAAGAGTGTACTTGAGGCTTTACACTTGACTGAACAATTCTGCGATGTATCAGGCGCGGCCCCTAATTTAGATAAATCCAAAGGTTTTTGGTTGGGACACTGGGGCACTAGACCAAGCCAGTTTGGAGGCATATGCTGGGACTGTAGTCCTCTTCAGTACCTAGGGGTTCCGCTGCACCAAGTTCGTAACAGCGCAGCCTACTGGGATTCACAAATCGTACCTATGCGGCGACAAACGCAGGCTTGGATGGGTAGGGAACTCTCAGTGTTTGCTAGGGCACAGGTCTGTAACATATTTTTGTTTGCAAAGCTTGCGTATGTCCTTCAAGTCCTGCACTGTGCGAGGAGCAAAGTACAAGTTATACACAGAATATTTGCAACATTTGTGTGGCGCTCTCAATGGGAGCCCATGCGGCGTGACAACTTGTTTCTTCCCTTAGAGTCTGGTGGAGTGGGTCTTGTTCACTTGTTTGTGCATCAACTTGTCTCCCGTTTTTTCTTTTTCAAATCGGCAAACCATCCGTTTCTTGTAACTGTGCTCATTAGGCGCCTTAGTCCACATTTGCCTTACTTATTCGCACCAACTGGGCAGGCTCGTGAGGGGCGTTTATGGGGATTCCTTAAGGAGGTTGCTGACACTTTCAATTTTCTCACTGTGCGTTTCTCTGTAGATTACCTGTATAGCCTCTCGAGAAAGCAGATGACCCAGGCTCTCACTGAGTCTTTGTTCCCTACACCGTTGTATCGGCAGCCTTATCTGGGGTTTTTGGACACCACTGTTCTAAAGCGTGTTAGGCAAATGTGCATTCAGGCAGCTGCAAAAACGTTCTTTTTCAAATTACATACAGCGACGTTGCCTGTCAAGACATTTCTTCACAATAAGGAGATGTTTGTGCCCTGGTCGGTAAATTGTCGTCTCTGTAACGTGCCTGAGACAATTGATCATTGCTTTATTCTGTGCCGTGATGCTATGTTCTTTTGGGACATACTACAAAGAACTCTTAAAAAGGACATTGAAATTACGCCTTATACAATTAGATTTTTGCCTCCTGACAAAAACTCTGTCGTGCCTTACGATCTATTTGTGTTGATGGAACTGTTCAGCCTTTGGAAAAGCCGCATGATCGACAGGCATGCAGAGCCACCAAGATCGTTGTTGTTGTAGTGGTTATTTATTGTATGTACAAAAGGAAAGAAAAGATGTTTGCCAGCCCCGGTATCTGCTATCTTATATCTGAAGCACCTGAACTGGGGCGGCGGAAATAAAGGGATAGCGAGGAGAAGGTAGAGGAAATCAAAGAGGTGAGTGATAGGGAGAAAGAAAAGAGTAGGTAAAAATAAAAGAAATATATACACTATGGTACAGTATACAGTAGTTTGCATGAGGCCCACCCGCAAACGTCTTAGGTCACTGAGTACTCGGCACGTCGGGCGGGCCTCCGCAATAGCTCCACGTCCAGGCAACTGTTCACTACGCACGCACTTGCACACTGTACAAAACACTGACGGCTGTCGTGGGCGATCAGCCGTTATTGTGGGAAGTAGCACACGTGGAGCGTTCAGTCCCAGCGCGCACTATCTGGCGAGGTGAAATAGGCGGGTCATCAAGCCCGCCTGTTCGATGTACTCACACAAGCTCACGTGAGCTCGCTCGCGGGCGCGCGCACAGCCCGGCGGCCACAGGAGCACAGCTACGCTGTCCGGGATTACCCCCTGCGCTCTGTAAGCCGCCAGCAACTCACGTCGTGGTTCGGCTAGCGCGGTGCAGCGCAGTAGAAGATGTTCGAGAGTTTCTACCTCGCCACAGCCGTCACACACGTCACTATTGGCAAGTCCGTGGCGCATCCGTCGTTCCCCAGGCCACACACATCCAATGCGTGCACGGAGGATCATTGCGCGTTGCAGCCGAGTCAGCGAGCGGCCGCTGACACCGTGAATGCGCTCACCTCTTGCGATGCGTGGGTCGGGGTGCTGCGTCCGGAGGTGATCGTCGATTACCGCACGCACATCCTCCAAAGCGAGTTGCTCGTCGCTAGGAGGGAGTTCATGTGCTGCGGTCGCGAGCTCGTCGGCACGTTCGTTGCCCTCTATGCCGCAGTGCCCGGGGATCCACTGTGCCCGTATAGCGCAGCCACGCTCCGCCAAGTGCTTGAGACGTGCGCGAATCTGGCACAGGAGCGGAGTTCCCCGGCCGGTGGTTCGAAGGCGGCTGAGGGCAGCGCGGGAGTCACATAGCACGGCACACCTGGGTGGCGGCGGAGTCAGTTCAAGCAGTAGATCCAGGCCTAGGCGTAGGCCCAGCAGCTCCGCCGTGGTGGAAGAACCCAGGTATGACAGGTGCAGCTGTCTGTGCAGTTGCAGGGCGGGGATGGTAGCCGCCGCTGCTAGCGAGCAACTGTCTCTGGCCACGGAGCCGTCGGTGTAAACGAGGAGGTGGTGTTGGAGTTCCTCGTAGATGACGGCTCTGGTCAGCTGCTGCACTGCACAGGGCGGTGTGGTGCGTTTCCCCGCGATTCCGACAATCTCTCGCTGAACCTCCGTAGCAGCGGGCCAGGGCGAGAAGAGGTCGTAGGGGGGCGTTGCATTGGTGAGCTGCTCGTACTCGAGCAGCGCCGCTCCCATGCGTGAGTGGCGATGATGTCGCAACCGATGTAATAGCGGGCCGCCGTCCTTTGCGCGCTGTAGGCGATCGATGTGTCGGAGCGCCCGCCGCGTGGCCTGAAGTTGTAAAGGCCACGCACCTGCCTCGGCCAAAGTAGCTGCGCATTGAGAGTTCTGAGGAAGGCCGAGGCAAATGCGGAGCGCCTTGCGATGCTCGACCTCTAGCTTCTTCCAGCATGGTTTGCGCAGTGTGACGAGCGGTAGCGCGTAGAGTATTGCCCCCAGAGCCGCGGAGTTGTACAGCCGTAACGCTGCTTGCTGGGAGATACCCTGGCCTCGAGCAGTGAGCCTGTGTACGGCGGCGGTGGTTCTCTTCATCTGCAGGCAGGCCTTGATCGCCGCGGGTCGGAAGGAAAGGCGCTGGTCTATGTCCAACCCCAGGTACCGCACCGAACGTCGCCACGGCAAGAGGGTCCCGTCCAGTGTGAGCGGCGGTGGTCGTTTGCGCGAGCTCGGAACACAGGCCATTGCGACGGATTTGTCCGCGCTGAGCGAGAGACCTAGGCCGCGCAAACAGTCGCTCACCGCCGTCAGAGCTGCCTGCAGGCACGCGCGCACCCGTGCTGCCTCGCCCGGCGGTCCCAGGCACCACAGAGCAATGTCATCTGCGTATATGGAGATGTACACATGATGCCGGCAGCCTGCAGGCAGGCAGCCCGGCACCACCGACATCGCCACATTGAACAGAAAAGGTGACAGGACAGAGCCCTGCGGCACGCCTAGCCCGACCGGGCGAGGCGCCGAGAGAGCACCCCCCACGCGAACGCGCATGGAGCGCGCCTGGAAAAAGCTCCGAATGTATTGTAGCAAGCGTCCGCCCACGCCAGCCCTCTCAAGCGTCGCGAGAATGGGAGCGCGGCAGACGTTATCAAACGCGCCCGACACGTCCAGCAGTAGAAGCAACGCAACCTGCCTCACTGCCTTCGCGTGCTCGAGCGCGCTGACAACATCAGAGATGGAATCCGCAGTGCACCGCATTCCGCGAAAGCCCGTCTGCCGCTCATCAAACAAATCCGCCGCCGCAGCCTGCTCGTTAAGGCGATGTAAAGCCATGTGTTCCATGAGCTTACCAGCCGCAGATGTTAGCGCCACTGGACGGTATCCCGCGAGCTGGGTTGGTGGGCGTCCTGGCTTGAGGATGGGGCAGACGACTGCCGTGCGCCAGTCCTCCGGGAGGGTCCCGCGTTCCCACACTAGGTTGATCTGCTGCAGGAGAACCAGCCGTTGATCTGCGTCCAGGTTGCGCAGCATCTGGTAGGTCACCCCATCCGGCCCTGGCGCCGAGCGACGGTGGCAGCGCTGTAGCGCATTGTTGAGCTCTGTCACTGTGAAGAGGGCATCACAAGGGTCACCAGGGGTAGGAGCGCTGGCTCTGTCTCCGGAACTCAGAGGTGAAGTTTGGCTGCCTGCGTTCACGGGGCTTTGCGGCGCAAAGCGGTCCGCAAACCGCTCAGCTAGCTCCTCGTAGCTAAGGCCGCTAGAGATGGCGAGAGCGGCCAGCGGCTGCGGGTTCGCTTGTGGCGTTGTGATGCGTCGCAGGGTGGTAAAGAGCCGCCGCGAGCTACAGTCCTCCTCCATCTTCCTGCAGAGCGATGCCCACTGCCGGCGGTAAAGTTTGTTGGAATGCCGCCTCGCTGCTGCGTCCAGCCGATTGTATGCTCTCCAGTCGGTTGGTCGGTCCGTCCGCCGTGCTCGTCGCTCAGCTTTGTCGCGTTTTTGTCTCAGGTCGAGCAGCTTGTTGTCGGGCGTTGGTTGGCCTGCCCGAACCTCTACGCGGCGAGTGGCTGCGAACGCGCTACGGACGAGACTGGAGAAGAAATCCGCGCCGGACGTAGCTGCGGCTTCTACTTCGCTGCGGAAGCGGTTCCAGTTGACAATGGAGTAAGTGCGCGTGGCGCGAGCTTCCTTGGCAGTGGGCTCAATGAGGATAGAGAAGTGATCAGAGCCCCAAAGTGATGGTGCGCGATTCCAGGTCGCCTCGATGCCGCTGGACGCGAACGCGACGTCTATGCAGGAGCCGGGTGTGCCGCGTCGCCGGAAGGTGGGCTCGCCGGTGTTCAGCGGTGTGAGTCCCAGCTGTGTTACCATGGCGTGTAGGTCGTCTCCTCGCGCGGTGTTTCGGGCACTTCCCCACGCACAATGATGGGCATTGAAATCTCCGAGGATGATTTGTCGGGTGGCACAACATGAAGAGACTGCACTGAAGCACTGGGCATTCCACTGCACAGCTGGACGCACGTAAACACTAGCCACAGACGTGTCCACACCACGTATGCGGACTGTAACAACAACACACTCCTGCACATCACTCGTCGCCGCCGCCGAGTCAACGAGGACATGTTGGACATCGCGCCGCACATAAACCGCGCACCGAGATTTCCCTGGTTTGTGCTGGGGATCACTGCACGGCACTGCAGCACATGTAACCTCCTCACAGGTTGTCGGGGAGTGGTATCCGACGTAGCCGGGCAGCCGCATTTGAGGGTCCCCCTCTTGTGCACGAACGTACGTCTCCTGCAGCGCTACAACCTCAGGAGACTCGTTAGACACTCGTAAGCGCAGCTCTGAATAGCGCGCGGCAAGAGAACGTACGTTCCACTGCAGGATGGAAGGAATTCGGGGAGGTGTCCGGCGACTAGCCATGATGTTGGACATCCTGTAAGGAGGCGCCTGCTGCTTCTAAGCAGACGCGCCTGTCGGGAGAGTCCTCCGGGATATACCGGGCGAGGACGCGAATTGCAGCCATCAGCTGCTCGATCTTTTTATCTCGCTCGTCCGGAGAGGTGGTGTGGATGTTGCCCGCACCGAAAATGGGTTGTGCGGTGCGAGCTGTGGTCTGGGAGCCCCCGGGGTGCTGCTGGCGTTGCTGCTGGCATGGCCGCTGCTGACGCCCCTGCTGCTGGCGCGGTCCCTGGTCCTGTCGGGGCTGCTGGGGCGGGCGCTGGTGCACGCCACGGGAGGCCATTTGCGCATAGCTGGGAGCACGCTGGTGCTGCTGGCCACCCGAAGGAGTAGTTCCCTCACAGACAACCGCGCGAACGGCCCGCCGGGAGAGGGGCACTTCTGACGTCGCGAGGATAGTGGCCACGTGCCTCTCTCTCTGCCACGCAGGGCAGACTGGATTCGTGGCAGCATGGCGGCCTCCACAGTTTGAGCACCGTGGCTTGGCTCTGGCACATTCCGCACTTGGATGTGGCCCGCCGCAACGGGCACAACGCTCCATGGCGAGACAGGCTTCGGTTGCGTGGGCCAGGCTAAAACACCGAGCACACTGTAGTGGGCGAGGACGACATGGTCGGACCGGCAAGACCCGGCCGTGGATGGATATATGTGGCGGCGGGGCAGTAGCGGCGAACCTGAGCCTCAGGGTGCTGCCGTCTAATGAGGCCGCTTTCACTGTCACAGCAGAGTCCACCGCTGCAAGGAGCTGTTCGGCCGTGCGGCGGGTGTCGACACCAAATACCAGCCCGCTGCACTCGTTGAGCGGGGCTGGTTCCTTGGCCCGCACGGGCAGGCCACGGATGACCGTTGTGGCCAAGAGGGCATTGAAATTGCCCTCGTCAGCCACGTCCACGGCCACTACGTTGCGACGCGTGTTCACGCGCACTGCTAGCACGCCAGGACGTGGATGAAGCTCCTCCGCCAGGTCCCAGCCTTGTTCTCTGGTGAACCCAGTACCCCGGACTGCAGGGCGGAAAAGCACCGTCTTGTGTGGCAGCGCGGTGGGGGCCACCACAGCCGACGCAGCCCTACGGAGGGCCGCCTGACGGCGCCGCTGGGCCTTGGTTGTCTTGATTGTCCAAGGCACCAGGTTGGTGGGGTCCACTGCTGCCTGGACACACGCGCTAGGCAGCTGCCGTTCTGTGCTGGTCTCCGCCGTGGAGCAGGTGCTGGAGGTTGCCGGTCGCTCCTGCTGCACCAAAGGCATCGCTCCAGCAGGCAGGGTGCTGGATATGCCCATGACTGGAGCGGCTTCTACTGGGCCTGCAATTCCCTCCGGTGGGGTAAAGCGGGAGAAGGAGCCAGAATCAGGGGGCCGGTGGGCCTCCTTCTTGCCACCTGCTGCCTCTAGACTGTCAGTGTCGCTTCGTCTGGGGCTGGGCGAACGCCGCCTCTTGCGCAACACGGAAGTATCCATTGCGGAACCTGCGTCTTCGTCTTGGGACGCCATGTTGTGCACTGAAGTGGGAACTACAGTGTCTGGTTGTGCCTTTTCTGTTTCTGGAGCGCCGCGCGAGGCTTGATTGTTTCGGGAGCAGTGTGCTTTGGTGAGAAGTGTATATGCTGCACGTGAAGAACCTCCAAACTGGATGCCGTATCTAGACGCATGTGTATGTCTCCCAGACTTTTGATGTTCTGATGATTGTGCATTGTCGGGCTGGGGATATGACGGGCTCGTATTAAGCAGCCCGGTAACTTTAGACATGGACATGTTTAAGTAAGTGGAGTTGTTCCTTTTTACGGAAGTTTTTTCATGCAATAAAAAAAAAAAAAAACTCGTGGCTGAGTGGTAGCGTCTCCGTCTCACACTCCGGATACCCTGGTTCGATTCCCACCCAGCCCATCTTGGAACTTGCTTTTTATTTATTAAGTGCATGTTTATTTATGAAGTGCATGCCGGGATTTATCGCTCACTGGACGCCGACGACACCGGCTTTTCTGCGACACGAGCTCCTTAACGCTACCGCGTTAAAACACCAGTATGAGAGCGTAGACAAAAACATATCTCGCTGTTGCTTCGTGTTCTAGTAGCTTGACGGAGCTGCTAAACATTTTCGACGATCATAAAGTCATTTCGAGTTTGAATATCCGGGATCGTATAAGGTAACAAAAAGAAGATTTCGGCACACAGGCACCGCAAGAAAACAAAACATT
The DNA here is from genome assembly GCF_055883805.1 of Amblyomma maculatum. Classification (NCBI taxonomy): domain Eukaryota; kingdom Metazoa; phylum Arthropoda; class Arachnida; order Ixodida; family Ixodidae; genus Amblyomma; species Amblyomma maculatum. The sequence goes on along the minus strand of NC_139351.1, from coordinate 117,207,384 downwards.
TTTCGATGGTCTTTACGCTTATACAATTCGGTGCCGCACTGGAGTGGCGGTGCAGAACAGTTTGAAGAATGGTTTTTCATGTTTTCACTACGCTCGTATTGCAGAGGCTTTTGAAGTCGCGTGTGTGATTGCTAACCCTTTTGCTGTGTGATTTCTTTGCATTCGATGACACAAAATTCTACCGGGCATGATAACCAGTTAACTATCGTACGTGACTGCATTGAAATTTGAGACCTATCGTAACAAACTTTTAATCAGTACCTAAGATAGCCTATATAGCACAGGAAGGCTAGCCACTGGCGTGAACTTGGCGTCCCATTTTGTCCCTCCAGTCATATCCCTTCAGGCACGAACGTCTTGCGTTGTGTTTCGTGCTTGCGTGTCACCATAGAAAACTGATATGCCTTTATTTTTGTTTCCTTCTATTTTGCTATCCACAGGCTACGTATTTTCGATTTCACCGGGAGACCCCAACGGTATTTCCAGATGGTCAGGTTGTGTGTGTGTGTGTGTGTGTGTGTGTGTGTGTGTGTGTGTGTGTGTGTGTGTGTGTGTGTGTGTGTGTGTGTGTGTGTGTGTGTGTGTGTGTGTGTGTGTGTGTGTGTGTGTGTGTGTGTGTGTGTGTGTGTGTGTGTGTGTGTGTGTGTGTGTGTGTGTGTGGTGTGTGTGTGTGGGGGGGGGGGGGTGTCACAGGCTTTCAGTCCGTGTCGGTGGATCAGGGTTGGCCATAGATCTATGGGATCTGCTTTTCAGCAGTATAATCGTGCATCTTCCTGTAATGTACTAAAATCTTCCGGAGTGGGCAATATTTCGCCTTACCCTCCACAAATTTCTAGTTTCTAGGACGTCCCAGGTGCCCCCTATACTATATTTTTCTGTTTCTTGGGGCATTAAACTGCGTGTGTATTATTTTCTATTGTGGCACAGTTAGTATACACGCGTTATATAGCTGGTTATCCTCTATGGATCCCATTAGCAAGCAGCAAAGCCACATGGATGAAGAATAATAATAAATTCACAGGAATGGAAAGGAGCAGCATCTGTCACACTTGTTTTTATGGACACCTGATTGCCTGATTGATTTATAGGAAGGGAAAGGCGCGGTAACTGCCTCACTTGTTCTCGGTGGACACCTCAACCGCGCCGTAAGGAAAGGCAGGAAGTTGGGAGTGAAAGTAGAAAGAAAGAGGGGCCGTAGTGGAGGGCTACGGAGTAATTTCGACCACCTGGGGATCTTTAACGTGCGCTGACATCGCACAGCACACGGACGCCTCTTCGTTTCGCCTCCATCGAAACGCAGCCGCCGAGGTCGGGTTCGAACCCGGGTGCTCCGGCACAGTAGTCGCGCGTCTTACCACTGCACCACCCCGGCGGGGCTTATGGACACCTTCACCGCGCCGTAAGGGAAGAGAAGAAGGTGGGAGTGTAAGCGGAGAGAAAGAGGAGCCGTAGTGGAGGGCTACGGAGTAATTTTGACCACCTGGGGATCTTTAACGTGCACTGACATCGCACAGCACATGGACGCCTCTCCGTTTCGCCTTCATCGAAACGCAGCTGATCATGAGGAATGCGCCGATCACGTGGTTCGCTGCAGGAAAGAAAAAAAGCGCATTCGGAAGGGCTCTCGTGAAGGGAGAAGAAAGGAAGCTCATTGGTTTACGTCAATGGAGGAGTTTCCTTTTATTCAACGCATTACTACGCGTCAAGAATGTCCTGGGCCAGGGTCACCAAGGCCAACTGGTCATTCAGCTGGTCAGATGGTAGTCGAGCCCGCCACGTTGGGGGAGGAGGGTGTGGAAAGTGGGGTGATTTAATTGCGACAGGGCATAAAAACATGCAATTTTCCAAGTTTGCATAGTGTTCGGAACAATTTGGGCATGCGGAGGAATGTCTGAATCGGTATAGAAACGATCTGGCAGGAGTAAGCAGTGTATTTAGTTGTATGCGTCTAAGAATGCGTATTTGCGTGGTAGTGAGTGATTTATCAGGAAGAGGAAGCTTTATACAAAGCGTTTCTCTAATGCTGTCATAGTGAATGTTTATTTCTTTTTTGTAGTGAAGAGTAGTGGTCCCACGTTGGTGGATAAGGCCAGGGAATCCCATGCGCCCGGTGTTGAAGTTCGCGGGCGAGGCGATGCACAACCTCATTGCCATGGAGTTCCAGCGTGACCATGGGAATCCACCTCAGTGTGACAATGTTGGGACTTAATTTGGTTAGAGCTCTGTGCAGATCATCCTGCAGTTCTACAGGAATGCGATCCGTATGAGTGGCGCGTATAGCCTGGATTGAATCAGTGCATATGGTATATACTGAAGGGTTAGGGGTGTCCTTGTGCGAGATCTTGAATACTAGCGACTATTAGCAGGGTCTCGAGAGTCGCTGTAGGAGGAGAACCTATCTTGATGTAGGGTTTTTTTAGCGTTAACAAAGACAAAGACAAGAAAGGCGAGACGTACACACACACAAGCGCTAACTATCAACGTGTACGTCTCGCCTTTCTTGTCTTTGTTTGCGCAAAAAAAAAAAAAACCTACATCAAGATGAACTACCAACTCGCCCAGCAGGAAGTTTTAATGGAGAACCTATGTAAGGACAGAGGGTACGTGTCACTGCACATAGCTACAGCTCTCAATTGAGTAAGCAGCCGCTGCGACTTTAGATCAGGATGCATCTGTGTAGACGATCTTGGAATCTGTAGGGTGAACATGATTGGCAACGCGAGTGGAGTCTGCCTGGGTTAGCACCGGGTGCAACGTTTTTTGGAATGGAGGTTATTTTGAGGTTATCCGGGAGCGAAGGAGGGGTAATTATAGGGAGGTCGATAGGTTTTAGTGCAACCTGCTGTAGTATCCAATGTCCTTGTTTGGCGCTAGAAAGACGTGCCATTTGCCGGTCTCGATGTTGTTGTATGAGGTCTCCCGGGGGCAAGAACAGCCCCGTAGAGTATAGGCGCTCCGTGGACGTATGTACAGGGACGTTAAGTGCAGTCTTGTACAATATATGAAGCGCAACATCAATCTTATGTCGTTGGCGATAGGTTAGAGTAAGGTAAGGAATTGTATATAAAATTTTGCTAAGTGCTAATGCGTGGACAAGCTGCCTGACTTTACCAACGTAGCTCGGCGTGCTCATTGACTATGCGGCGACAGGTTAGATAAGGAATTTTATATAAAATTTTGCTAAGTGATAATGCGTGGACAAGCTGCCCGACTTGACCCTCACGTAGCCCAGCGTGCTTATTGACTATGCGGCGACAGGTTAGAGTAAGGAAGGAATTTTATACAAAATTTTGCTAAGTGCTGATGCGTGGACAAGCTGCCTGACTTGACCCTCAAGTAGCCCGGCGTGCTTATTGACAATGCGGCGAACTAGATGCGTAAGCTGATTGCTAACTTTAACGGTTGCAGGTACATTGGCCTGATTAGTTGACTCATGGATATGAAGGATCCGGCAGGACGGTACACGAGGAATGAGGTGCCCTGCCATTGTGAGATTGATTAGTTGGTTATGTTAGCGTTGATAGCGAGTGTTTGCAACCAGCAGCAAATTGGATTTTTCAGGTGCTGAAAATAACCCTACTTTATCAAGATAGGTAATGACCGCATCGATACCTCGCTGTAGGGTCTCCTCTACTGCTCCAGGAGACCCAGAAGTGCACCGAAGAGTATGGTCCTCTGCGTAGAATGAATGTTTTAGGTTTGGGATAGACACTAGAGTACGAGATAGGGGAGCCATTCCAAGGTAAAAGGGGTGGGTTACAGAATAGCGCCCTGAGGAGTACCACGTGTGAGGGGGAAAGGATCGGATATAGAATCGGAGGTACGGAACTTGGCCGTGCGGTCGCGGAGAAATTCCGTGATGTAGCCGTACATCTTAGGACCACAACCAGTAGAGGCAAGGATGTTTAATAGAGGATCGTGGGCAAGGTTATCAAAAGTCTTACGCTCATCAAGGGCCACTATGGCTTGGATCTGGGAAGAGGGCGGAGGGTCAAATTCGTGCATGAGGAGAAAAAAGAGGTCCTGAGTTGACACACCTTTTCGGAAGCCAATTTGTTGAGGGGGAAAGAAATCTGTAGATTCAAGATGAGCCTCGAGCCGATTGAGCACCATCCGTTCCATGGTCTTTCCCAGACATGATATTAAAGAAACTGGGCGGAGGTTTTGAAGCGTATCAGTACCGGCGCAGCTTTGAGGGGGAACGCGTTCACCAATTAGTCTGTCGTTAAAATGTACCACGCTAATATACATACGAAGAAATCACAAAAATGCTGGATTACTAGGAGGGACTACTTCCCACCGCAATGATGTATACGCGTGAAAGTGTTCTATTCCTATGCGTTACGCAGAAAACAAAGGTCGGGAGGACGTGGCGTAAGAACACATCATCTTGTATGACTCACCATCACATGTTTTGCGCGCAGTCAGAGCTTTTTTTTGTTTTTGTTTTTTCCTTTTCCTCGCCGAATTATGAGTCGTGAAAAGTATCCTTTTCATCGCTTTTCTCGGCACGCAACAAGTCTTCATGTGTGGCCTGTGTGCGGCTGTATGCAGCATTATGAGCAATGACAGTACGTCGGAGCGATCTTGATCGTTGTTCACGTCGTGAATAATTCAGCGTTTTTTTCTTCCTTCGTCTCTCTTTTAGACGTCGGGAGGCAGCGTTAGTGAGGTCATTTTTCACAGAAGCATGTGATGAATGTATGTTGCAAAAAAAAATCTACACAAAAATGTGACTAAAGGCAAACGCTACGCTAAAACATGATAATTGATGTCCTTGCGACATATATCTTTTAAATATGATTTATTGATTTCTTATAACGGCGTCGGTTGCCGCTAAAATGATTGGTGTACATGGACAGATTTATGCTCGAAGTGCTCACTTCACTTAAGACCGCGGCACGCATGAAAAGTGCGGATGATGATGCATGGACACAATCCATCATGAGTGTCTCCCACAGTAAGCCTTAGAACTAGTAGCCTTGAAGGGTCATCGCATCCAGCAGCCAAAGCTGTGCGCGCCAACCGGCCAGTTTTCACAGTGCAGTGCTGCATTTAAGCGGCCCAAGAGCAGCACAGGCATACCCGCACATGCGCATGGACATGCCCGAGGCGGTGACTGTGTTGTTTTGTGGTTGGCCTGATGATCGCAAGGCCTCTGGATTGAGACCTGGACGCAGCCATATTTAGATTGAGGTGAACCGTTGTTGTTGTTGTTGCGACTATAGGAAGATGGAAAAAAAAATGCACGGGCTTGCTACTGCCTCTTTGAGCCACCTCCGCTGACTCGTGCGGACAGAAGGAGAAAATAGAGAAGAAAGAAAAGGAAGAAGAGAGAAAGACGCGCGTCGCAACAGCCGTCGTCCGCCACCGAAGCGGTGGCGGGTGCAATGACGGTCTACAACAGATACAACCGCCGGCGGTAAGCTATCCCCCGCCACAAAGGACGGGGACCTACCAGTCCCAGCCCCGTAGGGCCGGGATCACCCCCCCCCCTTCTCCCCCTGCGAACTCTAGAAACAGCACCAGTAACGTGAGCTAACGTCCCATTCTACGTCAGCACACGTTACAGGAACCCAGGTTTGTAGACATTAATCAGGGGCCCTTCATGAACTACAGTGAATCGTCATACATCATGCGTCTTTTTGGTACGTTATGTTCCACTATACTATACTATACTATACTATACTATACTGTACTGTACTGTACTGTACTGTACTATACTATACTATACTATACTATACTATACTATACTATACTATACTATACTGTACTGTACTGTACTGTACTGTACTGCACTGCACTGCACTGCACTGTACTGTACTGTACTATACTATACTATACTATACTATACTATACTATACTATACTATACTATACTATACTATACTATACTCTACTCTACTCTACTCTACTATACTATACTATACTATACTATACTATACTATACTATACTATACTATACTATACTATACTATACTATACTATACTATACTATACGCACACACTTCGAGTTTTCCAACCATGTCTTGAGAAATCTACAAGGGACGGCGAAATGAAAGGGGAACCTTTGCAGATGGCGATCTGCGACGAACAGTCGCCTTCGTTTGCGGTCGCCCTGTGTCAAGGACTCAATAGCTCTCTCCCTACCCTCTCAGGCTGCTTACCGACGGATGCAATCGTGGTCTTGTTTTGTCTGTCTGGTCGTGCTGACACGCGCACATGCATAACAGCTCCGGGCGTAGTATGCGGCCGAAGCGCCGTAGGTAACGGCCTCGGATCGTCTGTCACTGGGAGAGTGAAGAGAGAGACCACACGCGGCCCCAGCTTTGATTCTAGCGCATCTACGTGGCAGCTAATTTCATCACTATCGCTTCACCATATCAGTTTGTGCTGTTAGTTCCAGCAGTGTATCTCGGAGCAGTAAATAGAGCTGCCGCCGGCTCGTCTTCACAGACGAGGCATTCAGTGTTACCGAGTCCTCAGCTCCCCAAACAAGGTGCACCTTTATCGTCGGTTCTATTTTGGTTACTGCGGGTCACCACTGGCGGCAAAACTAGTTGCAGTAACAGGGTTAGAGGGTCGCAGGTCACTACACTGTTCGCTAGTCGCATGGTGATATGTCTTGTCATCAGCGAAGGTCTTTCACTCCCTAACTAGGCAGTGCATTTTGTAGCCGAGTAGTTTGACTGGTACGGTGTAGTGGTTGGTGAACCTAGAAGCGGCTTCATCTGTTTCAAATATGCGCTTATGCCAATACTTCGATGACTATTCACGATAACTATTGTGGCAGCTATAGCTTTTCTTGATGGCGGCATCGTTGCTTGCGCTCCTCTCAGAGCTGTGGGATTAGGCATGAACTGAAGATACATCATTGACCCAGTCAGTTTATCAATTGACCGCAGCATTAAAGCTTAGTTTACTATTCGGTATAAAAATGGCGGAATAAAAAAGTTTACGACAGTGGGTCTGAAAACACACTTGCGAAGGGACCTCCTACAAGTTATTAAAGACAAATTTAATTTCGTGCGCGTGTATGTATAAGCACACGTGATAAGCTGCTGGCGGCATTATTTATAGTCCGTATGACATCTTCTAAGTAAACAGCGTACACTAAGGCAGGGACGAAATCCATACGAACAGAAGTTCGTACGGTCTTTCTGCGACTGTACGCCATTTATTTACAGAATTAAACATTTCAACCGTATCGACAGCTTATACCTTGCACGCTTTATTCGACCGTTAAGGCAAGGGAGTTCCAGGAAGCGATGAATATCAAAGCAGGATAACTATATGGTTCGTTGCTGTTGTTGTGGTATCCGACGGCAGCCTGAAATCGACACTAGAGAAACCGACACGCACGCTCACACATACAAGACTTTTTTTTTTTTTTTTACGCACAGCACTTGCATCTGGTTAGAGCTAACTGCGTTCTTTGGCATACGGCCGCATGCAAACATGTGTTTATGTCGGGCGCTAATGACGGCACAATTCACCACTTAACGCGCGCTGTTAAAGGAGACGGCGCAATCGTCACGGTAATCAACGTCTTTCAAACTGCAGCCAAGAGTGAAGGCCTCGCGGACTGCTCGGATCTCCGAACGAATCCGAACACTTGAATTCTTCTCGCCTACACGAAGCGTAAATAGCTGGGAGGTCGCTCTTATCACGTCGGCTGCGACGAATTAGAAAGGAGAAGCATTGGTGATTCCGAGTTACGCTCAAGGAAAACAAACATTGCGATGACGATTAAGGTGGTGGCGGCGGGGAAAGCAGACACAAGTGCGCCTGCTCTTTCCGTTTTTTATTACACTTCATCGTCTCTCAACGATTGCGTGAAGCGCGTTAATAGATGGAAGGTACTGATAGGCTGCTGGCCATTAATCGAGTTGCCGTGAAGACTCCTCACCCCATAAGCACAGCCTTTTTCTCCTGCCCATTTTGGCGCGCATCCAACACATATAAATACACCTTTTTTTTTTTTTTCACGATTGATTTTTTAATGAATCGCTTTCCCTCACAATTCCCAGTTTTTCACACTCCTTTATGATGGGCTGCGGCTGTTTCAGTTCAGTTCAGTTCAGGCGTTCAGTCGTGTCCGACTCTTCGTGACCCTATGGACCATGTCACGCCACGCTTTCCGGTCTCTCACTATCTTCCTAATATCACATAACTTCATCTGCAGTGCCTCGAGGATGCCATCTAACCATCGCGTTCGCTGCCTACTCCTTCTCCGGCGACCCTCAACCTTTCCCAAGATCAAATATTTCTCCAGCGACTCCTCTCTTCTCATCAGATGACCAAAGTAGCTGAGCTTTAACTTTAGAATTTGACCCTCCAATGAGCAGTCAGGGTTTATGGTCGACAATATCGACTGATTTGATCTTCTGGCAGTCCATGGAACTCTTAAGAGTCTTCGCCAGCACCACAATTCAAACACGTCAATTCTTCGGCGGTCAGCCTTTTTCACAGTCCAACTCTCGCATCCATACATCACAACTGGAAAGACCATAGCACGGGTTATACGGATCTTGGTTGGTAGACTAATGTCTCTGCTCTTTACTAGACGGTCAAGGCTAACCATTGCTCTCTTTCCCAGAAGCAGGCGTCTCCTAATTTCATGGCTGCAGTCTCCTTCCGAGGTAATCTTGGCGCCCAAGAACAGAAAATCTGTCACAGCTTCCACTTCTTGTCCATTGATGCTCCAGGACTTGATAGGGCAAGACGCCATGATCTTCGTCTTTTTAATGTTCAGTTTAAGCCCAAACTTCTCACTCTCTTCTTGTACGCGCATCAGAAGTCTCTTGAGTGCGGCTGTTTACTACTACGCATTTTGTTATTATGTCTCACTGCATTGTTTTTTTTTGTTATTTCACAATCTTATATATATTGGGTAACTGACTGCATTTTGCACTTATGTACCCCCCCCCCCCCCCCCCTCCTTGGACATGCGACACGCCGCAATATTTCATAATAAATTAATAAAAGAAGAAGAAAACCTAATTCCGTACGTTTTCGATGTTACCCGCACATATTATTTAGTGACGTCACAGGCCTTTATATTGACGTGCAAACTTAATACAGCGACTTCTCACTGTCAAAATGGCGAGAATTGGGCCTAGTTGGTTATTCATATTGGTTTCACCGCGCTAACACATTGAACGACAGAAAAGACAAACACCACAGAGCGCGAACTAACAACTGGTTTTAAGGGATGAAACGGAAGTCATTTTGTACACAAAACGTGGTCGTCATCAAACAAACATAAGCAACGAGGAAACATGAGGAAACAATCATCGCAGGTAACAAAGACATACAGCTAGACACACTCATCGCGACAATCTAAGCAAATCAACTTCTTTCGCAGACAACGACAGTGATACGTTGCTGATACACATATCGGCCCCGACGGATTTTATTTGAAACGCTTCTGTGATCTCTCTTTCGGTTTTATTATCAGAATGCGAAATAACAGCGGTTTTTTCAAATTGAGGCTTACATTTGCAGTGCTGGCAATGCGTAGCCAGCTTCCCTGGATGCGCGATTGATTTGCAATTGTTCAGTTCAGTTCAGTTCAGGCGTTCAGTCGTGTCCGACTCTTCGTGACCCTATGGACCATGTCACGCCACGCTTTCCGGTCTCTCACTATCTTCTTAACATCACATAGCTTCATCTGCAATGCCTCGAGAATGCCATCTAACCATCGCGTTCGCTGCCTACCCCTTCTCCGGCGACCCTCAACCTTTCCCAACATCAAATCTTTCTCCAGCGACTCCTCTCTTCTCATCAGATGACCAAAGTAGCTGAGCTTTAACTTTAGAATTTGACCCTCCAATGAGCAGTCAGGGTTTATGGTCGACAATATCGACTGATTGTTAGCATACTCATTTAGCCTTTTGTTTATGCACCGACCCGTTTGGCCGACATACTTCAATCCGCATGAGAGGGGGATGGAATAAACCACGCCTGTATCGCATTCGACGTGTTTCCTCTCATGGTTGGTGGTGCAACGTAGTTTGGGTGTTTCATCGAGTCTGTTTATTTTTGCGCACAACCCCGATAGCTTTTTGGGTGCCGTGAACACCACAGGAACTTCGTGCCTGCCTGCAATCTTTTTTAGACCGTGGATACTCCGTGTACATACGGGATGACAATCGGACGAATGATCTTCTTGGAACCTTAAGGGTCATTTTTTTCTTTATTTTTTGCGGTCAATGTTTTTAGGATTTTTTCTGAAATCGAGGCCAGGAGAATATCAGGGTACCCGCTGTCTTTTAACCTTGCAACCTGTTGGATAATTCCTTGCTCTACTTTATGCACGCATGACTTCCTGATGCTCTGAATTAAACATGTATTAGCGATGGACCGTTTGATCACTGTCGTTTTGCCACCCATATTGAGTTCTGCATGAAGATAGTAACGAAATTCCCATAAAGAAAGGTTTTAGGCAAGGAGGCACGATCTCCCCAGTACTATTCACAGCTTGCTTAGAGGAAGTATTCAGAGACTTGGAATGGGAGCAGTTAGGGATAAGGGTAGATAAAGAATACCTCAGTAATCTGCGATTTGCTGGTGACATTGCCTTGCTAAGTAACTCGGGGGATGAACTGCAAATAATGATTGATGACATATACAGGAAAAGTAGAAAAGTAGGCTTGAAAATCAATATGCAGAAGACTAAGGTAATGTTCAACAGCCTCGGGAAAGAACAGCAGTTTACGTTAGATAGCGAAGCACTGGAACTAGTAGGTGAATATGTCTACTTAGGACAGGTAGTAACCGCAGATCTGGACCATGAAAAGGAAATAAGAATAAGATTGGGATGGAGCGCATTTGGCAAGCACTCGCAGATTATGACTAGCAGCTTACCGGTATAGCTCAAGAGGAATGTATACAACAGTTGCATCTTACCTGTACTCACCTACGGGGCTGAAACGTGGAGGCTAACCAAGAGGGCTCTACTTAAGTTGAGGATAACGCAGAGGGCTATGGAACAAAAAATGGTAGGGGTAACATTAAGAGATAGGAAACGTGCAGAGTGAGTGAGAGAAATAACTCAATTTACTGATATCCTAGTGGAAATCAAGAAGAAATGGGCATGGGCAGGACATGTAGTGCGAAGAGAGGATAACCGATGGTCGCTTAGGGTAACAAACTGGATTCCAAGGGAAGGAACGCGTAGCAGGGGGCGGCAGAAAGTTAGGTGGGCGGATGAGGTTAAGAAGTTCGCAGGAGAAATATGGGAGGGGCCTTCGCTCTGCAGTGGGTATAGTCAGGATGATGATGATGATGATTAAGTACTATGGATTAAGTTCGTAGGCATGTACGTACAGCACATTCGCAAAGCCGTAGTATATATGGACAGAGTCTTGAAGTAAAAACGAAATCGTTAAGGGCGTAATCTGCTTGCCCGGTAAGAACAGCTCCATTTTTATTCGGGCCTATTTTGACGGGTAGAGCCTCCATGCTACGATGGAGCACAGAAGGTTGCCCTGGACTCTGCCAAACCGATCCTCAGAGCGGGTTGCTGGGTGGAATCAAGCCGCGCTTTCTTACAGCCGTTCCAACCCTGCAACATTTTAGGAAGATGACAGTTGTCTTCCTTCTATAGACCTTGCAGCATTTTCGGAAGCTCTATGAGGCTATTTCCGCGGTGAGATATATGATGAGGAAGACCTCCCTCAGCTTTGTAAGGGACGTTGTCGTGCAGTTCCTTACGGAGAGGCCTTCCTGTATTGGAAAGGTCTTCCTCGCATAACTGAATAGATGCGTGAAAGAGGCTTCCCGCGTCTGCCGGGAGCGTCGTCGTTGCTGGTGACGTTACCAAAATCTTCTAACACTGAGTCACATTGTGAACTTTTAATCGCGGATGGGAAGACCGTGCGCACAGAGACGTGAAGAAACAGCACGCGACCCCCGCCGTGCAGTAAGTGGCTGGTGGCCGAAGGAACGTGACGTAACCTATTCTTAAACGTGAGCTTGCGTCGACTCGCATTCAACAAAGTAAACAAGAAAATACAATAAAACGGTGCGTCTTAGCCCAGTTGCCGTTGCAAACGTTAAGTGAACAGTGAAAATGAACTCCTCTACTACTGTCAATAGAATGGGATAGGAGGCGTTGCGCGAGCACTGCAGAAACGTTGGAGAAGCTCGTGAAGCGTTGCAACATAATGTCTCAGACTGTTTTGCTTATGTAGCCCGTTGGTACTTAGGGGGAATAAAGCGATGTTATATGATGATGTGATGTTAGTCGAGGAGTGTGTGGGAGGTATAAAAGCAAGCAAATTTCATTTAACTGTTTGCGTTAGAAGAAATCTCATTTTTAATGGCTTTACAGAGACAAACTCTGTACATGGGTTCCTCAGTCTCACTTTGAAAGAGATAACAGACATCAAGGACCAGCGGAAGAATGATGACCTTGGCAAAGAGCACTTATACTGTGCGTATTCAGTGTGCGTGTGTATGTATTTGCTGCTTGGAGGCGCTATATTGCGACTGTTGCTGTATCGCTTAGTTTCCTTACACGCAAGGCCGAAGTGTTTTTGATCACCATTATTTACAGCGTCCCACAAAGTACTAGTCAGCAATTTGGTAATCACTAAGGGTATAGCATAGAAAAAAAAATAAATGCCTTCGTAATTGTGTCGATGCCGAGCTTAAATTAGTCCTATAACAGCGGCTCTGGTGCCGGGGGGGGGGGGGGGGGGGGGGGGGGGGCTGTGACGCCCGGTCATCTTGAACGTCTCAATCGCGTTTGACACAGCTCACACTATGCTAGCGTTAATTACGCCAATTATTGCACAGAATGGCCTCGCATTTCGATTATGCTGCCAGTATGAACTCTGCTAGCTGGATTGATGATGCGTGTGCAATAACGCGAGGCGCGTGAAACCTGACGCCGACTATCGGTCACTGTCGACGCTAATGTGTCCCTGCTTGTCGTTGTTCCTTTAAGGCACTTTTCCTTATATTTTATTTTGTGAAACGCCTGCGGGCAGCGTTAGCCTTCGCCGTAATTTTACACGTTGTCAACCACTCAGGTCGTTGTACGGGTAATGTTTGTGACGTCAGTAATTCCTTCATTTCACCGTACGTGGTGCTGAGAAGAACACTTGCGTTTAGGAGGTGTGCGTGGTGTTTGTGACGTTCCGAAGTGACGCAGTGGGCTGTAAACGAGCAGGTCGGGACATATAGAGAGGGGGAGGATGGGGGGGGGGGTGTAACCTTTGTTTTCGAGCGAGAAATTTTACACTGGAAAAACGTAATAAGCACCACTTTGTCAGCGAATAACGTCAGAAAACGGCATTGTTCAAATTAGCACTGCCTCGTCAAAGGGTACGGAATCCTCACGAAACGCGTGCTGACATCGCATAATGCGCGGTGATTTGCATTTCGTTTCATGGAAAAACGCCGCTGCGGCCGGCCAGAATTCGATGCGCTGTCGTGACGCTGGGGCTATGGCGACCCGGCCTTCACTTGGTAGCGTGCAGAGACTCCGGGTTGAAGAAGGACTGAATCTTCGAAGTTGGTAAAATATGTACAAGCAGGTTTACTGGCACTTTGAGAAAACGTATTTACAAGAATATTTACATGAAGAAGAAGGGTACATCAGCAAAATGACAAGCGTTAAGAGTTCATAGCGAGAAGCGACTGGATGAGCCGTTTACCCAGGGCCCAGAGCGACATTTCGTGCTCTGCAGCGTCCTTAAAAACCCCCTATGTCCAGCCCCTCTCTGAAGATGCTGACCAACCAAATCCAGGGCACGCCCCTCAGGTATCGGCATCCAATCGAACACATCACTGCACTGATGGTCTGAAGCACTGACTGGTCCGGCATTCCTTCGTTGGGCGTGATCACTTGTTGGCGGGAAAAGCTTGGGAACGGCGAGGAGAGGAGGTACATTTCTATTCTTCAGCAAAGAAACCACAGGCTGGTTCTGACAAGGGGTTTTACTTCTCAGAAACCCGAGTGCACGTGGCGCCGCATAGGGCTCCCAACATGGTCCCTTTTCGACAATTGCAAATCTTTCCTGCATTCCCGGGAAATCACTTAATGGCCGTATGAGTCATGCTCCTTTCTTGTCCTGCACGTCAGCGGACATGTCACTCTGTCGTCTCCTTTGGATAGGAGGCATTCATCACTGGAGGATAGCACTTCTCGACTGGAAGGGTGAACAAAAGAAAGAAAGCACTTCCTGCTATTTCCCTCAGGGGGACGTTTCTTTGTGTTTTTCCAGACGTTCTCTTGACAGGGTCAATTTGGCATTTGCAGGTTGTCCACAAAGCAAAACATGCTTACAAAACAGGATTCCTGGAAACAGGCTCACTTAGAGCCATTGGACCATCACCACATTTTCACAATACTTTTCCATGCCCACAGGCGAACAATAGAGCGCGCAAATGCGGATGCTTGGTCGTAACAGCCTCCTCCCCCGCCAGAAGAGTCTCGGAGGGCAGCAGTCCCAGCTGCTGCATGAAGAGACGACTTAATGGCCTGCACGTGAACGCTTGAAGCTCGCTGTTGCTTGTCGCGTTGTCTTGATTGTTGTAGGCCAAATTGCTCGAGCTGTCTGAAACTCAACCACATGTCGAAGCAAGCACTCGGCTCCCGTCTGAAGAGACCAGGTCAAAAGAAAACTGCCATTGTTGTTCGAGAAAAGCCCACTCTCAAGACGTTCAGGACCCACGTATTCCTAGAAAACCAAACGTGCTGCTTTACATAGTCACACATATACAAGCGCACGAAAAAAAAAAAAAAAAACCTGATTATCAATTTGGATACATGGTGAGGAACATCTCGGACCGCTTAGAAACAGCGGCTAAGCGCGTCCGCATTCCCATTTAACTTCCCCTTTTTGTATCTTATTTCAAAATTGTACTGCTGTAAAATCAGGCTCCACCTAAGAAGGCGACTGTTCTTCGATGTCGCAGTTTGCAGCCAAGCCAGGGGACAATGGTCCGTCTCTACGGTGAATTTGGCCCCTCCAAGATAGCACTGCAATTTTTGAATGGCCCATACAATGCAAGCGCATTCTTTCTCTGACGCGCAATAAGCTCTCTCTCTAGAACTCAGTTTTCTGCTCAGGTAGAGCACGGGGTGCTCATTACCGTCGTCATCTCTCTGGCAGAGAACAGCACCTAGCCCTCGATCACTGGCATCACACTGGACCGTGAATTCTCGGCCATAGTCTGGAGCTCGCAATACCGGACGGCTAATCAGCACAGCCTTCAGGTTTACGAAGGAGGCTTCCTTTTGTTCGTCCCAGACTACATTTGTCGGTTCTGTCTTGCGGAGAGCGTCGGTCAGAGGGCTAGCCAAAGCTGAATAGTTAGGGATGTAGTGATTGTAGTATCCAGTCAGACCCAGGAATGCTCGAATTTCCGTCTTCGTGCTCGGCCGCGGGTAGTCTGCTACCGCAGAAATCTTAATCTCGCTGGGTTTCCTGAAACCTTGACCTACATTGTGACCCAAGTAGTCCACGGTCGCCCTTGCCAGGCAACATTTCTCGGCCTTTACGGTTAGTCCAGATTGACGCAAAAGGCTCAGTACAGCTCTTAGATGTACCATATGGTCCGCCCATGAGTCGGAAAAAACCGCAATGTCATCTAAGTAAGGCACTGCGAATGTTTCACACCCCTTTAAAACCCTATCCATGAGTCGGGAAAAACAAAATGGAGCATTTTTGAGCCCGAAACTCATCATTGTTGGCTGGTAGCTGCCCGTCGGAGTGACGAAAGCCGCGTATCTGCTGGCGCGTTCAGTGAGCGGTACTTGCCAGTATCCTCGAGTAAGGTCCAGCGTAGTCACATATGCCGCTCTACTGACCTGTTCTACTCTCTCCTCAATATTCGGAATAGGATACACTTGATCCCTGGTGAGAGAATTTAGCTTTCGGTAGTCTACCACAGGCCTAGGGTCTTTACCTGGAGCTTCTACTAAGATCATAGGCGAAGCATAATCGCTTTCCGAGGGTTTTATTACTCCCAATTCCAGCATGCGAGTTACTTCCCTATCCAGAATTTCTCTTTGCCTTGGAGAGAATCGGTAGCACCTTGATCGCACTGGCACGTCTGAAGTCAGCTCAATATCGTGCTCAGTCAAATCAGTCCTGCCTGGCCTGTCCACGAAACAGGCCTCAAACTCTGTTATTATCTCGCCCAGATCGGACAGCTGGGATTTCTTTAGTTCTCCTCTCTGCTCTGTCTTTCTGAGAAGCTCCTGAGCGTTGCTTCCTTTTCCGCTGAGGCAAATCAAGTTATCCCCCATCTCCTCGGGAAGGTTTAACGTTAGATTTACCACGGTTTGCTCCATAGCTAAGTCCTCTCGGTTTTCACTTAAAAGTCTCGTTAGATTACTAGACGCTGGCGGCAAGAGGTTACTCCCAAGGACGTCCTCATTCCGCGTCTCATCAAGCTCACTTTCAAGTTGACTTATCTGAGATGCCTCGCTCTCAAACCTTTCTGACCCGCTATTTTCCGCATTTACCACTGTTTTAACTGCCGTTTCCTCCGCTGTTGATTTTTCTGAAATGAGCAGTGTAGCTAGTTCTCGCGCCTTTGGACGTGTTAAGGCTTGCACAACTCTGTCTCCGAAAAGGATGCCCCTCTTTCGCAGTAGCATGTCCGATTTGTTGGAAAACAAATACGGATAGCACTTAGGAAGCTTTCCTGAAACGGCAGCCTCGGTTGTTAACTCGCCGAAAGGGCCCTCGATGACCACGTTCGCGATCGGCAAGCACACACTCTGTTCCTCAACTACCTGTCGGATCCATGCACATTGTCCTGTATAGTCGGAAGGCGATACATACGCCGGATGGACAACATCCATCGTTGCGGCCGAATCGCGCAGTACCTTGCAAGGCTTCCCGTTGACTACTAGGTCATGCATGTAAGGTTCCAAAAGCTGCATATTTTCATCGCAGTCACTGACATACGAGAAAACAAACTTTTCTTTCCGGCAGTTGACGGCAATGTGACCCTGCTCATTACACCTAAAGCATATGAGCGGCTTCCTAGCCCCAAGCTTGATCTTTGTGTTCTGCGCGTTGGTCACTTCCCCACTTTTCTCACTGCCGTCCTTTCTAGGGCGTTTGCCTGAAGAAACCTTCATTTCTTCGTTTCCAACTCTAGCAAAGTGCCTTTCCTGACGGTTATTCACCCTCAACTTGGGATCGCGGGGCCTATCCACTGCTGGGTTGCTGAATTGTCGGCGCGAAGCATACTCCTCAATAAGTTCGGCAGCTTCAGTTGCCGACTTAATTTCGCCTCGGTCCTGTAACCAATTTCTTTCTTTTTCTGGGAGGCAGTTATAAAACTGCTCCAAAAGAATTCGCTCGACTACAGCGTCCCTATCACTGTAGGAATCAGTGCTCTTTAGCCACTCGCCCAAATTAACTCTTAAATTGTACAGGAATTCAGGGTAACTCTCGTCCCTGGACTTAGTAGCGTTCCGAAAACGTTGTCTGAACGCCTCGGCGCTAAGCCTATACTTTCTCAGAAGGCAAGCTTTGACCTTCTCGTAGTTGTCCGCGTCCTCCTTGCTTAGCCGCGCGACAACCTCCGCTGCCTCGCAGGGCAGAACCGTCAATAATCTCTGAGACCAAGTGTCTCGCTGGAAGGACAGTTTTTCGCAAGTTCGCTCAAAGTTAGCCAGATACAGACCGATATCCCCTGATATCACATATGGCTGCATGTACTTTGACATCTTGAAATCTGCCTCCTTGTTGAGACGAGGTACCGCTAGCTGGGGACAATCGCCCGACCTCTTGCTCAACTCTAGTTCTAATTTCCGGAGCTCAATGTCTAGCTTCTTTGCCTCTCTTTCCCTCTCACGTTCGCGCTCCTTTTCCTCTTTTTCCCGCTCCTTTTCCTCTTTTTCCCGCTCTTTCTGCTGTCTGAGCTGCTCCTTTTTTTGACCGATGAGGTTCCATGCTTCACTGAGCTCCTCATCATCGGTTCCCAAATCTGTGATTGCCTTTATAATCAAAGGTTTTCGTGCCAAACCACTTGTATCAATTCCCAATTCCTCACACAATTGCAACAGTTCCGGTTTCTGCAGCTTTTGTAGGTCCATGATCGCTCCGAGTGTCGGCTACTTCCAAAACAACAGTGCAAACTACCAAACCTAAAGGCGTTTCAACACTTTTTACCAGTTCTAAAATCTAACCCTGTTCTAGAACCTGGTCCACATCAGAAGAAAAGCCAAGCACTCACCCACACATGCGATCGATGTTCCGAGCTGCCCTCTTGGCCGATTGTTGCTCCTGCTTGTTGCTTGAGATGCCACCTCCGATCACAAGGTGTTGTGGCTTGTAGCTTCAGATCCACCTCCAATCACCAGATGTTGTGGCTTGTAGATTCAGATCCCAACGCTGGGCACCAGTCGTTGTGCTTGTAGATTCAGATCCCACCGCTGCCACCAGTTGTCGTGACGCTGGGGCTATGGCGACCCGGCCTTCACTTGGTAGCGTGCAGAGACTCCGGGTTGAAGAAGGACTGAATCTTCGAAGTTGGTAAAATATGTACAAGCAGGTTTACTGGCACTTTGAGAAAACGTATTTACAAGAATATTTACATGAAGAAGAAGGGTACATCAGCAAAATGACAAGCGTTAAGAGTTCATAGCGAGAAGCGACTGGATGAGCCGTTTACCCAGGGCCCAGAGCGACATTTCGTGCTCTGCAGCGTCCTTAAAAACCCCCTATGTCCAGCCCCTCTCTGAAGATGCTGACCAACCAAATCCAGGGCACGCCCCTCAGGTATCGGCATCCAATCGAACACATCACTGCACTGATGGTCTGAAGCACTGACTGGTCCGGCATTCCTTCGTTGGGCGTGATCACTTGTTGGCGGGAAAAGCTTGGGAACGGCGAGGAGAGGAGGTACATTTCTATTCTTCAGCAAAGAAACCACAGGCTGGTTCTGACAAGGGGTTTTACTTCTCAGAAACCCGAGTGCACGTGGCGCCGCATAGGGCTCCCAACATGGTCCCTTTTCGACAATTGCAAATCTTTCCTGCATTCCCGGGAAATCACTTAATGGCCGTATGAGTCATGCTCCTTTCTTGTCCTGCACGTCAGCGGACATGTCACTCTGTCGTCTCCTTTGGATAGGAGGCATTCATCACTGGAGGATAGCACTTCTCGACTGGAAGGGTGAACAAAAGAAAGAAAGCACTTCCTGCTATTTCCCTCAGGGGGACGTTTCTTTGTGTTTTTCCAGACGTTCTCTTGACAGGGTCAATTTGGCATTTGCAGGTTGTCCACAAAGCAAAACATGCTTACAAAACAGGATTCCTGGAAACAGGCTCACTTAGAGCCATTGGACCATCACCACATTTTCACAATACTTTTCCATGCCCACAGGCGAACAATAGAGCGCGCAAATGCGGATGCTTGGTCGTAACAGCGCCGACCTTGGGATCGGTAGTCGAACGCCGAATAAGTCACCACGCTGGCTTATAATATAGATGGGATAACTGAAAGCAGAGAAAGGAAAGATACAAGACAAATACAAACGGGGGTAGGTGTAGACGCTGTCGCAGAGAGAGAGAGAGAGAGAGAGAGAGAAAACTTTTAATGAGCATAATAACCAGTAAGAATTCGCAGGAGCTGGGTGGTCGCAGAGAGAATTCTGCAGGGTTGTGAACCAAAAAGGACCTGAAGCGCGAAGTTTGTCAAAAGGGCGAGAGTCGAAGTTCGGATACTATATCCACGCAGGCTGCAAGGCGAGCGCAAGCAGCTCATTGAAATAGTTGTTTGCGCTTCTTGGAGTGTGCGTCACAGAGCGCGACCTACGAGCACGCACATACCCGCAGCTTTGCGAACCAAAACAAAGCGGGGATGGCCCGCGTTGACGCAAGCCATCGGGAGCGCTTCCAACAGGCGAGACGCGTGGCGTTCGATCCGTCTTTCCGCATGCCGCCTTCCCAAGGCGACTTCCTTGTGCGGCGACGGTTCCCGCTAATCGCATGCACGGACGTCACCTTGTTCTCGAACAGACAGAGATAACACAGTGTATCTAGCTATCGTTTGTAGGGTTTACAACTTGTGTACGTATGTCAGCCACGCCCACCTATACGAAGCGCGATTTGAAAATACCTTTAATTGCATATAAACGGGCTGTGTATTCCTCAGATAAGACCCATGCGTGGAAAATGATCGCTTTCGAGGCTGCAACGTGACGAAAATACTTCAAAGTGCCCGTGCACGTGCGATATCAGTGCACGTTAAATAACCACAGATGGTCGAAACCTCCGGAGCCCTCCACCATGGTGTCTCTCTTAGCCTGAGCCACTTTGGTATGTTAAACCGTGTAAACTAAACCAAAAATCATTCTTTGGGTTCTCACTGAGTGCTGTTCCTTCCTTGTTAGAGGTTTCACAGGCGATCTTGAAGGATTGCTCTGGAATGTTAGGCCAGTATCAGTTCCGCTTCCGAACAATACTTTGTTAATTCATCCAAGCTAGCATACTATTTTCTCTTCGTCAGGTAAACAGGTAGAACGACTGTCAGCTTGCTGGGTAACGCCAGAGTTCGTCAATGCTTACGTTATGATTACGCCGTCTTAAACAACTTTATTGTCGACCTGGCCTACGTGTTATCCATGCAGCTGAGCACTACAAGGAGTGAAATGTTTCTATTGCGCCTGGGCTGCCTAAAGGCACTGAAGGTGCTTCTGAGACCACGTCTACAAAGGGCATTGCCTGTCACTATCAGCGTTTGTCAGAGGCGGCACATTCAACCTGCCCTGCATATTGTTTGGTTTTAAAAGCACATGTTTCGCCCACGTTGCCCATTAGTTTGACCACTAATTTAACGATAGAATGGATGCTATTCAGAGATATCTACACTGCAGTTTTATCTATCACATCACTTTTTGTATCTATCTTATCACATTTAACGCGGCAGCGTTAAAGGTCCCGTCACACAGAAAATACGCCTTCTTTGTCGACGTTGTGAGCTCAAAATTCCGTGCATGGCGCTGTCAAGTGGTAGCTGGCGGCTGATATGACCGAGCACTGATCATTCAATGTGTTTTGCTGTTTAAGGAGACCTCATGATATCAGAAAGTTTGGAGGAGCTAGTGCTCTTGGATGCCAAGTCAGGCGTGGTACCGTGCAGGCACGTGGGAGCAGCCTAAACTATCTAATCATTTTTCTCTCCCAAAAGTGAGCTGAGGTTATCTGCATTTTCCCTCATTGTCCTTTTATAACTGTTTCGAGCGCGACGTCTCTTTGTCCGAAAACAGAGCTCGGAGTCCAGTGGCCACGTCAGCCAGGGTCGATATACATTCGGGCGGCAAAGTCGATGACGTTGGCCGCGCTGCGATGGATGGCGTTCTCCGTGACGTCAGCAATGTCACGTGAGAGGAGGTCATTCTTCCCCACTCACTTCGCGACTGCTGCATGCATGTCACACAGGCCTCGTGTGATGAATGGGTTCGGCACTTGCAGCAGTCACAAAAGCAGCGAGTGTGCGTTCCTGGCAGCGGTTCAAAACCGGCGCTAAAAGAAGGGGGAGGGGGGGGGGGGATACTCACGACGCTGTATATCTCTTCATCACATATCTGTGCCAAGAATCTCGCTAAGCCGCGCCGAATCTCCATCACAGGCTTCGGGAACGGCGCTCCCGTGTCTCGACGGCGCGGCCTGCATCCACGCTCGCGGCAGCCTCATGTTAAACCGAGTTTAGATATTAATCTGCCGCGATGGGTGGTCGCGGAGGATATAACCGATTTCAGAACTGCCTACTCGGCTTGACAAGGCATTTATGGAAGTTGGTCAAATATTCAGGGGGAATCCCCCAAGGTGGAGTAGATTTGTAATAAGGGAGTAATTACTCATTGCACCCACCCAAGCGCAGCCATACGGCCACAAAGGAAAGCTATACAGCTTTCTCAGAAACTTCGTAGTTACAGAAAAATTCGTCCTGATCCGGGAATCGAACCCGGCACCACCGCCTTTCCGGGGCAGTCGCTCTACCGACTGAACTAACCAGGACGGTCATCAGAGCAGACGGTATAGGGCGAGAGCGAATTGATCTATAACTCGAAGTGGGAATGGTGTCGGTCAAATATTTTGGGGAATCCCCCAAGGTGGAGTAGATTTGTAATAAGGGAGTAATTACTCATTGCATCCACCCAAGCGCAGCCATACGGCTACAAAGGAAAGCTATACAGCTTTCTCAGAAACTTCGTAGTTAAAGAAAAATTCTTCCTGATCCGGGAATCGAACCCGGCACCACCGCCTTTCCGGGGCAGTCGCTCTACCGACTGAACTAACCAGGACGGTCAGCAGAGCAGACGGTAGGGCGAGAGCGAATTGATCTATAACTCGAAGTGGGAATGGTGTTGGTCAAACATTTAGGGGAATCCTCCAAGGTGGAGTAGATTTGTAATAAGGGAGTAATTACTCATTGCATCCACCCAAGCGCAGCCATACGGCTACAAAGGAAAGCTATACAGCTTTCTCAGAAACTTCGTAGTTAAAGAAAAATTCGTCCTGATCCGGGAATCGAACCCGGCACCACCGCCTTTCCGGGGCAGTCGCTCTACCGACTGAACTAACCAGGACGGTCAGCAGAGCAGACGGTAGGGCGAGAGCGAATTGATCTATAACTCGAAGTGGGAATGGTGTTGGTCAAACATTTAGGGGAATCCTCCAAGGTGGAGTAGATTTGTAATAAGGGAGTAATTACTCATTGCATCCACCCAAGCGCAGCCATACGGCTACAAATGAGTAATTACTCGTTGAGTAATTACTCCCTTATTGCATTTACGAAAGGCGGGAAAGTGTGATAAGCGCCTCAAGGCAGGCGATATGGCCGAGATATAGCTGAGACAAGACAACTGACGATAGGATTGGATTGGCTGCGCAGACCTAGACGGAAGCTATCTAGTTCACTATAACGGAAGCTGTGTTGTCTAAATCCTTTCTTGATATGTACAAAAAAAGTCGAGAAATCTGACATGCTAGCATTGGAGTGTTAGTGTGTTGTGTGTTTGTACTGTAGCTTTGTTGATGGGTTCTTTGCGGTTTATGGTGTTTAATGCCCCAAAGCTGCTTAGGTCATGATTTGCATCGCGCCGGATAATTTAGACCGCTCTTGGGGTTCTTTAACGTGCCCTAACACCCCAGAGCACACAGGCGCCTTGTGTTTCGGCTCCAACGAAAAGCGGCCGTCGAAACTCTGAGGTTTAATAGTCGAGAGTCCTAGCCACCGAGCTATCGCTGCGAGAGGCTAATGGTTTCGATTGTTAAATTGACACCGATTACAGCTCAATGTAGTTGTTCTTTTCAGTAATAATTGTTTCTCTGACTATGCTGATACCTATACGACAACAAAAAGAGCATTTATCACCGAAAAAATTGGATTTGTTAACTTTAAGCTCGTGTGGAATCAATATCGCGTCGTCCTGAATGAAAACCACGGATTTAAACTATTTCAAAATTATCTGTGGTATAGACTATAAACCATTATAGTCTCTGGGATTAGTGCAAAACTCAGTGTCGATGTATACAGTTTACCTACGAAATCGGCCGCTGACGGCGACGCCTGTGTTTCATACTTCTAGACTATAATCATAGATTGATTACCATACACTGACATTAGAGCTTTGTCTAGAGTGCCTATAGACAAAATTAAGACTGTAGATAGCCTACAGAGAACAGCTTCGCGAAGAGTGGAAGATAGATGGAGAGGCTGTAAAAAAAAAAAAAAAGTATTAACTATGTCAAGGTCACATTTACTTTACAACGATACGCAAGAAGCCATTAACTACTTTTTGACTAGAGAGGACGCGGTGCTGACGAGAAGTGATGTCACTAAAGAAAGTGATAAAGACGAGCAGCTCAGAGCAGTTCGCGAGCTTATTTTACATGAATGGACTAAAGTATTCTATAAAACACTCGAGGCCTTCGTGGTCAGACGGTGTATGAACTGTAATTGGACATGAACTGTCCACTGTGGAACAATCGCCTATATAGTTATTTTCAGCTCCTCGAAAAACCGCGTATCGGACCGCCAGCGCCTGGAATTTTGTGGTAGCCTAACGCTGAGGAAAAAACTAGAGCAGTTCGTCAAGTGGTATCACATTTGCAACGGTCAGCGCACGTCAACCCCGGCCTCACCACTGTGGTAACGGGCACGGTGCTCCAACAAATGGGATCGTGCGAATGTTGACTTTGCTAAAAAAAGTTGCTGTGCATTAATTGCCACAAATGATTCGAATTCAAAGTGGATCGAAGTAAAGCTATTATTCTGCACAGCCACGCAGAAAACTGTGGAGGTTGTTCGCTGGCTATTTGCAACATATATGGCCTGCCAGTCGAATTATTAAGTTTTAAAATCTGATTTACATTTCCTGCGGAGGCGAAGTCAACAATTTGAGTAGCTTTTAAGGTATTCTGCCAGCATGGATCGCTCACTGTGATGTCGCTATAGGTGCTCAGGTATATGACGTAGTTTCCTATCCGGGCGGACCGGAACGGTGAACTGACACTTGATCTCGCATAGTACGGTCCTTCACGGGTTCTCATGCATTGTAACGATGAGGTTAGACATTAGGAGTGTTTTTCAATCGCCGGATCTCAACTGTTCCTGCATGCTCGACAATAAAAAAAAGAGCTGACCTTCTTATACATGATTTTCAATCATCAGGCTCCTGGTGTAATACCTATGGGGGCGTGCCTGCGAGAAACGCAAGTAATAGTACTCACGATACATCTCAGTACCCATATGAGAAACACCTGATTAATGGATGGTCTGAAGGGCGGTGCTGGGTGAGCTGTATAATGTATTGGCGTTGTTTACCACGCACGAACTCGTTAACGAAACGTCATGTTCGTATACACCCACCTCTTTCACTCTTCGCCCAAAGGTTTCCGTCGTTTCTGGACATAGCAAATGTTTTCCACCGCAACAATCTTCGCCACGAAAAAAAAAAAAAAAAAAAGCTGCTCATCGCAGTCTCGCGCACTTTGTACAGATACCGTTACGCTTAGTAAGAATGCACACTATACCGCTGGGTGTGGCTGGACTTCGAAATGGACGCATGCTCTTCGCTCAAGCAGGACATCCGGAAAAGACGCCTTTTTCACTTTTTTTTTTCGATTACATTGCACTGTACAGCTCGAGTAGGCAATATCTGCAGGCACTTTTGATAAGAAGGTTCAAAGAAAGCTACAGTAAGGAGGGAGCGCGCTTACAGGGGGGCGGAGTGTGTACAAGACGTGACACGAGTGCGAAAAAGCGAAGGATGGGAGGAGGCAGATAGACCAAGGAGTAGGTGCGAGCCAGGAAGGCGAGCGATCAGCGAACGCCTCGTCGCTCCTCCGCATTATACGGCTGCTTGTTTCAACCATTGAACCCTCGGCCAAAGCGAGGCATGTAGGTAACGCAATCGGGAGTCCGAAAGGAGCTCTCACCAGGCCATGATTTGAGTTGGAATTTTCGGTCGCAGATTAGCGCCGCCGCCGCCACCGAGACTGCCGCCCGATAAGAATCTCGGCACCGCCCCGTCCCTCCATCACAGGCACGCACGCACATGTTCAGGTATACGTACACATAAGGCGGAGACCGAAACTACACTGGCGCGAACCGGTCTACTACTTGGACGCCCGCGGCTGCCGTCGCTACACCAACGCCTGGCGGCGAAGACTGCGGCACGTTAAGCCTAACGACCGTGCAGCCGCAGCCCCGTTTATAAACGGGAGGGGTGGGGGGATCAAGTATACGCCTTCCGGCTTCCATCAATGCACCCTCCGATTAGCGGCACGCGCGCGGCTCTGCGGCGGTCAGTACGCGGCAGCCATGGAACGCTGGCATATGCCGACACGATTAGCCGCCTGTCAGAGTAAAGGGGTACATCCGACAGATAAGCTCAGTACTCTTCCTCAAAGACACTTTTTGCTCTAAAGCACCCCCCCCCCCCCCCCCCCACTCTTTATCTTCTTTTTTTTTCTTTCGTACATTGCTTTGCGAATCTCTCGTGAACGCGATCTAGGACATCGACCAGAGATCGCTACTTGCGCAGGCACGATCGGAGCCGACAAAGCGGCGTGTATTCAGGATCATTATCGCTCTGCTTGAATGCAGGTGACTGATGATGAATCGCTTGCGTCCATGTAGGTGGACTTGGCGGGCTGCACTGGCCCGGTTTTGCTGCGTCGTGCACTCGAGTTCATGAACACTGCAGCTGCGGTGGGACTTGTCGGTCGCGCACAGAGAGCGAAAAACAGGAAAACAACAAGGATAACGTTAACAGGGACGAGCGGAAGATAACGTGGCCCCAATATGTTATCCAGAACTCGATACTGCACGCACGCACGAGCCCGAAAGCAGCCTTGCTATACAGCGCGAATCGGCGGTGGTTGGGAAACTCGCTTTTTTTTTTTCGGCAGGATTCTCAGATACGGAACTCACCTCAGCTTTGAAAGCGGGGCTGTAAAACGCAGAATGCGAGGACGTTCGCAATGGAAGTCACGGCCGGCACTAAACAAATAAGCCGCAAGCACAGACGAATGTATCGGTATTCGCGCATACCATGCAGGAAGGAAGAAAAGAATACTTCTTTATTTTCTCTTCCAGTGGCGCGCAGACATCCGACCAGGTCGCGGCAACTGTCTTACCCTCGCACGTGGCGCCTCTGAAGCGGAGTGCGCCTGAAAGCGATCGAGCGAAAGTTCCGCACTGTCCTCTTTTTAGAGCGCAGCTCTTTGGCGCCCGTTCCTAGGTTTCGCGTCGTCGTCGACGTCGGCCTCGTAACCAGCTCCGCCCCCCAGTTCGAGCCGGTGCTTTGGCAACCGGAGCCTCGCAGGAAGACGTGGGGGGAATGGGGGCACGAGCGCGTGCAGCAACCGGAGAACACGAAGAAAGGAGGGGGGGGGGGCGTCGCCGGAGGCAGCACTAGCAGCGATTGACTGATGCCGCTGCCGCCGCTAGCGAGTCAAGACAACGTGAGTGCGTAGAACACAGTCGCCGCCATGCAGAAAGAGGAGGAGGGGGTTCCCCCCCCCTCTTCCTGCGTGGTGGCGAGGGTGCTCTCCGGTTGCCGAAACGCCGGCTCGCTATCAGCGGATCACGGTGCGTGCGTCCCGTTCTCACTCGTTAGCGGCGTCAGCGGAATCAGACAGTCGCTGTTATCTGTTCGTCGCGCAACTTTCCTATGGGCCCACGCGCTGCTTCCCGCACCCTCCCGATAACTCAATTGCTCTCCATTTCTCCGACCACAAAGTTTCTTTCATGACAGCCAAGAACTGTTAGTGGAGTATTTCTTGAAGGAATACTTTTGAAAAATAAAAAAAAGTCTAATTGTACATACGTGTCTTGCTCGAAATCTTAAAACCTCAATCTATCGAAAAGGTGAAACAGGTGATGAGCTGCGCTCAAATTTCGCAATAGGAAGTAACGTAACCGTGGATAATCTTTTTTTCTTGTTTCTTTATTCTTCCTCTTCCTCGTCCCTGTTTCATTTGTTCCTTATCTTTTTTATCCTTGCTGTGATTTTTGTTCCTTCCATTTTTTCATCAATGTGTTCTCTGCTGGCGTGCGTTTGTTTTTTCTGTACTTTCTTTCTTTCTTCATCGATCATGTCTCCCTTCCTTTCTTTCTTCTTTTCTTTCTTTTGTTCCCCATTCTGTTTTTGTCTGTTTGGTTTTCTTTTTCCTTACTTTTTTTGCGAAGTTTATTGCCTCAGGGCATAAAAGGAATGTTATGGTGGATGAAGGGTGTGGTCAAATAAATGAATAAAGGTTGGCTGATGCAATGAAATCGAGGAGTGAACGATGATGCGGTCCCAGTGTCCAAACAGCATATGACTCCGGATTATGGGGGGAGAGGCCAGCTGCCACCAGGTGCCGGATCCGCGTTGGCGTCAACGCTGGACAATCCCACAGTAGGTGATGGATGTCAGCTTCTATATTTTTAGACTTGCAGATGGGGCACCCAGGGTGTGGATATAAATACCGAAATTGTGGCCACTTTCGGATCACTGCTGGTGTTAGGTCCACCCCAACTCTAATCCTCCGAAGCGCCACCTCCTCTGCACGGGTTAGACCGCGGGGGAGGCTTACCGTACACGGAGGTATAAGAGCACGTGTACGGCGCCGGAGGTGCTCCTTTCTTGTTTAAAGCAGGGTGGCATTGTCCAATTTTATGAGGTTTGGCGATGTCGATGTTGAGTTTGAAAGGCGGGTCGCAGAATCCACTTGGCTTTGAGCACTTAAAAGGTCACGCGGGGTCCATTCAATACGAATTGGATTTGGTATGCTAGCCGCTGGACTGTGCATGTTCTGGCAGATTTCCGGGCTACTACTAACTCGTCTAAGTAGCTTTGTCACCTGGAGGGCATCTGTACGTATGATAATACGGGCCGTTGGAAGCATGGGAATGGCGGTCACAGAGCGAAGCGCCTCTTGCACTGCAAGCAGTTCCGCACAAAAAGAAGATGGAGGTTCCGGTAATTTGTGTTTTTATTTCTGCTCTTTTCTTGTCTCAAAACGTTTTTAATTGTTTAAGTGCACATTGCATGAACAGTTTCTTGCGTTTTTTTCTTTTTTTGTAACAACGCATTGAACATAGCGTACATATACATTTGGTATATACATATACATATACATATACATATACATATACATATACATATACATATACATATACATAGCGTACATTTGACAGAGTTGCACATGGCCGGCTTTTTACAAAATTATCTACCCTTTCCCTTGATTCCCTCACATTATCTTGGCTTCGAAACTTTCTCTCATTACGTCAGCAATTCACAGTTGTCAACGGCTCTTCCTCATCCCTATGTGACGTAACCTCAGGTGTACCACAGGGAAGCGTTCTTGGACCCTTACTTTTTCTAATCTACATTAACGACCTTCCCACTAACATTTCATCCCGTTTACGCCTTTTCGCAGACGACTGTGTTGTTTACCGTAAGATCGCTTCTGAGACTGATCACCTGACCCTTCAAAATGACCTTGACACTATTGTTGATTGGTGTCAAAACTGGCAAATGATTCTTAACCCTAATAAATGTAAATCAATGACTTTTAGCCGCAAGCATGTTGTTTCTAACTTCATATACTCTATAAATAATACCTCTCTATCAAGGGTTACGTCGTACAAATACCTTGGAATTCAGTTCACACCAAATCTTTCATGGTCTTCTCATATTTCTGCAGTCTGCAACAAAGCGTCGAGGACATTGGGTTTCATACGCCGGAACCTTCGAAACTCACCTAGCTCCGTTCGAAAACTTGCATATTTTACATTTGTTCGCCCACAGCTGGAATTTATCTCACCTATATGGTCTCCCCATCAGAAATATCTCATAGATATGCTCGAGTCCATTCAAAGCAGAGCTGCCCGGTACATTTTTAGCAATTATAGTCCCCTCGCAAGTGTATCCCAGCTTAAAAACCTTAATGACATACAGATACTTGAAATTCGTCGCTCCATTTCACTTCTGTGTTTATTCCATAAATATGTTCACACCCGTCCTTCGTTGTTACCTCTGGCATCACCTTTCCGCTCTTCACAACGCTTACACAATCAACTCAGCTTCAACCGGATATATGGGAAGACCCTGTCGTTTAATTCCTCTGCATTACCTAGAGCAATAAAACTCTGGAATGATCTTCCTGACAACATAATCTCTTTCATTGATCCTGGTGAGTTTAAAAAACATCTATGTATACATCTATTGCCATAGTGATGTTCGAAATGTACAACAGTTTCATTTGTTCTTAACGTGTTTTTCGTGTCTCGTGTCTGATGTTATTTTAACTCGGTTTTGTATAAATTTCGTGTTCCTTTCTTGTATTGGACTTGTACCGCGTTCTTGTACGATATTCTTGTACCGATTTGCCCCCCTCACCCAATGCTCTTCGGGGCCTGTGAGGTACTAATAAATAAATAAATAAATATATCATCCGAGGTATTCCGCTGAGACAGCTAAATAATTCGTAATTGAATTTATTCTCTATTGCTCTTTTGATTTCAGCAATTGAACGATGGCTTTGACGTCAAAGGTGGCCTTAGGGTGTATGAACCATGAAAAAAAAAAGGAGTATTATAATCGTTGATAGGTATTTCCTTAATTCACCGCAACTCATAAGCTGGCTTGCTCTAAGACCTAGAATAATGAAAAATAAATAAATTTAGCGGTCTTATCGGTGATTATATTCTAGCGTGTTTCTTTTTTTTTTTTTGTGCCCCACTTGATTTTAACCCTACTTTGGCGTTACATATCCACCA
Source organism: Amblyomma maculatum (assembly GCF_055883805.1). Lineage (NCBI taxonomy): Eukaryota > Metazoa > Arthropoda > Arachnida > Ixodida > Ixodidae > Amblyomma > Amblyomma maculatum. The sequence goes on along the minus strand of NC_139351.1, from coordinate 117,177,125 downwards.
TTTGATAGGTGAAAATAAGTAAACTGAGAGAAACATTTCAGTTATTTAACGGTCTTAGGCAAATTCCGCATGCTGATTCATCTGTACAAATGTCCCATGCATCATTACACGCGAGGAAACGTGCACTAGCCGTATCCGGTACGTCCGTTTTTAGGACAAGCCGCTCCCTCAGCACTGGAATTCACAATAAACATACGGCAGCGTCTTGCATCTCCACACAGGATGACAACGGCCGGAATACGGACGGATTGCAGCCACACACTTGAAGCGATGTAAAAAATAAAAATGAAAGAAAGCGGACTAATCTTTGGAGTCGTTTTTGCTTGAAGAGAGAGCTATGGTTGAGATGGCCAGTGGAGACGGTTTTGAAACCTGTGGTGAAGGCTTATCCCGAAACTGGAGCGCGTATTTTCACCGCTCGATTCAGCATGCGATAAGCAAATTTATGCGAAACGTTATCTCGACTCGTGTCTCTTCTTGCGGGCGTACATTACACCTATGTAGCTCAAGACGACGTCATTTGTGATCCCAGCTGAGAATAAAAAGTATGCAAATGCTGCTTAGGGGACAATTAACTGCTGCGAAACAGGACTGCAGATCGAAAGAAACAATTACTCATTTGAAAGAAGCGGGTTCTGGACGTTTTTGCCGGCATCGGACAAAGGCCACAATTTACTAGGCTGTGATTTAATTCAAACGTTCGGCAGAGCCGTGGTGTCCCTCCATTCTCTCTTCTTTGACTGCTATTTTTCTTCTTTTTTCTCTCTATCTCTCTCTATCCATCCATCCCCTTTCTTCTCTTCTTCACTTCGCTGGGCTTCCATATTCTTTTTATCTTCTTATTCTTATTTCTCCTCTACTTTCACTTTT
>NC_139351.1:115841095-115912246 GCF_055883805.1 Amblyomma maculatum | reverse complement strand
AAGTCTTGTTGCCAACAGTGGGAGCCACGGTGACCCCCCCCCCCCCCCCATCCCCCCCCCCACACACACACACACACCCACACACACACACAAATCAAGCGTCTACAAAGAAGTCTGCGCGTATTCTGGAGGCTGCACTGACGGGAAAAGGGGTCAAACTGAAAGTTTAGGGTGTTTAGCCGAGTAGATGCCGCAAGACAGCCCTTGGGACAAACCAATGACACTCGGGTACAACCTATACGGCACCAAACCGAGCGTTCCTCCTTCAGGAGAGGAGAAATGCTGCAGATGTTCGACGGGCGCTGTATCGAGCAGAGTTCCCCTTCCACAGCGTGCGCGGGAAATGAGAGATCCGCCGGATAACGGGCCAGAGGGACGTCCGTAGCGCCACTTATTCCAGGTGCTGGTGTACAAAAGAACAAAAGGTGGTCCCGCAGCGACAGAGAGGAAGGAAAAATAAAAGACAAGGACCCCACTAAAACGCCCCCAAGCGAGCGAAGGTCATCCAGGAGCACCACGGCAGGCACGCATGCGCGGAGACGACGCATACCGCCATTAAACCCCCCACCTCTCGGAAAAAACGGTGCAGCACTGAAAAGGGTACAGCGCTCGGACCAAGCGGTGCCTAAGCTGGGATCTAGCCGAGGCCACTCCGACCGTAGCCAGCGAGCACATGCTGTTTGCACGCGGCCGATTTGGTCGGCCGACTGAATGAGTCCAAACTCGAGGTCCGGCCGTTCCTCCTACGGCCGTACACACTCCTAATGCATACAGCACACTGAAGCACCATTTGAGCTCAGCCGTAAGCTAGCGGTGACGTTATTTACCCGTCGAGTACTCACTCAGAGCAGTTCGTTTTACCGCCGCAAGGACGAACCTCCACACCTACGAATGGTAGCCAAATCAACTTCCCGAATTGCGTGCAGTAAGGGGACTGCCGAATAGTTATGCTGGCGTCACGTTATTGTTAGACCTACAAATCAAACCCCAACCGCACAACAGAGATGCTCATGTGACGTCATCGCTGTTTTGTGGCTTTCTCTCGGTCATTCGACGCGCGAAGTTCGAAAGGAAGCAGCCTGAAATCATGTCATTTGACCTGTCTTATGCTCGACTAGCTCCGCGGATGACTCAAATTTTGTTTTCTTCAAGCTGCACGGTTTTTAAAGGACGCCATCAGTACGCAGCTGCCGTTGATCGCGGCAACGCCATGTAGCCTTCGGCAAACAAAACGCCCACCGCGCCAACACACACGTATACAAGTGTAATGCGAGCGGCGCTGCAGCCGCTGGTCTTCCGCCACAAGTGTTGGGCCGCCAAAACGACGGAGAATGGGGAAGGATTTAATTCCTGGCGCCGACGACAACGACGACCTAGACATTGGCATTTCTGCTCCGACGACCGACGGCGCCGGTGGTCTTCGGGGGCGACCTTCAACGACACGCTCGGACACTGACGGTACCACGTGCGTTCTCTGGACGCTCCGTATCCTGGACATTCTTGCCAGAGCGCTAGCAGCTGTTCCGCCGCACAAGCGAGAGCATCTGGGGAGAGATGTTTACCTATGATTCAGACTCCTCTTCAAAGGGGGTGGCGTTGGGAAAAGAAAAATAGTGGACACTTATAAACATGGAGGACACTTAGGAGAGGCCCTCGCCATACCCAATGCACTGGAGAAAGTGTGGCGGAAGTGACGTCAAAATTTAGGGTTAGCCAAGTCGGGCCACTAGCAACAGCGTTGCTAAGGCCCCTAGGTATGTGAGGGTCGCGGAGAAAGAGTAAAGGAGGAGGAGAGACGTTGCAGCGTCCGGTCGCGGTGCGGCCGCGCCGGCTTCAAAAAAAAAAAAAAAAAAAAAGAAATGACGACAGGGCCTCTCTTAAGCTTTCCTTCCTCCATGCTTATAAACTTCAGCTTTAAGGGATAAAGCCGCAGCGTTAATGGTTTCCTTCAGCGGCTTCCAATGGCGGGTCAATTATGACCACGAAGTGTTGCATCGCTAGCTGCAAAACAAATGCTTCTCGCAGGCTGTTTGCTCGTGCAGCAATTCAACTCGTGGCGTGCAAATGAATGGTCTCTTTTCTACAAGAACATGTTAGGATGGAAGGCTCGCTTGATACAGACGGTATCAATTAAGAATTCCCTTCTTCAGCTGCTACAAAGAGCCAAATCAAGCAGCACACGCCGCAGTGGTTTTCACCCATCTCGCTCTGGATAACAACCGCCATAAAACTGGAAGTGGCGGCGAATTTATTTTCCACTGAAGAACCGCTGCGACGTACGCTCCTTGTATGGATTTATGACGCACAGGAAGTTGCACATTTTAAATCATCTCTAACTGAATCAGGCAAGTTGCATGTTATTAGAAAAAAAAAAAAGGGGGGGGGGGGGGGGTTACACGCCATTTCATGTGTTCACACACATACACATTACGCACACCCATACATACTATCAAACATACAAATTAACGTACGGTCTTAAGCCACCACAGATTTAAAGCCCCGCCTTGAGCAGCCAGAACGTGCCTTCGTAACCTAGGAGTATGGGGATCTGACTCAGCGACTATGTCTCTCGGCGGGTTCTGCTCCCATCTCAAAGCTGCTGCCGCCCGAGCTGGCAGCTCAAGCTATTTACGTGGTCTCGTGACGTCACACAGGCATCGAACAATCAATGTCCACCCATGTCACCTGCCAGCTGGAACCTGCCAGAACGGGGCTCTTCAACGCTATTGTGTTAAAACAACGACAGAAAAACGAGACGGTGCGGTGACGGGACCTCAACAAAAGGCACCACGCCGGCATCAGGCTCAAGAAAACCGTATGCTACGCGAAGTTGAACATTTTAAATAAATATCGGCTATGAGGGACGCTGTAGTGGAGCACTCCGGATAGTTCAGTTCCGTTCTTGAACTGCCTCCGCGGCTGCAGAACTGAACCTGTATCCTCCGGCTCGGACGCCCTAATAAATGAGCTACCGCGGGAAACTTTTCCAAACGACCAGTCCATTCCAACAAGAAGCTTGCGAATAGAAAGTCTACCATACGTCAGCGGGCGAACGTTTCCCGACTGTACGTAACGGGAGAGGAAGTGGGCGAGCGGCTTCCGACGAAGGGAAATCGACGACCGAACACACGTGAACGACTGCCTGTCCGTAGAGGCGGCGACGGCCGCCATTCACGAAGGCCGCAAAAGGAGGCGAACGACCTCCGCAACTGTCATTCATGCCACAGGCCGCGAGTCTGAAGGCTGCAGCAATGCGCTTTCGTCCCATGCGTGCGTGCGTGCACGTGGCGGAGACGGCGGGACCACCACCCTGCCGTCAAACGGGTCAGCCGACCGGAACAGGCTTGCGGTTAACCCGTCCCTGCCTCCGCTCATTAAAGTCACCTTGCCGGGAGGGAAAACGGCGCCTTCGGCAAGAGAGGTCTATCGCGGAGACAAATCACGAGAGCAACTGCGCGTGGCGAACAACGAAGTATTTTTTTTTTCGTCAAGCAAGCAAGCAAGCAAGCAAGCAAGCAAACATGCAAAAGAAAAGAAATGACTGAGTCATGACTATGCGTAACATTTGTACATACTCTACAGCTTACAGTACGTCACAGTGAAATGCTTCGTTGCACAATGTTTGATTTAGGGGTTTTAACGTCCCAAAGCACTCAGGCTATGAGAGACGCCGTAGTGTAGGACTCCGGAAATTTCGACCACCTGGGGTTCTTTAACGTGCACTGACATCGCACAGCACACGGGCACCTTGCCTTTTTGCCTCCATCGAAAAGCGGCCGCCGCGGGCGTTGAAGAATGCATATGAGTCATATCTACACAGAACGCCACGTTTCATTATTCGTAACCATACATGTCCTCTTACACATGTGACATCATACACCGGCGAGGTGACGTCATCAGAATGTCGTGCCATGGACACCGCCGCCAGCCCTTCAGTCAATGACCAATGAAGTTGGCAGGGACGAGATAAAGCATCTCTTTATTCAATCCGTACGAGGATCTAAAGGTCCCAGGTGGGTAGGGCTGCATAAGTTGGAAGATCCTGCAAATTCAGCCATGACATATGATTCCGACGACCTCCGGCGCTGCATGGTTATACACAAAAAACAATACACACACAAGATAATTATACAAGGACGTTAACACTGATGATTCGCTCGCTACCAACTGCCAGTTTTTGTGGTACGAAGAAGAAAGCTTCACACAAAACGTGGGGTTACAATATGAAGAAGAAGTAAACAAAAGATTCAGAAGAAATTCAGAATAAATTAAATGAAAATAAAACGAAAATAATGACAAATTAGGTCTAACTTCTTGTCACATTGTCCAAACGGAGAAGTATCACCTCCTTGCTGTTGAGCGCCACCGACGGAACACTCACGCATTCCCCTTCTTCCGAAGGGTAGATACTTGGGCTTGTTAGTCATATCTACACAGAACGCCACGTTTCATCATTCGTAACCATACATGTCCTCTTACACATGCGACATCGTACACCGGCGCGGTGACGTCACCAGAATCTCGTGCCATGGACACCCGAATTGTAACCCCACGTTTTGTGTGAAGCTTTCTTCTTCGTACCACAAAAACTGGCAGTTGGTAGCGAGCGCATCATCAGTGTTAACGTCCTGGTTTAATTCTCTTGTGTGTGTATTGTTTTTTTGTGTATAACCATGCAGCGCCGGAGGTCGTCGGAGTCGTATAGCCAACTGGCCCGCTCGCAAGTGCTACTGGCATATGATCTCTGACGTCACACAGACAGCCGACCAATACGCGCCACCTTCGATTCTGCAATGCAATGTCACCGGCCAAACACCCCAACTGTTACGGTCATGATTTTAGGACAATTTTATACCTACACGCGAGGTTGCTGCAGCTTACCGGGCTACCACACCCCGCCAGACTCATTCTGCTCAGTGCCCCGCCCCGCCGGGGTGGCGCAGTGGTTACGGCGCTCGACTACTGTGCCCCAGGAAGCGGGATCGAATCCCGGCCTCGGCTGCTGAGTTTCGATGGAGGCGAAACGGAGTGGCGCCCGTGTGCTGTGCGATGTCAGTGCGCGTTAAAGAACCCCAGGTGGTCGAAATTTCCGGAGGCCTCCACTATACGGCGTCTCTCATAGCCTGAGTCGCTTTGGGACGTTAAACCAACCATAAACTAACCAACCATTCTGCTCAGCGATGATGTAAGGGCCCTTACGGGTGAGATGAGAGGTTAAACATGCTAAGCAAAAAAGTTCTCCAGCCACCCAGTGAACCCGTGCAGGTTGCAAACCTGTTAACCTGTTTTGTATTCTGCTCGAAGGCACCGACGCGCAATTCTGATATAACCGTAACAAAAAGAAAAAAAAAAGAGAAAAGGACAGAATACGGAGGACGAGATTTCGTACGATTTTCTTGCGAAGTTCGAAACGGGCAGAAACACGCGTTGCTAAACTTTACAGCGCGGACAAGTGTTCAGCATGATTTCGTCAAGTCGTCCATCCATTCTCCTGCGTCATCACAGCTGCATCGCGGCCTTTCTATCCGCTAATCTCAGCGGCTCATCGGAAGAGAAATGACGCGATCAATGTCAACGCACACGCACACCTAGAAAACAGCTGACAGTCACACGTCACAGGGTGGAAAGAAATAAAGGAAACATAAAAGAAAAATTAAGCGTATAAGGCCATTGAAATTCAACTGTCATATTATGCCGCAAAATTTTCTGCGCGCCGTGATGATGTCGGCTTGCCAAGAATGGATTAAAATATGGGGGCTTTGAAAAGGCCGCAGCCTGCGCATTGCGCCTCTAAGCACGTCTCGTGACGACAGTGCGGAGCTGACATAATAGAAGCTAGCAGAAGGGCTGAATAAATGTCATGCGTCCCATAGGGGAAAAAAAAAAAATATTAAAACGCACAACACTGGCTTAAAGCAACCGCCTCTTTCTACTAGTTTCATTTGGGATCCTAAATACAAAGCTGAGAAAAGGACAACGAAAGGCCAACGCACAACACAGAACCGCCGAAAAGAACCTTTACCTTGAAATGTTTTAGGTGGAGAAACAAATCTTTATTGCAAACGCAACTCGCCCCCCCCCCTCCCCCCCCCCCCCCCCTCTCCATAACCTCCGCACACATAAAAAAAAAAAAAATCATCTTTTGAAAACTAGACAGTGATAAGACCGCAATGTGCAGACCGCGTAGTATATATATATATATATATATAGTAACGGTATAGTCTTCGAACGCTATGTTCATTCTTCGAATCAATCAAAACGAAGTAATCGATCCTCAAAAGCTATCAAGTTCTGCGATCAGAAATTACGCAGGCGATCTTGGGATGAATTTCGACGTGCACCGCGCATTTTAAGGGGGGCGCAAACGCAGCTACCACGTGTGGACTGAGACCTACCCAGAGACCTCACGACAGACACCAGCAGAACCCGTCCGAGGGCACTTGACAATCTCGACAGACATCGGCAGACGGCTGACAATTTTTAAATGGAATTAGTGGAGCAATAACCGAAGTGTGGGCGGACTACGCTCAAGGCAATATCCATTTAGCATAAACAGTGTTCAAATACTGGTACCATGTCGGAAATTCCCGGTCCTATGCAGGGCCGGACATTAGCAACACAGTACCAATACTGAGCCCATGATTTGTGCTGCCCGGGTCAAGGAAGGAGAAAATGTGCGGAGAGCAGAGTGACACACAAAGCAATCAAATCTGCATCCCTGGGTCGCCGCATACGGTTTATACAGACACGCTTGACCTATTCCCGTCACGTCTGGCGCACGGGTGACTGATGGGTAGGCCGTGTCTGGACTGCAGGGACACACCGTCGCCCGACAGTGTCACCCCGCCTCTTTCCCTCGCACACCGTCACACGCACAAACTGTGTGTCACGTTTCTGCGTGCGGGTCACCGCACTGCCACCGCCATCACGCACAGCACGCGTTGCACAAACGCATACGAGGACTCAAGGGCGCTTCAGAGCCGCTCTGCAGCCGGAAGCAAGACGCAACGGCTTCTGGGTAGCAGCTTTGTCGCAAAATGAATTATAACGAGTTTTTTTCTTTTGTGTAGTATTCTGTATAGCACGCCAAAGGTACTCCAATCTGTAAAAAATATAAGAGAGATTTAACTTACCGTGATCCGCGATCCGCTACCGTGACTCTCTACCGCACGTGGGCGGGGCGCTCAAGCCAATTGGTCCCGACGCGGCAGGTCTGTGTGCCGAAATCCAGTATGTGGCGCCATCTATCGGCGTCAAGGGGGGTCTGGGCATGCGCAGTGGAACGCGCGGTGGCGGATCACGGCAGCGGATCGCGGATCACGGCAAGCTAAAACTCTATAAATTTGCACATGCATAGTCCATCGCGATTACATGCGCCGCTACTCTTTCGGTCGAACCAGACCAATAAGTATTGCTATATATAGCCTTATGTCCACTTACACTAAAAATAACAGTGCACGATAAAGGGTCCAAGCTGGTCCAAAGGGTTCAGAATCCGTGCAATAATACATTGAAAAACAACCGGATTATAGGCACGCGCTTCGAGTGACAACATTCAAATCGCGTCACGCAGCACAAAGCCACAGCTCGGTGGCTATTGCGCATGCACCGTGGGGAGGGAGGGAGAGGGGAACGCATATGCCCCTGCGCATGCGCGCGGCGCCCGCTACAATGGAAAATTAAGTTCGTATTATTGGCACGAAAGAACGTTGATAAGGACTGATGTTTGGGTGCGAGTTCCAGAAAGGTTTATGCTGAGCTAGTGGCAGTGTAAAACAATACCGCAACGTACAGGAAAATGGTCAAACGGCTCAGGTGATTTTAACTTTCCCTAACAAACCTCGATGACCAAGAACGGAATGACCGACCGTTGCTCAGTAGTGAAGTAAAATTACAAGGGTTCAACGCTGCTGAACCAAATATTGAGCGAAAGCATTAGCTGCGGGTGACCGACCGTTCTTTTTTTTTCTTCCTCAGCCCACATATAAAGCCCCGCTTTAACCAACCCGTATGAATGCCTATAGGGGTAACGTGAATGCCAGGATCCTAGCAGGCTAATTCTGACATGACCGTCCCATGTGAAACGAGAGACCCAAGTTGGCAGCTCCTGCCAGCCCACCATATAAAGCCCCGCTTTAACCAAACTGTATGAACGTTCCTGACGTCACGTATCACGTGAGCACCAGCTGCGCCTCTAGCGCGCCACGCGGGCCACTTTTGTGTCACGTGGGGTGTGACGTCACGCGCTGCGCCGTGGCTGCGCAGTTGGTAGCCCAGCTCTCACCCTAGTGTCACGTGGGGTGTGATGTCACAAGCGCCACGTGGGTGCGGCCGCGCTACGCCGACCGCTTGAGTTGGTAGCCCAGCTCTCACCGTAGTGTCACGTGGGGTGTGACGTCACAGCGTCACGTGGGTGCGGTCGCGCCACGCGGCTCGAAACCTAGAGTAGTATTGCTGTCGCAATAACAATTATCTGCATTTTCTTCTCCCAAGACTGTTCGAGGAGCTTCCGCAAATATTCTCCGTAAAGCTAACTTTGAGCGTTTGGGAAGAGCTCGACTTTAGCAATCACTTCTTTGTCGTCCCGACATTGTTACTAGCGCAGTTTGTTCAGTATGGGAGGGAAGAGGGAGAAAAAAAAGAAGTCAGTTGGTACGGGGTGAGCTGAATATGGAAATGGGACAATATTTTTTTTATTCGACGCTAATGCGCGTGTCAGCGAGCACTATCTTCTCCGTCGCAGCAATGTGTGTTTCACTACTGAGCGACGGTCATTCCGTTTTTGGTCGTCCAGGTTTTTAGAGCAAGTTAAAATCACCTGAGCCGTTTTACCATTTTCCATTTCTTCTCTAGAAATGCGGCCCATCAAATACAGAAAGCGGACCTTAGAGAGTGCTTCCAATTTCCTAATAGATGCTGCCACCTTTGATTTGATGCTCTGGGTGCGTTGCGCAGTGCTATATAGAACACAATTTTTAAATTATGCTATAAGCAGAGATACGTACGTTCATCCTGATGCATCTCGTGTACGACTGGTACAAATTTATGGTGCTGATAAAAACTTCATGAACGCCCCTCGTATACATCTCCCGCCGATTTGCATTCCGCACTGTCCTGGGCCAGTCGAAGGCACCTCACTCATTCGGGCATTGACCACCTTGACATATTTCCCAACCGGCGTCCCGGAGAAACCTTTCACCCTTAACTGGTGCCCGAAAATTTCGACACGCAGATAATACCGAATCAATGCTTCTCGTACGACCTAGTAAGTGATCTCGACCGGGAAAGTGCACTGGAGTACAAGGAATCGAACGCAACAGAGAATGCAAGTTTGGAATGGGAGTCCATTAACGATTTTCAGCGCTTTTAATATTCGTGCAACGCCACGACAAGTGGTCAAATGCTTAGAAGGGCAGAGCTTCGAGATCGTAAATGTACCCGCAAGCTTTAAGGGTAAATGCATCGATGAGCTATCGTATGACCTCTGAGCTCTGCCCTTCTAAGCGCTTGTTGTCATGGCGATGTACGAACATTAATAGTTTACAGGGCTTAACGTCCCTAAGAGATTCAGGCTATAAGAGACGCCACGAATATTAACAACGCTGACAATTTTTGAGGCGAATAAATCGTACGTAAAAGTGCTGCGTTACGGTATCGCATGAAACCGTGAGCTCAGATACATTCCGGATAAAAAATAAATAAATAAAAGAGGGGAAAAACCCGCGCCGATTCGTAAAACTCCGATTGTTAACGTTACCGGATGCAAACAGAAAGGACAATACATCCATTTGAGAACATCTGCCAACTTTTATCAGCATTATAACAAGCACTTGAGTGCTCCGCAATATCCCGCTACGAATCACTCCACCATGGTAGAGTGGCCGCCGTTATCTATACATACCACTTACGAAAGGAACTCGAAAGAAAACTTATCTCATGACCCTGCACCGATGAAACCACGGCCGATCGAGCAGGCAGCAAATGTTTACGAACGCCTGGTTCTTATTAATCAACCATTTCGTCGCCAACCAGCTCATCGGGGAAAAAACAAGAGGCGCGCTAAAATTCGCGTTCTGGAGGTCGGCTGCACAGTTTTTTTTTTAACTTCTGCGAAAAACGCTTGGAGTTTGCCAGGAAAGTGATGTTGGGGAAAAAGCGTATTCTTAAGACGCAGGAAAAGAACTTTCGTTAGGCCAAATTATTTCTTCTTTTCCTTCATGGAAGCATGACAAGTTCGATTTCGAGAAACCGAGACAAATTCCCGTGTGCCCGTCTCTACTCCACCTTCGTTCATTTCTTTTTAAATGAAGGCAGTGGTGGACAGAATGCGTATATGTAAGATTAAACAATCCTGAGCATGCGCTCACGTAGATATCGAAGACGAGGACATGACGGACATTCCGATCACACGTCCCTTAAACCGGGAAATTTTCCTTCGTTAAGATTCCCCTGGCAACACGCGCGTACGAAGCGCGCAGCTTGTGGGTGCCACGACAGTGTGTTACGCAATATTACGACCATTACGACCAACGCGAAGGTATTTCGTTGTTTTTTTTTTTTTTCTTTCTGAGGTGGGGACCTGCCGGCCGTGAATGAAAGCAGCAACCGTAGCCTACTCCGAAAATTGGTTAATATATGAAGAATTTTGGTATGGTACAGTACATCATGATTTCAAATAATTGTACATTTAACAGGCGTTGACGGAGAAACGAAAGTCAAAACGGACAAGGGCAGAGCGGTAGCCTCAATGTCGCCACACATCGTTTTGATAAAAGCAATCGTCTGTGTGCAGAGTCTATGTCGAAATGTTGGACCATAGCACCCAAGGGCTTCACTTCAACTCCGGTTCATTCTGTTCTTTGTTCTAGAGAGTGTCATCCAGCACAAACCATTGGGCCAATATTAGCAATATATGTTGCCTTGGCAATATACGTTGCCAAGCGCCATCCTATTGCCAACACGCTCGGCAAGTCCTCTAGTCGAAACGTAGGCCAACGCATTCAGGCCTCTCTTCAACCCCTGTGTATTTAGCTTTATGCTCTATAAGAATAACACATCCCTACCCTTTCTATCACAGAAAGAACAAGGACAAAATGAGGAAGCCGCATTTCTGTTTGTTGCTGTTCTTTTACTGTCTTATTAAGCACACACTTGCTAGAAAGGTCATGAACCAACTGGCCTGTAAAAAGGACACACTTCATACGGTTACTACGAACAATGCACTTTCGTACTAGATGAGACGACCAATGAACGCGCTGCCAGGCGTAGAAACTCGATATAACGGGCGGGGAGATCCCTCTCCCTCTTTATAATGCGCGCAAAAGTGCACTCTAACCGTCTCGTACAATCGGCGGTCGTACATGCATGTATGCATGCATAAGCGAGCAGCGTCTGTCTCAGCCAAGTAGACAACCAGACAAGATGGATAGCGTCCGCGCGCGCGTCACTAGAGTCTTCTGCGTTGACATACAAAGGCACTATAAGGACGCGCGGTACACGAGGAAAACACTGCAGCCATATATGGATGCGCAGCGCACAAAATCCGAAACCATTATTTGCCTTGGTGGTCGCATTGGCGGAGGTCGGAATGTATGAGCACAGTTTCACCGAGTATGCAACGAAGAGAGCAGTCGATGTCGAGAACAGCTCGCACACTTACAGCTCCCTCTTGGGGTGTGATCCGGCTAAGTATGAAGGCATCAACCTCTCTTTTTTTTTTTTCATCTTTTTATTTCGTAGCCTTTGAGAGCGTCCACTAAGCAGTTCACAGTGGCCGCATTATGTAACGGTTCCCTGTTCATATTTTCGCCCTTCAAAGCCATTGGTACGTTGTTGCGGCCCCTGACGGGACGACGTACGTCGACGACTGCACAGGCAATCTCATTCGCCGGCTCCGGTACTGAAGGCTGCGCCGACTAAATGACAAAGAATGAGGGTCCTGGCTCATAGATTTACTTGCGAGCGGGAGAAGGGGGAGCGAGATTTTTCAATTACAACGTACAACACCCACACAGTTTACCACAGAGAAAATTCACTTGGAAAGGGTTGTTGACCCTTTTTCCAAGCATTTCACCACAGAACAGCCGAACAACAGGCCGGGGGAAACATTGTACCGATCGAAAAACCGGAGGATATACCCGGCGGCACCATCTGGTACCTCCCGAATGCGGGGCGGATGCTCTGCCGCACGGCTCATCCTAACCAGCAATGTTGGTTTGGTACATAAGCATTCTTTTCCCCGTTAAGCAGACTAGGGAGGGAAGAGATTAAGAAACGCGGTTTTCGCAAAAAAAAAAAAAAAAAAAAAATGAGAGAGAAGAGGAAAAAGAGCAGCGGGGGTGGGGACGGGATGTCACGCACTGTGAGCTACTGAGTTACTAGTCGGAAATGAAATATCCTATAATATACTTTCGCACCATAGAGCGTGTTATATTTTCAACAGGCACTAGCGTAAAAAAGGGAGCTGACAAATTTGTAGGAATACATTAGGCGCACCAACCAGTTAATTACTAATGTGCCCAAATAAACTGCATTCGCTTGTCTTGACAACTAAGCTTTTATACCTGTATGTGTTCCAGCCTTTCTGTGTAAAAAGGCAAAGCTGTTATCTTAGGCAAAAACGTTTATAATGGACCGTTCCATTCCTCTTTCCAGGAAGCTGAATAAATTAAAAACCCTGCATACATTAGCTGCACTTAAAACGTTTATAACACACAGTGTGAATGGATGCGATTTCAGCATATACAATCGACCGTTTTGGGTTAGCCTAAAATGAGTAAAAAGAATACGTCCCTGCATTCAGCGCTTACGTCAAAGTGCGCTATACACTGCAGTGGGAACGAATTCGCTTGGTGCTCACTTCCACGAAACAGCACAAAGGGTGCCACCGAGAAAGAAACGCAGATTCATATGCAAACGCACGCGCGCACCGGGTCAAAACGCGACAAATCCGCGGCCGCAACGAAATGTGGCCTCCGTTATCGCGAGAAAGCCATTGTCGGCGACGGCAGCGGCGTCGCGGTTCTACATACGGCGACCGCGCATATCACCGTCTACGCACAGTTCTTGCGTAACCGGGCGTCGCACGCCCCTCCACCTCTACTAGGTATATTACCGCCGGCGCTGAAGTGCCCCCAACAGCCGCCACTCCCAGGACGACAGGGGCAGCTTTCTTTATTATCATTTTGTCTCGTCTTATTCCACGTAACACTCACACGGGCAGCTGCACTACCAAGAAGGGGTGCCGCGCGCGAACACAGTCGCCCACGCACTTAACACGAATGAGCTTTTAAAGAGAGACCTCTTATAAACCGTTCGCCCGCTCCAGCTATATTTCCCGCGCTTGCTTATGGCAGCCGTCGCATTACATTACGGCAAGAGAGAGAGAGACTATGAAACTCCCAATGACAACTGGCAAGATGAAGAGATAAATGTTTCAAGGGTGCGCATTTTCATTAAAAATGGGGCCAAGCACTGGAGACTTCGCACTATATATTATATATGAGTGACAGCTTGAGACCAGCAGCCCTCTTGGAGCGCTTTGTAAACTCTCCCTGGGAGAACACACTACGGAATAGATACTATTGTGTTTAGAAGGTCTGAAAGGTGCTATTGGAGTGGGTGAACAAAACAGACTTGCATTCTTTCATGAAATCTACTGTGACAGCTTTAAGATCTAGCGAATTAAATTAACTTCGACCTGTACCGTAGGCAAGTAAGCGGCTGAATTGGACTTTTTCCGCTAAATTGACTAAATGTGATGGTCCTGGATAGTTCCACTAAATCCAACTAAATTAAAAGAGGTCGAGGATTCCGTTTGTCGCAGATATAACAAATGGGGTGAACACCACAGCAAGCTTTTGTGCCATACCCTTTAGGCACCCGAATATTTTGGTGGGCAGGAGCCACGTTGAAAAGCTGTGCATACTTTATAAACATAGATGCATCTGTTGCGGCGCGCACTGCGAAGCTATGCTTGGTTAATTGTAATCAGGTTCATGGCGCCATATGTAAGTGTACTGAAGTTGCTGAGACTGATGTCTACTGACAACCGTAAGTGGCACACAGCATTTTTTTTTTTTGTTGCTGTTCTTCTGAGCACCATCATAGGAGATGCTGTAGTCCAGGGTATAAATATATAAAAAAAAAATTGTGTATTCGTTCACGCAAAGGTGTTTGGTTCTGCTAGCTCTCGAGGAGTAGCTGCAGAAAATGGCCACGTTATGAACATAAGAGCCTTTGCAACTGCTCTGACCTGGCAGTGTTATTTGGGGAGGGTTTAAGTCAATGCTGCTTTGTAAGAGAGACTCCTTAGTTGCTGAAAGGTAGGTCTCGCACGATATACAGTGCGGAAAAAAAAAAAAAAAGCGCCGGTATAGTGTTTGCGAAGAAAGCACGTCTTCGCGTGGACACGCGAAGATGATTTTGCTCTGTCCACCATGGCAGCGCAGTGCGCACGCGCAGATGACCTGGCCGATAGTTGCGCGAGTCGCGGGGGTAACAGCCGTAGTACTGCTCGAGCCGCGCAATTCATTCCAAAAATCGAACGGAAGGAATTCCGAGAGAAAAGGAACTACGAAGAACGATGGAGGGTAGTACTCTTTCTTTTGCAGTTCCGAAAACTACGGAAGAAACAGACGACCGGACGCCATCTCCGTTTAAGCGTTCCCTTAGGAAGAAGCGAGCCTCCAGAGACCGGGCAAGAAAAGAAAAAAAAAAAAAAAAAAAGGAGAAAAACCCCATGTACACCAAATGTCAGACCAGTGGCGCCTACCGAGACGCGATTCAATTCCCAGGGTGCGAAAATTCCCCGGAAATCTAGCACGAAAACTGGAGCTTAGTAGTAAGATCATTGAAATCAAAGAGAAGCCAGGAGAACGTTTGTTTTTAAACGGGGGTATTATACCGGAAGAAAATTACGCAATCGCTTTACATAGATTACTTCTCGCCGCATAACGCTCAAGGTATTACAGAGGTAACAGTGTCATAGCAGTAGCTCAGCTGGTCAATAAATAGATTGATTTACCTGCCGGGCTACGGCAAAGGAAGACTTTTCCCCTTCTACTCCTGAGTGATGCCACGTTGGTGTTGCCTGAACCTGACTGTGTTCACCAGCGCCACCCCCAAACATTGCGGCGGATGTGAAACATCCTATAATAGAGAGATTTAGCTTAACGTGCGTGATCCGCGGTCCGCCACCGTGACCCGCTACCGTGCGTGGGCAGGGCGCACAAGCTTATTGGTCCCGATGCGGCAGGTCTACGCCGACATCCAGTATGTGGCGCCATCTATCGGCGTCAAGGGATCTGGGCATACGCAGTGAAACACGCGGTGGCGGATCACGGTAGCGGATCGCGGTAAGCTAAAACTCTAATAACTGAGCACCAGCGGTCGTTGCCACGGCTCAGGTCGAAAGACCGTATACGTATAAGCGACATGCGGAAGTCGTGCGTTCGCATCCGAGCGACGGCTTGCGGTAGCCGTTTCCTTTTACTTTCCGAAAGTATATACTCTTTACTTAAAATGATAATTCACCTCCTTTAGCCATATTAATAATTTCTCCTGTGTTCTTACTGGTTTCAAATACTGTCGGCTGCATTCGTACGGTGAATAAATTTACGAAAGAAAAAAAAAAGAAAAAAAAAGAGGGGAGGAAATTAACCCCTAACGCCATCGCCGCCATATGACTAGAAAATTCAATCCAGTCGAAATCAGGCTTGGTTCATAGGGTTTGACGTCTCAAAGCGATTCAGGTTGTAGGTTTATGGAGTTTTTTTGTTTTGTTTGTTTTTGTTAGAGTTTGCACAGTATTTTGTTTGTATCATGACTATATTGCTTCGCCCACTGCTTTGTCATCTGTGTAGTGCCAAGTGAAGGTTTCAGTGGCCACGTCAAGCTGTCCAGAGCAGCTTTTAGCCCTGAAAACGTCCCATAATCTGCTGGTAACTAAACAGGATTGAAAACTGAACTGAAAGTGAAATGAGTTATAATGTCAAATGACTTCATGGAATGCACATTAGTATAATGTGAACGAGGGTAGAAAACTGGGCAAGTTGGTAAGTATTCATCTTATTGTGGCACCACCGGGAAGAGGACAGATACGGAGAAAGACAGACCAAGTGCTCCTTGGTCTGTCTTTCTCCGTATCTGTCACTTTTGGTAATATCACTAAAAAACGTTTAACATGTGATTGTGACCATTTGGGCTAGTTGGTGCGAATCTAACCAAGTGATCCAGCGAAAGAAAGACACAAGAAAGTAAGTACACGGAAAAGTTGTCGGGATTTAGGAGTGTCTAAAGGTGGATTCACACGACGGACCGAATAGCGAAGCGATCGGTCACGTGACCTCTGATCCGAGGTCCGTCCGTCCGCGGCGAGCATTCACACGGTGGGAGAGAATAGCAGACGACAGAGCGGACTTACTCTTTCTCCCAGGCACTGCGCGAGAGGAGAGCCTTGTTCTGGCGCGCTGTTATCGAGGGTAGCCTAGGCTATGCATGGACGGTGGGTGAATGCGCGGGTTGCGGCGGCCTACAGCTACTGCTGCTGCGCCGTTTTGCCAAAGTATTGTGGTGACTGTTTCGCTCGATGTGGTATACTACGCAGGCAGTTCTCTGCAGTGCAAACGATCGCGCTTACTCTATGAGAGCTGCATGAAAATACTGCTTTCAACCCTTGGAAGACGACCATTCGGACTGCTGCCCCTATGCTCCCGGTACGTGCCAAATGCCAAAACTGATGCGCGCCAAAACGCTTGAGGAAAGCGATGAATACATTCAAGCGACTGCTCTGTGCAGTCACAAAACTTACGCATTCGGTATCGCGCAGTGCAAGAGCCTGTCACTGTAAATTCTGTGAAAACCATGTACTGCGAATGAAGGCAAAAACAGGCTAGTTCGACTCCAAAATAGAAACGACTGCCGTCAGTCGTCAGAAGCCGCTTCTCGCTTTCCTCCAGCGTTTTAGTGCAATGTATGTTACGTTGTCTATGCTTGGGCACCGGGAGCATAGCTGGAAAGCGTTCCGCGAGAGAAATAAATAAATAAAAAAATGTCTTGTCCGTGAAGGATCCGAATTGTGAAAAGGACTCTCGACCTTGTCGCGAATTGCTGCTCGCGGACTGAAGCAGGGTTGCCAGGTCCAAAAAACGAAAAGTAGCCACAAAAATGGGAAAAGTAGCCAGAAAGTAGCCAACCAGAGGAAGAGCAATAAAAAGTAGCCAAAAAGGAGCCATGGGGCCATGCATGCGGCAGTAAATAGAGCGCTCACTGCAAAAAGACAACCAAAAAAATTCGTTTAATAGTTGTTTTATTGCAACGCTCGTGAAGAAACAAATGCCAGTTGCGTCTTATAGCAACCAAATCACGTAGAAAAGTTTTCTGAAAAAAAAAAAAAGCTGGCTGCGTAACACGGCGATATTATATAAACAGACATAAAACTAAACTGACCAGATAAACACAAGTGTTATTAAAAACTTCTCTGTGATGATTAGAAACAGTATAAAATGCACAAAATTATGTCCACGAAAAGGTAAGTATAAAATGTTAGTGGAGTTGGACGTCTCAAACAATGGCTACAAAAGGAGAATACGACGAAACGAAACTGCAACCACTCAGGTACGATGTTCAGGCCTGTCGTAAATAGTTGAGTTGACCTTCTCAACCATGGTTTGGGTTTATCAAGGATACGGCCAATGTGCAGGGGGTGTTCACATGATCACACACACTTCTTTTTGATCATGACTACTAGACGTTGGACGGGAACCTTCGGTTTTTCAAGTATAATATTACATTATCGAGAGGCGTTTACCTTGCCTAGAGATATAGAAATCATTCTTTCATAGGTATACGGAGTATATTCGTAAGTTCCTTGACACCAGTGCCTAATAATGTTCGGCGAATTGCGGTCAATGAATGGTTGTCCCCGCTCATTGATCGCATTGAAAGTGCGCAACTGTTTTATTCAGTGAACAAACTAGAGTGCAAAAGCCACTTTCACACTGATAAGACAAACCTATGGACGGAAGATGCACTCATGACAAATTTATTGTCAGCGGGTGCACGCTAAATAAGACCTACTGCGCGCAAATATGCACGGGCAAAGAAAAACATTTCGAAGCAGTTCGTGGTAAGCCTAGCTAGTGTGTTAGCTCGGTTGTTGTGATGTTTATCTAAGTTTGGCTAGCTAGCATAATACGTTTACACTTGCCCCTTAGTTGGCCATCTATAATGCGAAGTTCCGCTTTAAGTGCAGTTAAATAATTAGCACTAATTAATTCGGTTTGATAACTAGCACAACTCATTTGCATTCAACCTAAGCTTTCGAAAGGTATATGACTCGATGCTATAATTCCAATTGTGGTTTTGATTGCATATAGCTCACTAATGCAAATATGGATCGCTAATTAAGAGCATTTGGATTCATCCTAAGCTTTTCAACGGTATATGACTTGATCGTCTAGCTCGAAGTTTAGTTTTATACAAAATTAACTAATTAACGCAGATTAATGAGGATCACTAACTACCACAGTGCCCTTACA
This sequence comes from Amblyomma maculatum, assembly GCF_055883805.1. Classification (NCBI taxonomy): domain Eukaryota; kingdom Metazoa; phylum Arthropoda; class Arachnida; order Ixodida; family Ixodidae; genus Amblyomma; species Amblyomma maculatum. The sequence goes on along the minus strand of NC_139351.1, from coordinate 115,893,707 downwards.
CTTGACCTAAGCTTCCCAACGGGATACGACTCGATGCTGCAGCGCAAATTTGGGTTTCAAGTGCGATTTACTAAATATTTAATTTGGCCCGTAGTTGGTCAAAATAAGTGTATAATTAACCAATGATCCAAACTCAAGGTTTATCACGTGACATATACTATGCTTAGCCAAGCTAGCTTGAAAGTAGCGAAATAGACTAAACGGCCGCTTTGGCTTTCTCTGATCTTAAAGTTTAAAGCACCAGCTTGGGTCGTTTTCTCGTTTTGCGAAGTTTTACAGCGGTGATGGAGTTCACGCTCAAAAAAAAAAAGTACAAAGTCAGAGGCAGTACTAGATCCTGGAGCGCAGACCTGGCCCAAAAACGCGCGCTTCACTGATTGCTGTGGCCGGCCGGCGGGCGCCAGGGAGAAAAAGCGTGTCGTGCGCAGAGCTCACAGCCGCCGCACCATCTTAGCCGCGTGAGGAGAATTGAGGAGGAAAGCGCGGCGCGGAGGAGAGTGTCGCTACTTTCAAATTATCAAGGGGTTTTGGTGGATGGATGTTAAGAGCATCCCCTTTGAAACAGGGTGGAGACAGTCGTCATCATGCACAGTTGATTGTATTGCAGCGCTACCGTTGATAGATTTGCTATCTGTCTGTCCATAAAAACGAGCATCCTGAACAGCGCGCAAACGGGCTCGTTGGAATAGGCGAAAATTTTTCAAAAGTAGCCAGAAAGTAGCCAAGTAGCCAACCTAAATTTTTTGTCGCCAGGCGGCTCAGAAAGTAGCCAATTTGGCGTAAAGTAGCCAAATCTGGCAACCCTGGACTGAAGCGAAGCAGCGGAAATCACTGACGTAGGGCCACGTCACAGCGAATCGTGAGAGCGATTCGCTATTCGGTCCGTCGTGTGAATCCACCTTAATTGTTGGTGCCCACGAATGTGCCGCTCGTCCGCTGTCAAGCGAAAGGGTGCTGCGGTTTTGTCAAGCTGTATCTCGAGGCTTTTCCTGCAGCTCCTGTGTATGTGTTTTTGCAACGGGGAAATAAAATCAACTTGAATTATTCTCCAGAAAAGCACAGGGTGTCCCTGTAGGAAGGGGGTGTATGCAAATCACTGCCTATTACATGCAAATACCAAAAAGGACTACGATGCGATTGCGCCCAGCGCGAGTTAGCATCGGGGTTGGTTAATCAGATAAGTAGAGGAGCCTATTTGTTTGGAGTGCGGGAAAAGGTCAGCAGCGGCCGGGTTGACGCGTATATGGACCTACGAAGCACTTTATCTGCCCTCTTTCCGATATGGGATCAATGTCAACGCCACAAGCACGACAGCGCAACGGGGTCGAATCGGATAAAAGGGAAACATAGAGCGCAATGGGGTGGGGGGAGCGCAACGTCGGCGAAAGAAACCAGGACAAAGCGTGATAGCAGATGCGATTGTTCGCCTAAGTAATTGACGTCCAACTCCGTCTTGCTATTTTCTTCACTTAACCGAGGCGGAGTAGGCTCTGCCACGCGACATGCACGCGGAAACAAACACACCCCTGGGGGTTTAAAGTACACGCGTAGCGTCGGCCGTCACAAAGGATGACGCTCTGTGATGTCTGCCGCTCTAGCGTACTCATTTTTTTTTTTTTTTTTTTTTATGAAGCAAAGCGTCGTTCACGGGTGCGATAAACCCCGTAATAACGGCAGGTCGGCCGATGCCTCTCTACCTTTCCTACCTGCGCCCAAATTCACGCTCCGACGACCTCGGTACAGCAAAGGCAGCACAGACAGGGAACAAATAAGGCGACCCAGGCAACGCGCCGAAAGCAGGCGCTAATAAAAAGAAAAGCCGCAGACAAGCCAAAATAGGAGGAGCAAAATTGCCTCCAGGGATACCACGCCAGCTGAACATCGAGGCAAGCAAGATGAGGCCGCCCGCAACGTTCACAAAAGGAAGCTATTGTGTCCGCGCGTGAGGGGCCCTCGCGTAGACGACGCCGGCAAACAATTGGAAGCTCGCGCAGGGGAGCTAGGCCGGCCTCAGATTTCGTGGAGACAGAAGAACGTCGGCGATACAGAATTCCGATGCAATGTAGTATATACAAGACCGTGAACGGGGGCAAATGCATCCACTTCGCGTTCATGCAAATGTGAGCACGCCAGTACCTAGTGTCAAAACAAAACAGCAGCGGTCAACATCGCACACAGCGGCAGCACCAGCACGGGATCAATGGTAGCACGACGGTAGTACCGGCGGGACGGCTAGCTGCAGCCGCTCCTGCGATCAGTCCTTGAGGCTTTCGGCGTGGGCCGATTTCGATCCCCGAGAACGCCAGCCTACAACGTCAACCTACGCGGAAAAACGCGCTCTCGCGCAAATTGACGCACGCAAGAGAAGGTACCTTCCCCTTTTAAAGCCATGAATGAGGCCCGTTTCGTTACGAGAACTGCTAACCTTGAACAAGCAGCGGTCCGATGGAAGACTGGACGAAATCCTCGAGTCAGACACGGAACACCTGAGATACGTCAGTCAGGTGCAAGAGCAGGATGCAAGCTTACCGGACGGCTACCCGAACACTGGTGTCGTCGCCCATTTTGCGGCTGGCAGAGGCTCGGCGACGGCGGCTGGCTCGCTCAGCGCTCAACTGCGCTCATCCCTGCAACATCCTCGCGGACACGAGCTGCTTCTTCGTCGTCCGATGCACCCAACGAAAGCGCGAGCAAGAGCATTCGCGCCACAGTCAACGCTTCCGCGTGTCAACGACGAATGCGAGGCGATGCTGAAGCAACACAACACAAGCGTCACAAGCGACGTCTCAAAACTAAAAACTACCGCCAGGTTCCTCGACCGACCGGCTGCGCGGCTCCTTTATGCGCTTCTTTTTACGTCACGAGCTCGCGCGATGGAGTGTAAGACAGGTAGAGACCTCTGTGAGCTGACGAATAAAACACATCACAAAGCCCCATCTGTGGAAGCGGTAGCCAAACGCAGGCATAATACTACTCTCTTCTGGTGTAGTTTTCTGGGCAAAAACTCCTATTTATTCACTTCTCACAAATAGAAGACAATGAAACATACTTGTGTTTTTCATACTAGAGGCAGAATACAAAAACCGAACGACGTTTCTTTCCTCTGTCATACGAATCCATGTACGAATCAAAAGCTTTGATCTCGGAGGCCACGGCTAAGCGTAGCCTTGCTTTGGCAGTGCAGTCGCCTTCTGACAGATGACGCCACATTTCCAGAGGCGTGGAATGTTGCCGCGGGAACATTCAAACGGATGGCTTGATGCTGAAAATACAGGAGATCGGAAATTAGTTTTTCAGGAAAGTCTAGGCGCCTTATCTGCCTCACTTCTGAGTGGACATTTGCGCCACACCGAGACCCCCAGTAATATTTAGGAGGGGTCCGAGACCCCCCAAGCTTGAAAGTATAAGGACTGTATTAATACAAAGCAGGCAACCATTTTTTTGTTCTTGTGAGTGATGTAATCGGAAGATTTCTTCTCTATCGTTCTCTATCAGCCGCTTTCTTTCTTTCCCACTTTATTTCCCTTTCCACCAGTGCTCGAAACACTACAGTCCTCCCACCGATATGTCCCATATTGGAGTGCTACGGAACAATTATGGCCTCCTGAGATTGTTCAACATGCAGGACATCGCATCTCACACGGTCGCATTTTTCGTCTCGCCTCCATAGAAATGAGACCGCTGTGTGTGTGTGTGGAGGGGGGGGGGGGGGTCGAACTCCGGTGGAGGAGAGTTACCTTTCGCGCAAATGAGAGGTGTTTGGCCGAGTTAGTGTAAAGCCCCCCCCCCCCCCCCCCCCCCCTGCCCTCCACCGAAGGAGTATTGGGCGGAATTCCTTTATTAAGAGGAGTTTGTGCTATCGTTTCCGGCTTAATTTCGTGCATGCGAGTGTGAAGGGCAAATGATGGGAGCATAGTCGGTCTCAAGAGAGCTCATTACAGCAAACGGTGAAAAAACGCGCAGATTTATAGGAATAAAGCAGTGCATGATGATTATATCGAAACTGAAGTTTTATCAAAGCAACGTGCGAAATGCAATGCCAGGTAGAAGTGCACGTGAGCATGTACAAAAGGCAAGAATTTATTGGCAAAAAAGTGCAGAAAAATAATATCTGTATCGGCATCGGTGGTTTACTGGCGCCACTAGCCCGAAACGAAAGGACGCGAGATAAGACGTATGCGATGCGGGATTCGCCGTGATAGTCAACGTTTTGCGCAGCATGATTGGTTTTCCATTTCAAGCCCAAAAAGAAAATAGTTGATTTTTGTAAATGTTTCAGTGAAATCAACCATTGCAACATGGCCAGGAAATTATTTTCGCCAAAGTTAAAGGCAAATAATTACTTCAGCCGGTTCAAAAAAGAATCAAACTTTTATCGACAAGATCGATGGGGGTCGAGTGAAAAATCTAGTACATTTGGCATGTAATAACCCGTTAACAATTAGAAAGAGCACAGTGAAAAGCTTTCATTCAGTTCCATTCAATTACTGGTGACAGAAGCGAAAACACGTCCCCCAAGCAAATGTCCGCAAGCGGCCCAGACACGGCAAAACTTCCCCCGTCTACGCTTCATCGGGAGCATTTGCGTCGGGCCAGAAGCAGACGGACGCAAGATAACAAAGAAAAAGACTGCTCCAAATCCAAATGATCAGTCAGTACAGACCGTCATTGGCGCATCAGGGTTGTACCATGCTAGGCAGCTGGGGAAGCTAAACCTTGTTGGTACGTCTTGGAATACTTGCACCTGTTCGAGACCCCAGGCTCATTCTTCGTCTTTCTGAAGAATCTCTCTCAAGGAGGATTTTCAAAGGGGATCTCAGTTTTGCAAGACTCTGGAGAAACGTTTCAACACATTTAAGCATGCCTAGGATTGAATGAATTCTTTCATGTTACCTGGTGCGCTAAGGCTTCGATTTACACTTTACGGGATCCATGTATTTATAGCAAACGATCGCTCTTTGTTTAGTCTTGCTTTTATTTCTAGCAGCTACTGAAGAACTAAGATTTCTTCAGTCTTCTTGTCTGGATGTAGTTGACTACCTGGCTCACCCAGAATTGATAGCTTTGGAGCTGAAGTAATGCCGAATGGGAGTGTGCACTCATAGCCTTATAGCGCGAACTGAATCTGGTAAGAGCCCAAGTTTGCGTCTAGTTTAGAGGAGAGTTACATCTCCTATGCTTTTGGCACATCGTCCACAGTTGGAAAAATATGTAGTTCTCTAGTCCCAAACTCATTGAGATGCGTCAAATCGACACATAAACGTACATCGCTTGATGGCTTCTGGACTGGCACGTTGAAAGCGCAAGCGCACCAAATGGTTGTATTTTTTACATTGCGAATGATGCCTTGATTGTCCATGCTTTGGGGTTCCTTCTTTAAGCATTTGCTCCTGACTGGAATCGAAATCCTTCTCTGGGCTACGCCATCATACAGCAGCGAATCGTCCGTGAGACATGTGCTCACTCATAGCCGATACCGGAGAAAAGCTGCTCGTATGCCATACGCTGTAGTCCATCGTTGCGACGGGGTCGATGAAACGGACAATGCCAAGCACCCACACCACTGGCAATTCAAGCAGATAAGTCCAAAGATCGGCGACCACGCACCGTTTCTAGGAACTTCAATTGGATTTGGGTTTCGAGTCTTCCCAGAGTGCGCAGCCTCGTTTGGTGCTCACGGGTCCTGTATCTTTTCTTGATAAGGTGACATGCCAGAGAAAGAACTGCCGACAAATGTTACTTCGCATCCGTGTCCACCTCTGATTCTAGGAAGTAGCCATCGACCAGAGCGGGAATTTTCAATTCGCTTACTTCATAGGGTCCCACTGCGGTTCTTACTCGTCACTCTTGAACGGCACTCAGACACTTGATGTTTTCATCGTCAGTCAGCTTGTTCTACCTGCCGCCTGCTTTCATATACGGCAGGGGATCTCAAACTGTGCTACTTGCGACCAAAGTGACACTGCAATTCCTCGCGGTGACAAAATTTTCATGCTCTGTGCTTGGTGGCAAACGCTTGACTTGACGATATCTAGCTGAGTGCTCCTTTCTTGGTTTGACTCACCATGGTCTTTTCCCATTTAACGGCGTCCATGCCTATGGTTTCGGTTTGTGATTTGAACTTGCCTTTCTGCCTTTAAACTACCTAGCTCTCCTATCCTGGTCCTCGAAATTGCAGTTGCTAATATGACCGTTGGGTTCATTTAAGTGCCTCAGAAAGTGGCTAGTTGAGCAGGCCTGAAAGAAAGTGATTATGCACCAACCATTCTTGCAAATCACCGAATCACCATGCCAGTTCGTGCAACGCCTTAACAGGATCGTTGACTCTTTCTCCCGCCTCTTATTTGCGGAACTTGAAACGGGCGCTTTTGTGTATTACGCTTTTGTGAGCATAAAATACTCAGGAGTGTGCTTTTATGGCTTCTATGTTCTCAAGCTCTGCATCTGTGGCAGCCGGGACCGCAAGATTTCTCGTGCTTTTTGATCCATGGTGCAAAGCACTGGTCTCACTTTTCCATCATTCTACCCAAGTCCTGAAGCACAACTGCAGTCCCCTAACTGTTCCATCTATGCCGGCCACTCGCTGGAGTTTGTGAAGTCCCGCATTCAGTCCCGCTGATTGGGAGGTGCACTGTTCGAATTGCATGCTTAATTGTTTTGCGTAAATGCTTCCATAGTTGTTGTGATAGACATTATTTGCAAACATGGAGCAGTTATTGACCTCTAATAGGCTACGTTTTTACTGCTGGAGCGCTCCCGGCCAACCAAGTTGAAAAATTCGTTATGGATTTTCTTATATATGGTGATGCTCGTCTACCTCCTCGAGTTAGCAAGTTATTTACAGATGATTATTTATGGAGACAACCGTACTGCTTAAGGCATTGCTGAAGAAAGCATGTCCTTGTTCTTTGGAAGGAAAATTTGTTCAGCCTAAGGTACTGTTGGTGTTCACTGTGGACCCACTCAGCTCGCTAAGAACTTCAGTTCGGAGCACCATAGTCTGCCTCGACACAATGCGATTGCTTATTTTGAGGACGTCCGCACTCCCGAGTGCCCCGCTGTCGTGAGATTTCCACCGAGGCTCAACATGGGGTACCCACTGGTGCGCTCAGCGTTAACGAAAACTTCCTGACGTCACAATGGTAGAGTCTGCTGTCCCTTTTGTATTCTTTCGCGGACTGCTTTGCACAGTCATCAAAAATTTTTTAGATGGCAATCAGGGGAAACTGTCTGGACTAAAAAGGCCTAAAAACCTGACAAAATAAAATTTGCCTCATTTACATAGACGATGTTGATCATGCCTTCATGCACCGCCTTCATCCCTCCTGCAACCGCCTTCATGCCTTCCTCTAAGCCATACGTTCTGGTGGTTTGTCCCTCCAGCCGTAGAAATGTCATTTGATTTTGACGAGCCGAAATTTCTATGCCACCTTGACAGTTCTAATGGCATCCGATCTGACACTGAGAAGACCACCGCTGTGACGACATTTCCCGTTTCCAGCACCAACCAAAGAGCGCTCCCTGCGCCGATTTACGGGCCTTTGCATATACTATCGGCGTTTCTATGATCTCCGAGTCCTTTACTCGTCTCAGCAAGAGATGTCTCCTTTGTCTGGGGCCTTGAGCAAGATGCATTCGCTGACCTCCACATACAGTCGTCACAGATTTTGAGCAATTGACGAGGCTGCGGCCACGGAACTCCACGCAGATGCAAGCAGCGTAGGACTTGGAATCGTCTTAGTACAGTGGCTAGACGGCACTGAGCGTTTCAGCGCCTATGCATACTGTGCCCTCTCTTGTTCCGAAAAGAACTATTCCATTCATGTGCTGTGCGATGTCAGCGCGCGTTAAAGATCCCCAGAGGGTCGAAATTACTCTGAAGTACTCCATTACGGCTTATCTCTTTCCACGTTCATTCTCACCGTCATCCCTTCCCCTACGGCGCGGTACAGGTGTCCACATAACAAATGTGAGATACTGCGCCTTATTATCATCATCGCGGAAACGTAATGTCTGGCGGCCGGTGTAGGCGCTCGACAAATTTCGACCGTATCTTTACGGAAGACCGTACAAAGTCATCAGTGACGATCATTCATTATATTGATTGGTGAACCTCAATGACCCTTCTGGATGTCTTGCCCAATGAAGCTTTTGCTCAGTTTCAACGAGAAGATCCTGCTTTGCCTGCTCATAGACTACATTTAAGACCGCACATCCTGATTACCTCGTTGTTCCTTGCGTGCCCTGACCTCGTTTTTCCTGCGCAACGATGTCCTGCGCAAACACACCTTCGCAGACTTTGAGCCCATTTACGTAATAGTCGTACATATCGCTTTTCGCCCGAATTCTTACGTGCCTGTCACGACGGGCCTTCGTCTGGGCTTCTCGGCTTCACTTACGCATTGGCCCGAATTCATCAGAAGTATTACCGGCCAAGCCTGCTGCCATATTGAGACACTATGTGAAGTCCTGTCGTGACTGCCAGCGCAGAAAGAATGAAGCCTGCTAGATTGTTACAACCTGTCGATTCTCGAAAAGCTTCGTGTCAGCGAGTCGGAATGGACTTTTAAGGCTATTTCCGAAATAATCCCTGAGAGACTGTGGTCGTCATCGATTTGTCACGGTATTGTAAAACCAAAGTTCTCCAACGAGGCACTGCTGGTGAAATAATTCAGATTTTCGTACACATCATGGTTTACCAGACCACCTGCAGTTTTCATGGGCTGTGGAACCGCATTTAAAGCACAGCTAGGGCAGGGAGTAACGCAGCTCAATTGCACAAAAACCAGAAGACTACTGCTATCACATCCAGATGAATGAACTTGAGGAACGATATAGAAACTGTCAGCCACCTTGTTCGCGGACGTGATGTGAAGACAAGAGTTAGGTGCGATGCTCCCACTGGAACACACGCCACTCTCTCGGACGCAAAAGAATCCGCACAGCTAGATGACTTCGCATTCGTCAGTCGCAAGGCATCATTGCTCAGCGATACAACTACCGTCACCAGGATGTCGAATATAATCGAAGTGACAGTCTGGATATGGACCTGCCACCCCTCAGTAAAGTTGCTGCGAAAACCTCTTACGTCACTGTGCTGGCTCTTACATATGCTTATTTCAATGGATCACGAAGCCTCTCTCGAAAGAACTGCCTGCTCTCCGCACCATGCATGTCAGAAGACTGAAACCCTATCACTCACATTAACTGTGGTGTTTTTGAATTCAGTTATTTGCTGCCTTTGTGTATTGTGTGTTCTTCCTTCACTGCTGTTTGATGTTACAATTTAGAATTGGGATGAAAATTCTCCTGAGAAGGCGCTAATATCACAGTATTGTACGAGTTGTGTCGGTGCCATCGGTAGTTGTCATCCGCGTTGATCCCTCGGGGAAAGACAGAGGTCGAAGCGCATGTGTGCGCGCATTGGGCCGAACTGGTTATTGATGTACTGAGATGTTCACCCGTGATAGCATGGAAGTGAAGTTTCAGAAATAAAATATCATCAGCCCTTATTTACAAGAATTTCAATAAATGTATACAACCTGCGAACCCCTATATTATGCGTCCCCCCCCCCCCCCCCCCCCCCCATATCCATGCCCAGAGACCTTAGCTGCCTTGTGGCTGATTTGGTGGATCAAATTATACGATGATTTTAAACTGAAGAAGCTTTGAGTGCGCAAATTTAGCATTTATCAATATCGTAATAACTGCCAGTGTCGTTCTTGATTCTACACGAGGCACCCAAAGAGTCGAGCATTCCCTAATAATGAAATTGTATTGCAATGCGCTTGTAATCTTGCAGGCTGCTGATAAGGTGTCATCTATTGGGTGTCACCGCTTAGCTAGGCAAAACAAAGGGGACTGCATAGCAGTTTTGTGATAGGAGATATTGGAAAAAAAAGAAAGAAAAAGACAAGCTTTCGGATTTGATACTATCCTAGCTTTCCTCTACTGACGAAATACGTTATAGACAGCCAATATTAGAAGAGTCGCCTTGTAAATGTATATCTTTATTGCAGATGTATCGAACAGAGCAGAATTCTATTGAAAATTTCATACACACGTACAGCACCACAGCGCTCGTTTGCCGAACTTTCAAACGAAACGTTCGATATATCAAACAGCATACCACCAGTGGTACTGCTTCTATAATGACACTTCGCGATCACTTGCAAGGCGTGGTCTTGGACCCTGTGCTTTTACCTATAAGTTGCAGACAACCTTATTCATTCCAGTGTATTACGTATCGGCATGTCAAACTATTTCTTGATTTCCTTCAAGTCTGATGTATGCGGGAGCAACTGTAGACCATTTATCTGAACGCATCTAGGTTTGAGTCACTTCGCCTACGGTCCATGAATTCGAGAAAAGCTATCCACTAGCAACGGCCAGTAAGAATTGCATGATGGATATCAGAAATCACTCCTGCCATTTGGTTTCGACTGCTTTAGTCACCGAAGCACGCAGAAAAACTTTAGTGGCACGCGTGACGGCCACAGGAAGGGAGTGAAAGAGAGAAGGAGCTGTCATAATGAAGGGCTCCGGAATAACTTCGACCCCATGATCTTTAACCTCATCACATCAGTACCTGCATTCGTTATGGTGGCACCAACTCATATAGGAATGGCACGTGCAGGTGCCATATATGGTGGGCCAGACACGCTAGGACTGCGGTCACTAAATTTAGCAAGCCGCTGTTATTTTTCGGAGCCCTCCACTAAAGAGGCTCGTTTTATCTTCTTTCAATCCCTCTTCCCTCCCTTCCTTTACGGCATGATTGAGTCCATGTTTTGAGTTTACCTCGTTTTCACAGATGTTATCTCCATGACATAGATTATACTCATGTGTGGAAACGCCGGAACCGAAATTCAGTTCCACTTCCGGTTCCGGCTTTTCCACCATTACTTATGACTCGAGATCAGGGATATTTTCGTTTTCGAACATCTAATTGGAGAGGCGGACTCCACGGAATATTCAACATATGACAGTACTGAGACATGTGGCTTCAAAAATTAAAAAAAAAGCTATATCTTGTCGAGGGACAAAGAACGACTGAGACTGCAGCCTTCAATCGAAATGCAGTAATGAACCATGCTGAGCGCATGGAGCGCATCGAAGCGCGGGGGCTTCTACTTCTCGTCACACACGGTGTCAATGGTGTCCCGTTTTTCTGCAGCGTCGGCAATGGTGCTTTCGTCTGCAAGCTCCCCCATGGTCTCAACGTCGTTGTACGTGCACACAAATTCGCCTACTGCTGCCTGATCACAAATAGTACTAGGAAATTCGAACAACTAGTTACACAAATTGGGATTCGCGGTGGCTTCGTCGAGTTCGCCTTACAGACTCCATTAAATCACAGACCATAATATCGAAAGTTGTGCAAATCTTCCCTTTTGACATTATTCCACGAGCCACTCAATAAGACGATTTCTGTAACTAGCCTTCATCGCGTGTATTATACCCTGGTTGAAGGATGTATGACAATGTATGAAGCATTGTCGCTCTCACACCTCAAACATACATCACTGGATTTCCCAATACGTGCGGCCGTTTCTTTACTGTAACATATTCCGAAAATAATAGCAATATCTTCCCGAAGTCAGCAGAAAAACGGAGAAGCGGCATTGGGGCTACGACCTAGTTTGGTGTTACTCAGTATTAACGAGCGACTTGATTGATGGTTGTGTTAGTAACTAGTTCAAAATAACGCTGGATGCAACCTTGAAGTGCCTCGCAAGATCACGTTCGGAACCTGAGACTTCCCGCCTTTGCGGCAGTCCCTCACTGTCCGCCACATCGTCAGAGTTCATCGGAAGGTGCAATGCAACTAGAGAATTTTTAGGTGCTGCATATGTCAGGGAAAATTTGCATCATGCATTCATATTGTCAAACATTTCTGAGGCAATTGCTTCTTACAAAACTTTCTCGCATTCGGTTTGGCGTTGCAATTGCCAAGATATTACTTATTGTCAAGGCACCCGCATTATATGAGATCTCAGGGCAAGTTAAAGAACACCAGGTGGCCTGATTTTCCACAGCCCACCGCAGCCTCAGTCGCTTTGGAACGTGAAACCCCCAAGCCAAGCCAAAACCTCCCACCCAGTTCGCAAGTTTCCCCTTCGCGCCTTCGCGTGGTGAAATTGCATGCCGATGGATGGCGCCAGGAGGACTGTTATGCACAGTTTTGGCCGGAGCGCGCATTCTGAACGATGCCAACTCACTTGGTGCAGTTGCAATGCTCCTTATTCTAGAGCACCATAGTGCTGTCGCAGTTGTCGCCTGGTTCGTCATTGTGCCGCAAGGAATGCTTATGCGGCACTTGGGAGTTCCCATCCGTGTAGTAATTCTACCTCGAGCTTGGAGTGTAGAACGCTAACTCATATGCGCCGCGAGCTAGCTATGCGCTCCGCGGGGCTACAGTAGGATACAACAGCTACAGTAGGATATATATATATATATATATATATATATACACGAAGGAAAGAAGCCAACAGTCGGCGAGGCCAAGGAAAGCGTTGGGGATGGTACTTTATGTCTTTTTTTTTTAATGTTTACTTGGATAATCACAGAAATTAGTAATGTTATCTGTTTAGGGGAAAGATAATTAGACACAAAGTAGAAGAAAAAACAACGTGCCGATGGTGGGATCCGAACCCACGACTTCCGAATAACGCGTCCGGTGCTCTTCCAACTGAGCTACATCGGCCGCTGTCCCCCCTGCTACTTTCTTGGGTATTTATGTTGTCTGTATACGAACCTTGAGAGTGTTCACCAGCGCCACCCTCAGCCATAGCGGCGGACGTGGGACGTCCACGCGATATGTGTATGACTCTACTGAACCGTAAATATACTTAGGTTTTACTAATTTACTCTGCCAAGCAACCCAGGGGAACTGAGATTCTTGCGCTTGTAATTTGTTGGGATGGTTAGATTTGCATATACAGGTAACCAGAAAGGTTTTGACAGCGCACTACTTTCTGTGACGGAGGAATTGCGAGTAGCGGTTTCTGCAGAGATCGACCTAGAGGTGGCGCCACCGTCGCTCCGGTAGTGTGGATCGGCAGCCGGCGGCGCTCGCAGAAACGCACGCTGCGTAGGAATGCTTCCGAGTTTACGGCGGGTTTGTTGGTGATGAAAACGTGTCTTCTGCAGTATTTCTACAATACTGCAGAAAAAAATCCAAGGATTTCGCCAATGCAGCAGAAAAAGAGCGGATTTTAGAAAAAAAGCACGCGACAACCAGTCTTCTAATTTACTTTGCACGTTTCTTGCGCTGTACCGCGCTCACGCGCCTAATGCTTGGGCCTGCCTAATGACAGCTTTGTTTTTCTTATCGACTGCTAAACAGTTTGCGCGTGTCTCATGCGAGTAAGACCGGCGAATTTAGTGTCAAGCCCACGCAGATACAAGGTTCGTGCTCTGACCTGCAGAAATTTAGATTGAATCTAGAAAGCCTGATTCATTATATCGTACTTGACTCGATGATTAAGCAGGTTAAATGTAGCATTGGCAGCGCACTGCATGGCGAGTTGCTTTAGACTGTGTGCACATCAACTCCGGCCCAGACAACTACGCACAATTCCCCAAAAATGAGATCACGCCGACACTATATACAGGAAACCTCGCCGCACAGGAAAGCTGATTGTTCACGTGTACAGCGCTGAGTGGATTGAATTTGCCGAGATGCTTTTTGCGGCCACTGTCATAGAATGTGATAGTGTATTACTGCATGCGCTACTAACTGTAAATGATTTCTTGAAATCGAGGAAAGTATAAGGGATTTCTGGTGTGTGTGATATGTTAATATATAACGGTAAATTAGTAGTGTAATTATTTTGTTTTGCAATGCGAATAAATTTCACCCTGTGAGAGAACTTTTACACACTTGACATAATGTACAATGATCAGCGATTAATTTTCAGTAACGTTAAAGTGCAAGCTACGAATTACTCGCTGCGAAGGCATCGTTATAGACTGCGCATGAGCACTGCCATGTTCTGGGAAGCAATTTTACAGGCTGAAAATTTCTTTATCACTAATTATTTAGCAGTGACTAAATCTTAGGCGAAGTAAAATATTAGGGTTGCTTCCAAAACAGATGCCGGATATAAAACTATTCCGAAAGAAATGGAGGTCATCTTATCATACGACTATACAAATGTATTTATTCCCGAACTAAACACTGATATTTAAGCCCGTATGAAGCTGTTTTACTCCTCTTGTCAGAAATGACGAGTTTTGTCGGAAGACAGTACTTGGACGAAAAAGGATTATAATGATTATAATAGGCTACCAGTAAAGTACATTGATCTAGGTGTATTATGTAATATTTAGGGTAACAATTAGGTGGAGGGAATATGTTTCCCAAACATTCGAGCATTTCTCTAAAGCAAAATGTGCTCACTAAAACGTTTATGGATGCATAGAAGCCTTCAACAACAAAAAAAAAAAAAAAAAAAAAAAAGAAAGAAAAGAAAAGAAATGCACATTGGCCCGGGTTTAACGCATGAAATTTAGGCGGCATCGGCTATGACGGATGATTGCAGAGGCTGGTTTTGGTGTTTTTTTTTTCATTAACACCACATTTACCACGTGGGATTGTTTATTGTGCAGTAAAATCCCACAGCAGGGGAACGCCTTTCGAAACGGTTGTGATTGAATCCCCTGTTCTCGAAATCAGCAGTCGCCCTTACCATTGAGACACCGGCCGCGACAGAGGTTTAAAAGCAAAAAAAAAAAAAAGTACTCGCACAACTCTATCGTGCATACAGACGGCGTAGTAGGCATAAAGTGGTCTGTTCAAACTGCATTCTGCTATATGAAGCAGTCTGCGGTGGCATATGTTTTAGTAGCTGCGGTATTCCAAACAGAAACGGGAATATGCGATTTCTGAGCGTTTGAATTAACTTTTATTGACGGCAACGACCTGGTTCGCTTTGACACGGCGGTAACGACAGTACCACTTCGTTTGAGACATTGCATGTCAAAGGATCTTAAGCTCCGAAGACCGCGATGGATGATGTCCTTATCCAAGCATGACATGCTCGATACGGACAGATATATATATTTTTTTAATGAAGCGTGGGGTTATAGACTTTCATATTTATTATGCAAGAGGCGTATAGGTGAGCAAAAGCTCACAGGAACTGCGAAACAAACAAAAACACTCCTGTACACGCCGCATGCGCGCGCGTAAATCACTGCGGGCTGGCACGCGACGCGAAAACGCATCCACACTGAGTAGGTTTCGCCGCTGAGCCGCAAGGTGGCGACTCTGCTCGATCTCGAGGCCAATAGTAAGGCACTGGTTGACGCACGCTCGGCTCCAGCGGCAACGCAGCGTGTAGGCGCCAGGAGGTGACCCCCGAAACTTAGTTTAGGTTCAGCTTCGTGTTCTCTTTCACTCTGAAGCCAATGTCAGTGGCGGCGCGCCGACGACGACCGAGAGCTATAATTACTAAAAATCATCCGGTAAGTACTATAAGGAACAAATATTTTGTGGAGGCATATGTTTTGACAAGAAATGAAAATACCACGAACGCCACGTAGAACTTGTTCTAACACTGAGGGCAGGAGCTGTGTGATAACCCGTCTACGCCACCTATGACTTCAAGGCTGTTGCCACTTTTCATACGTACGCCACAACGAATTCCTTCATTTTTTTCATTTGGTTGCTGATTAGCTCAACGAGGACTTCAAAACTGGCAGCCATAAATCAACGGCAACGTATAGATATATGGCAAAAAACGAAAGAAACCTGGGAAGGACA
The DNA here is from genome assembly GCF_055883805.1 of Amblyomma maculatum. Taxonomy (NCBI): domain Eukaryota; kingdom Metazoa; phylum Arthropoda; class Arachnida; order Ixodida; family Ixodidae; genus Amblyomma; species Amblyomma maculatum. The sequence continues at coordinate 115,877,937 of NC_139351.1, read as the reverse complement.
CAGAAATGGCCTCTTTTCATGTCTACGGCGCTACAGTAGTAATTGCGCCCGTGTAGACGAGGGACAGAAGCCCCGGAACTTTGTATCGATTCCACACCGACAAGGACGGAAACACACCGTCGGCCGTGATTTTCGGCGGCACTCTGTCTTTGATTGGGGGTGGTGGTTGGTGCCATGATGTATTTGAGGAGGGGATACTGGTCGCGATTTATGTTGAGCCTTTCTCCGTCCGCCGTACGCCTTTTCCTCCTCGCGACCTTCGAAGTGCTGCTCCATATGTTCGCCGCATTGCTGGCATTGCATACTGTAAGCACAGTGCGTGAGCATAATCTACATCGGTGATGATGTATCATCATCGGTGATCTTAGGCTGCGGAGAAGACGTGTTGACCGAACGCTGCTAGTTGGTTGCTGCTGCTTCGTGTTGTCTCGCAAAGTGAACTTGCCGGTGCTCCGTCATATCTCACAGTATACATGTAGGGTGCTCCAAATAAGGTGGACCAAAATTAAAACAAGCAAACAAACCGAACAAACAAACAAACACCTAAACGTTCTTCCTTATTGAAGTCACGTGAATGAACTTGAAAATCATAACGTATACCCACACACATATTTTTACGTTCTTCCACTTGATTAATTGATTGAAATTTTACAATGAACTTTTTAACTGTTCTCAAAACTGCGTTCACCAGAGAACTTTTTCGCTATTTCGGAGGGCGAAAGAAAGAGATTTCAAGCTGTATAGATGAGGCACAGATTCTCCCTTTCTGGCAGGGAGTGACTCGCGCCCCTGTTCCACTCTTCCGGAAAGGAACGGAACTAGTTCAAAGACTTGCTCTTCCGTTCCACCAGCTCCGATACGCGGTAGCGCGTGCTGTGAATTAGCATCTCTCGGCGTTTTTTGAAGCGCGGCTGGCGCCAGACGCGACGGTTGAACGCTCACTCGTCCTATTGACAAACGAAGGACGGCAAGCTTCGTGCGTGTTTTTGTGAAACAGGGATACCGGAAGGACTTTGCGTAAGTTGGGTATCGACGGAGCGACAACAATAAAACACCACGATTCCGCACGATTGATCGAAGGCGTACGAGACTTTTTTCGCGCTGTTGTATGCATCTAAGGCAATGAAATGTCTGCTGTACATGGAAAGGGACTAAACTTTACTTTGGGCTAATATATAAGGTCCTTTATAAAACACCACGATTCCGCACGATTGATCGAAGGCGTACGAGACTTTTTTCGCGCTGTTGTATGCATCTAAGGCAATGAAATGTCTGCTGTACATGGAAAGGGACTAAACTTTACTTTGGGCTAATATATAAGGTCCTTTAGAAGTAACGTGCATCATTGGCAAGCGAAGTTCTCTTTTTTTTTCTTCTGCGAGGCAACTTGTGAGGCAATGACTGGTGCAGTATAAAGGAAACAGCCATAAAGAAATTACTGGCGTGGTGGACACCACTTTAGCATTGTACGGTGAGCGTCGCGAATAACACTCGCTGCTTCTGCAATGATTCGAAGGCCTGAGCACCTATCGAAAGCGGAGATATAAAACTTCTCGAAATTTTCGATGCGAAGGAAAGCAGCGAAAAAAAGCTTTTTCTCGATTTGTTACACACTTTGGGATGCTACTCTGCAAAAATGTGCAGATAATTAATATGCTGATTAGTACATAATTTATATACTTTTGCATGAATTATTGTTCACATCTGTTTCCTTTCTTGGTGTTTCGGAAAACTACGTCCTGCTGGCGTGTGGTAGCGATGGTGGTAGCTTGTGTTTTCATCCGCAAAGAACACTTCTCTCTGTAAAGTGTTCCCGGGGAGAGGTTTGCAGGAACGCTACGGGCAATGCCTTTCACGCAAGCGAGGTGCGGGGAAACGAAAGTCCTTACGGCTGAGTTGCCAAACCTGACACACGCCAGAAGGTCATTTAGGTACTCAGCGTTTGATGATCTGCATAGGATGCCTGTCTTGCCAAATCGCTTCACCTCCTAGATGTCTACGAAATCTGGAGTAATAGAGCAACCGAACCATCAACCGAAACAAGAGCAACTGGGACAGCAGTAACCCCATTTCTGAGGAAGCAATCCAAGGGTACCGACTCCGCCGAACCATTAGCCGATCAGGGTGGTGGTGATAAACTTTATGCAATGTTGGGAGCCTTAAGTTATTACATCCTAATGACGGGTCGGCTCTTGGCTGCGTGTTGTGGTCAGAAGCTGGTGCTTCCCAGCGATACCCAAAGCCCAGTCCGTCAGCCTCTTATGAACGGCCGGGTCAGAGCTGGACACCGCAGCCTCCCATCGCTCGAGGTCGGTGTTGCCAGGTGGCTGGAGGGTGGAATTCCGAGTATTTGATCATGCGAAGAGCCCTGAACGGGCGGAGAAACCGCCATAGGCAGAAGGGAAGAACCTAGCCAAATGAGCTACATTAATTAAATAGTGGCCAATCCCCACTCACTGGTTCAGTCAGGCAGGAGACACGATGGCTTGCTGTCGCAGTCAAGATGTTGTTGTTGTTGTGCCGGAGTGAACAATGTCGTCATCGTCCTCCTCTTCCTTCATGACGTTAGCTTCACGACCTCACCGTCGCTAACGGCAGCTTCGTTTCTCACCGGTGGGCTGGGCCGGTCGTCTAGCTCGTCCCTGATGTCGTGGCGGTCCCGTGTCGTGCTATTCGATGCTCCACTTCTTGCTTGGCACATGCAAGACCCTCGCTCTGCTTGCTCGCCTGACGCCTCCTCTCGATCATCCGCCGGCGTTTGTGCATCTCCAGCTCCATGTGGTGCTGCTACATGTTCTTGTCGACGCTGGCGTTTTCGGTAGCAGCGATGTGTTTGGAGACCATGGCGACCAGCGACGTCAGGATGGTTGTTTTCAGGTCTTCCAACTTGCGCTTGTGGCTTCACCAGCGCTCGCCTCCGTGACTCTTGGAGCGCCGGATTTGCGACCGAGACCGCGAGTACGTGCGGCGGCTGGGAACGGCGGTGCTTGCCCTTTAAGCGGTAGCGTTCCTTATAGCGAAAACGTCAGTGCCCCTCGACGCTTTGGCGGCACCGTCGTTTGCGGTTCCGAGAACGGTCCTGGTGAGCAATAATAGAGTCCAACGATGAACTAGTTGGTCACACATCTCTTGGAAGAAGGCAGCAGAGCAGGTAACACCAACACAAAGCACAAGAGGCACACACACGCATACAAGGACAACGCAGCGTTGTCCTTGTGTGCGTGTGTGTGCCTCTTGTGCTTTGTGTTGGTGTTACCTGCTCTGCTGCCTTCTTCCAAGAGGTCCTGATGAGGTCCGGCGAGCTGGACGAACTTCGCAAGTACGATCGGCGTGGCTTCTTGTACTGCGCCATTGTACACGAAGACGCTGCTGTCTGTGCTGGGGAGAATTCAACCGCATGACGAGATTTCGTTTTAGCACACACAAGGCAGGTCGTGATCGTCAAAATGGCCATAGGTAACTATAAAGGTCTATGACAAATAACTCGCCAACTTGAGTCAAGTACGCACAAAAATTGCAAGTTATAACCACAATTTACGAAATAACATCACAAACATTGCGCAGGCGTCATTTTTAACATCTCCCATCGGCCGCTAAAGAATGTTAATTGCAGTGAACAAAACAAAAATATTTAAGTATTTTTCCTGTACAAAATATGAACAAATATTTAATTATAAATATCTAAAACTAAACCTGTGGCTTTTGTTTCTTATTTTAATTTACCCGAAAACGCATAGCTAAATAGCCAGTGCCAGAGAACGACGACCTGAATATGGGGCGTGATTTGAAAAGAAAGAAGACACAAGCGCGAGGCCCGCATGTAGTTCAGCTCTGTGGAATGCAGTCGCGCTAAAAATTCCGAAGTTATTCGTGAACTAAATCATACCTGCAGCAAGATTCTCGGCGACGGAAGCTACCGGTACGTCTAGGCTGAAGCTGCCAAGGCCGCGTATTGTTCCCCTGCGGTAAGTGCTCGCTATTCAGTACTCACTTCCCGTACTCTCGGATCCCAGTGTTCAGAGTTCCATCTTACGCCTGTATCGTTTCAACGCTAGATGATCTCTAGTGCAGTTACGGCTAATGCTGGCATTTCCTGCGCCTTTACTTGATTGAAAACCCGGTACACGAAGAAGTTTTGTAATCCGAAAGTTTTGCTATTTATTTCGTTACATGCACTGACAATCACGATTTTGATCTCTTCGTACTGCAGTTCCCAAAGCCATTCACTTGGGCGTTTGATCTTGATCAAAGAGGCGCCTTAGTAGAGGGTTCGGGAAATTCGACCACTTGGTGTTCTTTAACGGGCACTGGCCACGTGACTAGGCGGTGATTTAACAACTGCTTCGCCGACGCTTGGCTGCTTAGTCTCGCCATTGATGACATGGGTGCCAGTCCGAGAATGTTAACGCTTCGACACGGGCGTAAGGATGATGTTTAGCCATGTTTAGCAGAGCTTAGACGCTCGGATATCTAGGTTTCACTAGGATAAACCTCCGCGATTTCTTTTACTGCTGCTTCTGTAATAGCAAGGTATAACCTTTAAAAATTGCAGAGATTCAACGCGGCTAAGAGCACTATAGCTTGGCTTAGTTTGTCGCCGTAGATGGTAGGTGTATTTGACGTTGTTTGTCTTCTCGTCATTGCTTGTTAGAGGCACGCTCTGAAGGATAGCGATGGAAGTTGTACACGTTGCCAGGAGTGACAGAGGTATAAGGCACTGCCGTACGTACGGGCCTGCATCACCTAGGGACGGCATGCTTAAGAGTTCAAGGGTCTTAAGGCGGCATTTTGATCTCACCCTCCAGCTCGAGTAGGCGTAACCAATTCAAGTCGACTAAGCGATGCACCGAATCGAGGAGCCGGTTAGAATTTGTGGATTATTCTGGTGCTTTCTCACTAAAACGGCAGTTTACTATGGGACATGGCAAGTTACGTGTGCATTATTCCGTTGAGTATTAAATGAAATCCTTTCTTGAAATTTTGCAAAACCGAACCAATCAGAGGCATTGAAATTGTCGAGCTTGCAATCCGGTATAGTGCTTATCTAGTTATCTATCCGACTGTATGTCAATCATTATTATAAGAGATGATACATTATAAAAACCTGATTATAGGCTACCTCTCTACGTAATGTCAACCACAGCCAAGCACTGAACACAATCGCTTAAACATATTTAAATGCAGTTCCAAAAGAGTCCTTTCTCACGATTGAGATCCATCGCTATAGCGCAGTAGTTAATGGCGTATGAAGTTAGCCATGATAGCACTGAAGACTATATGAGGTCACAGCACAGTAACGTAACGTGCTAGAAGAGCGCGACGCCCCGAGACATCAGTGGTCGGTGGGCTGACCGGCAGATGCCATCACTGATGCACCTCGGAGCATTCATCCACCTTCCGCAAGCTCCAGGTAAAATACTCAAACTTTGTTGTTAAGACTAATATCAGACATCAGCACATGCACGCGGAATTTGCTGGCAATAACGTCACGAGGCTTACTTTAACGGTAGAAATACAAATAAATTATTTCGGAGATCTGTTATTACAAAATATGTCCCTCTTGCCAAATGCATGCTCAGGTTCAGCGCCTCTTCCCTTGCAAACTCGTCGTCGCGTCCGGCAGTCTGTGGTCTGCAGCCATGACTCCGTTAGGCGATCGGACCGAGAGCGACTGCATGGACATGCTGTGCAGCGAGGCCATGGACCTGCCCCCAGAGGGCGCCGGAAGCATGACGCTCGCAGTGGACTCCTACCCCAGGGAGGCTCTCGAGGTGCGTGCGATCACAAACTCGCCGAAGTGGAACGGAGGTCCAGTAACGTCAATCAGCGCGTTTTAGTAGATGCTTTTAGCATAGCGGTGACGCTACCTCTACCGCCCGTCGCCAGTACGCATGCGCAGGTAGCCTTCAGGACGCCATATGGCGCCACGTGATCGTCCTATGCTGGCGCGCCGCGGTCAATAGGGTCAATCAACGCGTGCGCCGCTGACGGCGCGCGGTGGCGCAAAGGCAGCGGTAGCGCTATGCTAAATGTGGAGATATATCCACTATCTGTCACCGCGACCTGCTAGCGAGGGCCGCCGGCACACTGGTTGGTCCAGAGGTGGCAGGCCTGTGAACCGACTTCCAGCACATGGCGCTATCTGGCGTAGCAAGGCGATCTGGGCATGCGCCGTAGAAAGCGCGGTGGCAGAGCACGGTAACGGATCGCGGATCGCACTACGCTGAAACTCTCTATGTATGTAGACAAAAAGGCCGCCTCTCCTGAAAACGGAAGCTTTAAATGTTAGAAAAGGCTAGCGAATGAAATATAATTGGAATAATTGAAAGTTTATGTGAGTGTTACCAAGAGGTGAAAGGCTCGGAGTTTCGCGCTGTGTTGGACACCTGAACCGCATGGAGAGAAATTGTTCTTCGAGCGCAGGGTCAATATGCATAAAGAGGAGCCCAAAACGTTGTTGTTCCTTTTAGCGTCAAAAAACTACAGACTGAAAAAAAAAAGAAACGTACGAAAGGAACGGACAATAATATTCATGCGCGTGGTTTGTCGCACATGCACCTGTTGCGGAGTATAGAAACGTGACTATGCTCTCTTCCGTTGATCACGAACAATGCACTAAAATAAGCTAAACTTGTATATATATATATTTTGTAGATTTAAGTTTATAAGCAATGCGCCAACGATACGTTTCTAGAATGCTTTCTGGCCCCTATAACAATACTTCTTTTGGTGGAATACCAGAATTACAAACATTTTTTTCGGAATTAATGGCGAAGGGTCCATCTTATGTCAAAATAGCCACATTGATGCTCTTAAGTCCATGTAGAAATAGTCCTTGGCATCCATGAAGTGACTCAATGTTCGAATTTTCAGCTGACCATGTAAAATAATTAAAGTACTGTTTGTTGTTGCGAATAAATTATTTTTCAAAAAAGAGTCAGTGCAGCATGATCACCTGGTGCTCTCGCCGCTGTCATCACGTGCCTTCGCTTGCTGTAATGACGTCACACGCGGCTTAAGTTTTCTCCTATTGGTCTAGTAGTCAAACAGGAGCACTCGAAAACAGCCTCAAAAGACTGTTGCAAGAGGGATGCTCGAGTGCGTGTGCAGTAGTGAGATTTCCTCAAGTTGCCACAAAAGGAGTAATCTTTCAGCCTCGGAAAGAAGTCCATGATGGCTTCTCAGCAGAAGTGTTTTATGGACAATGTCAAGTAACATGAAAAGCTGTTTATCCGATTTTCTTCGTGTGCCGACCGAGTGTCAGCAGTGGCGTTAGCGATTTAGTGTTGATTCACTTATGAGTGCGTAATTACAGACATTATAGTCGTAGCGCTTCCGCTTACCACTATCTGCTACCGCTACTGTGCGCCGTTAGTACGCATGTGCAGATCGCCTTAAGGGCGCCAGATGGCTTCACGTGTCCGTCGTATGCCGGCGCACTCGGCGCGCCAGGACCAATAAGCGCTTACCCGGTGCGGTTCACTTCTCTTGTGAAACCCTTCTAATGAGGCTTCTAAAGATATGCCTTGGTAAAGACAACTGTCATTTTCTGATCAAGGTTTTTCGCTTATAGATATATATGTACCCCGAGGTCACACTTTTCGTCACTTGAACAATCTTTGCTCTTATAAAGAGGACTTGATAAAACTTCTAGCTTCAAGCTAATATTCGGTTTTAAGCTAAACGCTAGCTTCAACTAATCTGCATTAGATCGTTGGAATGATTACTTTAAGCAAATTGATTTCATGGCTGCCGACAAAAGACTGTACCTGGCGATCATCTTAGAGACCATGGATTTAAAATGTAATATTTTCTTAATTTTCTTTGTTTTTTTTTTTAAATGTATTTTGCCGCCTTTTGTTTGAGGTTCTCCACCAAATTGTGTTTGTTAATGTTCTATGACGCATCTTGCATTTTGGCAGTTCATATTTTTGTTTCCAACCTGGAGGACTGTAGGACGTTCTTCAAATATCGTGCACGTTTTCATCATTTCACTTGTTTATTAAATGCCATATAAATTAGAAAAAAAAAAAACATAGGTACTATCTGAAAGCTAGACGTGGAAGCAGACTCGGGCGCCACTTTTCGCATCACATATAGCCGATGCTCAGTTAGGATAACAGATCAGGTTGGAGGGGAGAAAAACCTAACCGAGGGAAATGTATTGAGAGTACAAAATTGATCTGAACCACAGCTGCAATAGCGGCTCAAGTTAATGGGCGATTGTGATACTTAGCGCGTGGCGTCGTGCAGCTATGTAACAGGTAGCGAAGTAGCTGGTATTTGTGGCAACATTGCCGAGAAGTGTGCATTAAGTTTGCTGAAAGTAACCCTGAGGTCGTCGTTGCCTGACCAGAACACGGCAGAGAGAACTGAGTGAGGCATCTCTCTTGCATTGTACATAACCAGGGACGCTCATAGGCCGACGTTCTCGTGTACACACACCAGTCATGCCCTTATGTATTATGGCTTTGCATCTACCAGTTCTTTTAGTGTGAAAACGCTCATACGCTCGCCTCCACCGACCAGGAATCTTGTCCTATCGCCCATGTTTGTTTGTACCTTTACTTTTACACTAGAGAGAACCATCGGAGCGGATTTGAACCGGTCGGTTTTGAGCCGCTCGAACCCGGGTATGCTGGTTCAGCAGCCGAGCGTCTTAACCACTGCGGCGGGTGTTATCGCTCGTTCTAACCAGGTTCAAGTAGGGTTAAATATCCTCATTTTAACGCGGCGGATCCGAGATGGCGCCGCAACCAGTGAGCTCCGGAAGCGCGTCATTGCACCGGAACTGATCGTGGAGGCGGTGGATGAACTTCCATCATTTCGAAGTGGCGGCTACCAGGTGGCGCCACTTGTACAGTTGAAGCAGCAACTTCTCGTGCTTCGCACTATAATCGGTTTAACTGCAAATTTCGTATATTGCTCCTTGACCAATGTGTTCGACTTCCTTTGTGAGCTTTTCCTCGTTTCCTTACCGCACCGCGTGGCCGCAGGTGATGGACCTGATGCGCCGCCAGGGCGTCCTGTGCGACGTGGAGATTCGCGTCGGTTCGGAGTCGTTCCCGGCGCACCGGCTGGTTCTGCTTGCCATGTCCCCTTACTTCCGCGCAATGTTCGCTGGAGGCCTGCGCGAGGCTGCCATGCCCGTGGTGCAGATCCAGGGCGTGGGGCCCTCCACTATGGCGAGCGTGATGCGTTTCGCTTACACGGGTGCCATTGCCATCGACCAGCGGAATGTGTGTCAGCTCTTGCCGGCGGCAACCATGTTTCAGGTGGCGTCACCTTTGTTCTTTGCGATAATGAACTGAACTGCTGCATCGAAGTAACTGACACGAAGAGGCATGTGCGGATTTCCACGGGAAACCAAAGATCCAATTGCATTCCTATTGTGATTGGTCATCGAAGCAGTGCTTCCTTTAGTGCAATGCTTGCACAAAGTCTTCACGGCCTGCGGCACGCTAGCTCCCCTTTCCTCCCAATTATTGCGAATAAAGTTTTATCAGCCTCAGCCTCAGAGTCGTGCCCGTTCCCACGTCACTGAGATTGTCCGTCTGCTTCACTCAGACACTGTGTGGTGGCGCTAGCCTATTACCCTATCGCGTAAGTTTTCTTCGCTTAGCATTGCTGCTTATAAATATTAATAATGCAGACAGTATTTCATGACCATTGAAAATACTTATGCCTTTAAGAAGTACGAATATCTCCGTGGAAAGTGTCTGTTAGAAGGTAGTTTGGTCTCGCCGTCACGAGGTGACCGTACGCTTTTACCCGATTTGGGGGAGAAAAAAGAGACGGAAAGGCGCCCACACGAACCCCTCAAGCGGCAGGCACTGTATAAAAGAGGCACTGACAGAAGCTATCACAGCTATCTTCGTCTTTTCCGTCATCTTTCAAGTTCACCTGGACAACACAGTTGTCCTATCCTTCCACCGACTCCGCCATGAGACACATTACGTTTTGAACTATACGGGTGACCTGTACTGTTAACTAGATAGCCTAGCCTCTCGATGTTTAGTCAGATGCACTGCGGAAGCAAAACTGTCGTCGCGAAGTGCGCGCGAAAATATGTACGGAAAAGGTTTGCGCTAACAGCAGGGACCCTTGCGTTCTTTCGATCACTGCCTAAAAATTGACGACTCACAATTTGGCGTACGCTCAACGAATCGCAGCACCATTCCGTCTGTGGTGGACTGAACGCTAAACCAGATACATTTAGCGTTGCTCGCTATTTATCCCAACGCTTAGAAAGATGAGCGAAGAATTCTCCAAGCAGTCCAAGAAGGGATGGTAAAATAATTGCTCCAACCATGTATGTAAGTTCAATCAAATAAATTATCATCTGTCAAAATAAAGGCTCTAATTAAAACACTTCTGTCTTTCTGCGAAAATTTCTACGTTCGAAGAAAACTTTATGCGTAACATAACAAAGTTTACTTTCGGCGTAACTATTGAATATAGCAAACCAGCTTCACCGCCACTTTCACTTCGCTGTAAGGGTTTTTACCTTTAAAAAAAAAGTCGTAGAAGTGGAATTAGATTTTACGTCATGTTAGCGGAATGCCTGCCAGTTACATGACTCCAGTATAGAGAAGGAACTCGTAAAGTCAAGGATAGTGATTGGAGACCTACGATTTTTTTTAAATGCATGATTATCAGTTCTGAGAATTAACACAACAATTAGAAACAGTAGAGTATGTTGGCTAGTGCGTGTGAAAATAATACAGACACTTAAGATTAACTGGGAACAGCAGAATGTTCTTTTGGGCTAGTTTGTAAACGTTCATAATTGTAAAACAGCGCGATCAACGGTGGGCAAGAACAAGACACGGGACGAGCGCTGTTCTTGCTAAACATTCATAATTGTAAAATAGTGCGAACAACGATGGACAAGAACAAGAAAGACACGGGATGAGCGCCCATCCCGTCTCTTTCTTGTTCTTGTCCACCGTTGTTTTACAAATATAGCTTGGAATAATCACACATCTAGTCCAAGAGAGGAATCAGTCGCATGTAAAACAGCCCGATAGCACGTTGGCCGCAACTGCCACTTTTTGACGGAGACGAAAAGTTAAGCGCTCTTGTGCTGCGCGATGTCAGTGCATGTTAAAAGACCCCTAGATAGTCGAAATTTTCGGAGCCTTCCACTATGGCGTCATTCACAGCCTGAGTCACTTTGAGACGTTAAACCCCATAAACTAAACCAAAACAATCCGTAAAAAGTGTTTATTATATACTGGGTATATGAAGAGCAGCACACAAAAGGTTCGTTTTTGTAAATGGGCCGTATATGCGATTAGGCGGGCATAAACTGTGAAAATACCTAACACTGCAAATTGGGTGGTATAAAATTCATCATTTACCTTTTTATTGACAACGTGAATGTTTTTGCTTAAAACGCGGAAGAAATTGTTTTAGAAAATTGCATTTTGTACAAATTTAGTTGCTTGCTTGTGTTCGAAGATATATAACGTCAAAAGTTTTTAACTAAATCCTTTACGAACGCATGTGAGACAGCGCCACTCAGCAAGGAAGTTTAGCCTTGTGTGACGCGTTTGTTGCATGTGGCGCTTCGCCTGACAAGAATGTGGAGTTGCAGTGTGATAACGTTTTGTTCTTCACCAGCACAGTGGTATCGGTGCGCTTGAAAGTATGCGGACAAAAGTGGCATCAAGTCTTATCAACAATTCTGCACCACTCCGTGCGCACTGTGATTCTTCGGCTTCACGGGTCAAAAACAAAATACTATTATCATGTTATGCCTCCTCACATTCTTGTCAAAAAGGTATACGCAACAGCAGCGTTACAACTGCATAGGAGCTTCATGTTGAATGCCGCGCTATAGAATGCGTATACGAAGTTGGCATGACACGAAGCGGTGCATTCTGGCTAGTCCGTCATGTTGTCGTACTTGGCAGCAGACGACGCAGCCACTTCACGTGCAATACAGTCGCGTTTACATAGTCGTGTAATGCGCGCAGAAGATGCTGGTGCGATGGCATGCAGTGCTGTGGTGGGACATAACGCCGAACCCACAACTAAGCGCGGAAACTGGACTGTAGATTCCGAGCGTGGGTTTAAGGATTCAAAAGTTACGCCACAGGAGTGCGAGAAGGCAAATGAGCTTTTTCAGAAAGCCGAAGCGAATGACTCTCACGAACAAACAGGCGCGATATCAATGGCTGGCCGGAAAAGTACCAAACTATTCAGAGCTATAAATTCATCTACGTCGGCGATGTCGATGGGTGGCCAACTCCGAGTCACCAGTGCGGTCGTCCGCTCGAAGCGTGAAAAGGTCCGCACGGAACTCCTTTGCCTTTTTCTCATCAGAGCGGCGACGCAAACGTTCCCGAGGAATCTGCCGACATCTTGCACGCACGTATCGGCAGCGCACGAGTAACCGCGTGTTTGTTGGACGGATTGTCGAGAAAGACAAGACATTATAGGTCAATCCACTAAAGCCTGGCTGCGCTGCGTTGTCTGCTTCTAAGGGCGACAACATGGCGGACTAGCCAGCAGGCATCGCTTCATGCAGGCTGCCTTTAATTAGACGTTTTTATCCGAAAATGTTTAGTAAGCGCATTTTCCAGGACTCAAGTTTGTTGTGAAGATAGCCCAAAACAGAACATTATTCGAATGACACTGTCTTCAAGTTTTTGATATAAACATGCATGTTATCAGCAATCAATAAAGAGTACCGAATAAATTTTAGTTATTTACTTAGTTCACGAATACAAATTCTTTCAATTTGTGCTGGCTTGACACATAATCTATTTACGCAAGTGATCTTTGTCTACTCCTCTAGGTTAGTACAATCACGCTTCTGACTACAGTATTGTTTTCTTCTATAAGATGAATGATTTCCTCACGCCACCGTTGTACCGAGCAATAAAAAGAAACAGACTTACAGGAAACAAGCCGGGAACGGGCAACCTTGCCAAACATATTCTTGAGAGGGCAGCCTTCTTTATAGGAATGAGTCGGGACAGGTCTATTATACATATATGTGATCGACGGGCTGCATTGTCCTGTTACTTGTCATGCTATTTCTTGCCTTTCATTCTAGCCTGATAGCAGATAACCTATAAAATAAGTGTAACAAACTTGATCCTTGTGAGGAACACAAAGGAGCCACGCTTGTGCATAAGGGCGTTGCATGATGCGCCTTCGCAGTCAGCGTGTAAGACTTACACTTTGAAGATGTCGATTAGCATTTCACTATCACCATTTTTTTGCGCCATAGCTGCTTAGTAGGCCCCGAGACATTCAGCAGTGGGGGCTATCTAATGACGTAACAAGATGAAATAAACGTTTAAATGGGCACATGTCCAGTGCTTTGTGCGGACGACGACCCGGTATTCTATTCTGTGTGTTGAGCTGGTGCATGTAAAACAATTCACGTCATCGCAGGTGAACCACATCATCGAGGCGTGCTGCAACTTCCTAGAGAAGCAACTCGACCCCAGCAACTGCATCGGGATCGGCGACTTCGCGCTGCAGCATGGATGCACCAAGCTCTACATCAAGGTCAACGACTTCATCGACCAAAATTTCGCCGCCGTGAGTGACGTTACGATAAGCATCACCGTCCCCTGTAGACCATTTGACGCACATTTTTTTGTAAAACTTGTGCACCGCCTACCAACTATTATTATTATTATTATTTTGTTTACGGTTTTATTATTTTATTTACTGTCTTAATATTTTGATAATTATATGTCCAAGATGTATAAACATAGCGTTATATGAGTACCTAAAACATTTGCAAATATATTTAAAGCATTGTGTTACAGAACATTCTTGCACTGTTTTTACAGCGAGCATGCTCTATAGTTACCAGATTTTTCCCAGGGAATTACATTGCGATCATATTAGAACGTTTAGCTAGCGCCTAATGGTTCCGAAATGGACATAGATGAAGTCTAGGGGATTTTATGAGGCTTCACGTCCCAACTCAGGCTATGATGGAATCGTGGTAGTGGAGCACAAGGAGTGCGCGCAATTGATTTCATACAATCGATGGTACTATTGAGAGTGCTATCTAATGTACAAACTATCAATAGCATAGTACTATCGATATCGATAGTACTGTCGATAATTAGACAGGAACTCAACTGTCGATAGTATCGATAGTATAGCATCGATAGTTTTGCTTCATTAGCGGTTGGTGGCTGCATTTCCTCAGGTGTCCGAGGGCGAGGAGTTCCTGGGTCTGACGGCGAGCCAGCTCGTGTCGCTGGTGCGGCGTGACGAGCTGAACGTGCGTTGTGAGTCGGAGGTATTCAACGCAGTGCTACGCTGGGTGCGCCATGACGAGGCGCGCCGCCGGAGCAAGATGGCCGATGTGCTGTACGCGGTGCGCTGCCACTTTCTCACGCCCCGCTTCCTCATGCACCAGCTGCAGACATGCGATCTCGTGCGCACTATGCCCCAGTGCAGCGACTACCTGACCCGCATCATACAGGTACCAGTCGTCATTGCAGCATTGAAAATATAACACTCTAAACATGAAATATCCTGAAAGGGAGTAAAAATGGAGCAACCTGTTCTCGTGCACTGCCTGTAGGGACAATTATTATTTTCAAACAGTGGGGTAGATATTCGTACACTCAACGTACAGAACTGTATATTGTTAGGAACAGAGGCTTATTCTCATCTGAAACAACCTTCATTTGATGTAACTTAGCCATCGCAGAAGCCATTTCGCTGCGGCACTAGAAGTCTTGTAGCAAAGCAATCGGCAGAGGTTGAAACATCGGCTAAAATTTTGAAAACTGACCAAGCGGCATGATTGTTGCCGCTTGGTCGCCAGCGTCTGTTTTCGTCATCATACTCACGCAAAAGACCAGGGTGCATGAATTTCTTTCCTGACCAAACTGTAGGTTGCGGCGGGATCTGGACCAATCGATGGCAGGCTGTGCTAATTTGCGTGGTCGAAGTGGTCGTTGCCTGCGTTTTATCTTAAAGACGTGTCTGCTGCTCGACACTTGCCGCATGTGTCTGTACACGCGGTCCACTATCACATATGGTCATTAGGAAGTATGGGTCTATGTGTCAACTCTGCACACGATACTAGGCGTTTAGGGTAGGTGAGCGCCCGGAATGCCCCCTTCATACTATTTTGCCGACCATTGCTAAGACCTTGAAAACCTCAATTTGAGCGGGGCTGCGTGTATAGTCGGATCGGTTAATGATGTTGTGGTTTCCGTGGGGGGACACCACAGCTATAGTGTCGCGCGGTTACTCGAGAAGTCTTAGGCCGCGCCTGTAAACTATTTTTAACGCGAGAGGCTAAGTGCCACCATGTCGAAAACGGTTGGCATATTCAAGCGTGGTTAAACCAGTGGCCACGCGACTTTCCGGTTGAACAACGCGTTTAACACGCTTTCGATTATTGCAGTCAACCTCCAGCCTCGCAGTCCGTTTTTCTGGTGGTGTTGTAGCAGCTCGTACCATCTTCTACCTCTCAAGCTTTTTCTTCGGTTCTTTTTTTTTTCTTTTTTTTTTGCTTAGCCATATCTTCAAGATACAAATTCCGCTTGTCGTTTTTGCTTGACGGTTTAGCACTGGCATATCGGCACAAAGTTGGCAAAGTTGGCATTAATTTGGGAGGTAGATACGTATTTGCGCCACAATTTTGATACGGAAGGAATCTCGCGCCACTTGAAGGTTGTTCAGTGATGCCATACGAGGTAATGGCGTGCAAGAAGCGCTAGGGGAGGGGGACCTGCCACAGAGGTATCTTAAGTATGCCTCGTCCCATTCGCTGCTTCGATAGCTCGATAGCGGCTGATGTCACAATTGTTATAGAGACCAGGCATGGATACATCACACAAACTCGAGGAGAGGGATGACTGCATAATTGCTTTGCAGTAGAATAAAAGTCAGTCGGCCTTGGCAATGTCGGTGGCGTCGACCGTTTTCAACCTCGCCACCTTGAAAATCTGGAGCTTGCTTCTGAGGGTGGCAGTTGGCAGGCGACAAACACCAAAAATCATGCATATCCTTTTGAAGGTTCGCAGCCTGGAATAGTTCAACACTAAACAAAGTTTTACCCTTGAAGGTGTAACGCTGTCGTCGAGCTAACACCCTACGTGAAAACCGGCAAGGCAGGGGAAAGACACGGCGGTTGACAATCAAGGGTTTCCGGGTGGCTACCCTGTGTTGTGTAAAACGGAAGAGGGGCATTTAAGAACAAGCGAAAGAGAGAAATTCGGTTTGGAAAAACTTGAGCACTGTGAGGGTTGCCGCGCACTGCGACCTCAACAGAACACAGCATCCGATTTTCGACGCCAAACAAATGACATTTACACAACGAAAGATGTTCCAGAGTGAAGCAGTGCTCCCATAGGGTGTTAGCCTCGGGACAGCGTTACACCTTTAAGGGTGAAACATTGTTTATTGTGATATATGAGCATTCCTCTGACAGGTGGTAGATGACAGGGACATTGATCGGCCTTTCTAGGGCCCGGAACGCTAGGGATTCGCCTAAATATGCGTACACATAAGTAAAAGCTGACATTTTTTCCCCTCCCTGTTGCTTTATTATATTTTAGGAAATACTTGCTATTACACTATACTGAGTCATGGCGCAGGACCTGACGGGCCGACGTCAGTACACGGTGTCCCAGCGGCGTCCGCAGGTGACGCAGGTGGTGTACTGCGTGGGTGGCTACCAGCAGAACTCGCTGGGTGCCCTGGAGTGTCTGTGCCCGCCACAGCAGTGGTTCCGCTTGTCCGAACTGCCGTGCCCGCGCTCGGGACTGGGCGCCGCCTTCCTGGGAGGGAAGCTGTACGCCGTCGGCGGAAGGAACAACAGCCAGGACAAGGTGAGGTTCCGCTCAAAAGCCATCAAAAGCACACAGTTTTTCTTCGAGCCATACAGTCCCAACTAACGCAATTCGTTACGCCAATATTGTATAAATGGCAGATAATTTTGGCCCGCAACACTACCGAAATGTTGATAGTGTTGTCGTTCGGTAGTTTGAGACGTTTCTAACAACAGGTGAAAGCGCAAACGACGCCTTTTGTGAGGTTTCCAGAATGAGGAGCAACATGTACAGTTTATTATGCTAATTACTTTAAGGTAACATTATTTAACGTTACTGCAGCTTCAGGATGTAACAGGTGGTGGTGACCGTCTTGATGTTTGGTGCCGATCTTTGGTGATGATAAATAACTGCTTCGGTATACTCAGCTCTTCCCAATTACTGCTGATTTGTGACAGCGTTAACCAGATAGTTACCAACCACGTGCAAAACCTGCGAGCCCTTCCCTGCAAAACTGATAGGTTCAGTAGTTAAACGTTACAGAAGGACACGCTGGTATTGTTCTATATGTGGAATTCACACTAAGCGAAATCGCGCCCTTAAGGGCGAATTTCCGTGTGTATAATTCGTATACTCAAGAAAAGCACTGCAGAGCAGCACTGAACCTATTAAAATGTTGCATCAGTACACCAGTGCACCCTTTATGGAAGGTGTGAATAATAGACGCGGTTTCCGCGTTTATTTTTGTTTACGTGTGATTTTGTTTATAGTGCATGCTAGGTTTACAAACAGGCTTCCACGAGGTGCATCAAAATTATTGGGTTGTACTTCACAGCACGGCAAGCTTAGTGGAGTTATGGCAGCAGACGTCTGCAACACGACACGAAGTGGACAGAAGGCCCGCTTGGTTAAAATAATAAGATGACATGAACGCCTTGAGGCACATATTTTTCGTTGGCACAGATAAACCCCACTACTTGGTGCACGCTGTGAGCAAGACCATTAGATCCACGAATTCTTCACTGGAACACACATCCTGCAGATCGGCAAAACACAAAAAATATAACGCATCCACTGAGCATAAAGATGATTTGCTGAACAATTTAAATTTCTCTGGAACTAACGTCGTGCAACTGTCTATGGTTTTTTGTAATACTGTGAAATAAAATAGTGGTTGTATATGAACTGGTGGTCTGGTCTATGAATTTGCACATCATTCTGTCCGCGGTTCGTCCAGGTACAGATATACTCATATTAAAATGACGTAGCAGAACACTAATATGTCGAGCAAGTAATTCACCACTGGGCCTGAATACGAAATAACTTCGAAAGTGCAGGTTGAGCCAATAACTGCAAATAATTAACTGCTTCGCGCAGACAAACTCGCATTCGTCAGCTGGAATCAGTTACTAGGAGTTAACTTGGCTAACTCCTGGACGGCGGGCAGGATGGAGGTCTTGTGTTCGGCGCCCATGTACTTGGATAGCATGTTTTCGATGGTTTCATTGGTCTGCGGATGGTCTGCGTGTATTGGTCGGCGGAGGGTAAACTGGTTCTCGTGTTGCTTACCTGAGAATAGCTCAAGTCACCTCCGCCGTAATCGACGTCCTGCTGTCTGTGGGAGGATTTCTGGGGCGCAGTGGTGCATAAAAGGATCTGCTCGACGAAACGATTTTCATCTTTCGCAGTGGTGTCACTTGGCAGGGCTCTTGTCAAAGCTATTATCCATATTTTTGTCGAATGTAGACGAAGGGAAGATGGCAAGTAAGGCAGTGCCGATCTGTCTGCGACGTTGTTTATGATGACAGCTCTTGACTCAGTGTTTGACGTCAGCAGAGATGTGGAACCAGTAATATTTGTCATGGGTATAGCTAATAGTACGAGGAAAGCCTATAGGTGACCAGCTGATTTTCTCGCGAATCTGCGCAAGGATGAGAATAGGGTAGACGCTTTTTGCAGGTTCTACGTATTTCTTGATGTTAACGCCACCATGAAGTAAACGAGGCTGATCCCCAGTTGATAACTTAAGGAGGAGGTGGGAGTACTTGCCTTCAAGGTAGAGGATGAGGTGCTGTGCTTCGAAGTCCTCGCGGGCCTGTGGTACAAAGCGGATGGCGCTTATAGGTCCCCAAAAGGCGCCCTTACTGTTTTCTTGTGATGGCATGTCGAAGTGTTCACGATAAGCTTAATTTAGTGTGGTGAAGAAAAAGAAACAGTGCGCACTGATGTGCTTGCGTTCACACTTGTAGATGACGGTGATGAACGGCTGGAGGCGCAGGCTGTCTCGAGTGAAGCGGCCAGAGGTGTCATCTCATTTGGAAAGCCAGCACAGAGCACGCTGATCGCTCACAACCTTGACTGGCCGGTTGTACAAGTGGGAAGTATAAGAGTAGAAATTTCATTCGTCCCAGATGATACGCAGTAGATGGGCGCAATGCCATTCACTTCGATCGAAACACTGCAGCTGCGGCCGGGTTCGAACACATGTTCCCCGCTCAGTAGTAGAGCGTTATAACAGCTGCACCACCGCTGCAGTGTTATTGTTGATTTAGTGATACGAAAGCTGTTAGGAATGCAAGGACGACGCGTACGTCCCTTCTCGCCTGTCCTGTGCGTCGCGTGCCTATGCCGAGCATACACCTCGTGTGGGGGTGAAAACATTTGACGATGTTTCCCACGGATACCGTCATTGTCTACGGCGTGAATGCTTAACAGAGAAAGGAGGAGCCCGTGTACTGATGCCATTCTCTCAACGACTGGTCCGCCCATGCGCAGAGCTACGACTGTGCCTCGGTGGACTGCTACGACCCGGTGGCTAACGCCTGGACTTCGTGCGCCGCTCTCCTGGTTCCCCGTAACCGCGTGGGGGTGGCCGTCCTCGATGGTTTCCTCTACGCCGTCGGGGGTTCGCACGGGGCCATGCAACACGCCTCTGTCGAGAGGTATTCGTCACAGTGCACTTTACGAAAACACCCTTACACCCTTCGTCATAGTGCAATTTACGAAAACATCCTTCGGCCCATCGATATGGGTAATTTTAGGTTGAAAGACCTCCCTTTATAGAGAATTTACTCTCAACTTTAACGTTTTGCAGGAAGAGCAGTGAAATGTGTTTTTGTCACTGATACGTTTTCTTAATGGGTGTAACAAGCATATTCATTCACATCCATTTTACATTTTGCGACTTATTTTAGGTGTGCACCACTCTTGTGGAAAGTAGTCAGTGTGTTTTGTGCGGCCATGTGATGCTGAGAGATTTAGTGACCCATAAATACCAGAAGTTAAAGAGACTATTGCTCTTCTTGCTTTATTTTTCATCTTGAATGCCCAGTAGATCCGAAAAAAAAAAAAACTAGAAAAAGGCAGGTGCAGTCTTTGCAAAGAATACACAGACCAAGGAATATGCCTTCAAGCCGTGTAAAGGGGCTCCTTTCGCATCTGCAGCGCTCACAGTATCGAACGTGACGGGAAATCTATTCCTCTCGCCTCTTGAGCTTAGCTATTCAGTGTCGTTTTCAGGAGCCCTCACAGGGCTTAGAATCCGACCCTTTGGGATGTATTTATTTTATTTACAGATGCTGCTAATCCCATCAGGGATTGTTGCAGGCGGGCATATGTTAGTTCAAGACAAGTGTATACAGAGCATATAAGTAACACACAGTGACATGATTGCATGTACAAAGCAAATCGAGAATATAAAATGCTTAGGGTACGAAACTGATGAAAAATATTATGCGAACAAAAACAAATTTGAAGCAAATATGAACGAGAACTGACGAAGACTGTACATGACACTGCTTGATGCGATAAACATTTACTGATGCACTCTAGAAAACCATCGAACAATACACTTTGTCTTGCTCACATAAACGCAAATGAGTGTCCGGATATTTAGCATAATTGGTAATTTCTTGTCTGGCTGCGCTCGGATCGGATGACTGCCACAACGAATGTTCGGTTTTTAAGCATGAAATGATTTTAGCTTCCGGTGTCGTTGACATTGAAGTAACGTCGAACCACAACCGAGATCAGACATGAGGTGTACCGATTTCCAGTCATCTGGGAAACGAAACGCGGTCACCCGGACACCAAACGAGATTTAACGAGGTGATCGAGTTCTCTGCTCTTTAAGCCTTAATGCTGGACCGGCATACAAATGATAGATGCTGGCCAAGCGAGTAATAATAAAAAAGTATTGTTTCCAATTTATCAATTACTTTCAGATACCACTGAAGTTGTGCATTTAAAATTAATTTTAATTTGTCATTTTTAATTACGTCACGCAAAAGACACATACATACACTACACTTCAATTTCACCCGTTCGCTGTCAAGAGCGTTTATGGGTTGACGCCCCAGAGTAAGAGGGGTGCTTTAGAGAAAGAGGAGCTGTTACGTAGAACAAGGCTTCCGCGCCCTTCCCAAGGATGGCGCCACAGTCACACACACTCACGCACGTAGAAGACTACTTGATGCTCGAAGCGATAGAAGTTTGAAGTGCGTTCGGGCATTTGGAATCAAATCTGTCACTGTGCTGCGGCGTCAGCTCATTGTGTTTCTTTTTGTGTAAGGTGGATGTACACGCTCTCGGGGAGCACTCTAACGCATTGCGTCTCCTACATCCTTGTCAGGCCAGCGTCGCATCGCGGCTGTGTATGCTTCTGCATATGCCCTTATCCATTTCATGCTTCTAAGTAGTCTCGATTACTTGTCTAGATTATGGAAGAGGCGGTAAAGTTCTCCCTAATCAAAATAGCTGATCCGCGTGCTCACGATCATGGATGTCATAACGGAGTGCTCGGTTTGGTTATGGTCTGTAAAAGCAAAAAGGTAATAATTTCACTCTTTCTAAAGGTGACATTACCCAGCCATTCACTAGTCAGCAAATCTGTCAATGAAAGCGTTCACTATTGTTTGTGTGGTATCAGCCGAGGCGATCGTAACGGAGGCCGAGACTGAATTGTATGTGACCATGACCAGACTGGGACCGACGTTTATCCAACATCCACACGTATTTACAGGCTCGGTATACGTGACACAAAGAGACAATAAATAAGTACACAGGATTCTAACACAAGTGCATAACCAATCTTAAAGATGAAACAAACACTCATGGTATAACAGTTCGGTAACATGTTCTCATTCTTAGAGGGGGAAACTTATCACCGAAGTTCTCGGAGAGAAATTTAGGTCATTCTCAAAAGCCATATTTGCTATGTGTAATGCAAGAGCATTGCACTTTTAAAATATGGAATTCTTGACATGCTTGTCTGCAAGACGAAACAATAAAAATAGTTAGGTTTTATTTCTGTTAAACCAATTATAGTGCGAAAGCACGGGAAGCTACAGGTTCAGCTGTACATATGTGGCGCTGTCTGCGTCAAATGGAGAAGGTTTAACCGCGAACTCCACGATCGCCTAAGGTGCAACGGCGCGATTAATCGTGGAGGCCACGTCTTAACATTGCTTATGGTGCATTCTGGGAGCTGCCCCGTCAATGGCGTTGTTTAACTTTACTTAAACTTGGTTATAATGAGGGAAAGCACCCCATGCTGTGACTGAATGTCGTACCCGGTTTCCAACCCTACCAGTTCGAATCCACCCTAATACTTCTTTTAGTAAGAAAATATTGCACCAGGTCCTGGTAAGTCATTAATTGGTCATAGGCACCATCACTCTCTATGTTGGCTGACAACTTGAACGATTCGTCGAGGAACCGCTATCCTGGACTGAGCTTGAATTACCAGCGTGGTGCCACGTGGCTGTGACCTCACGAAACAGCCCAGCCAATCAGAGGAACTGCACAAGCAAGCACCAATCGGACAAGATTCTTGGTCGATGGTGATAAGTGTACGAGTGATTTCAAAGACCCATCACACGCAGATGCGACTTTTGTCGCATTTTCTTTCTGCAGCTACCTCTAATATTTGTTCCTGGTATTCACGGTGTAAGAGTAATATTCTTGCACAGTGCTGATATTGAAGCTTTCTATGAGACACCTTATCCCTTTTTTTTAGCCTCCACGTTTCAGAACCAGGAGGGTTCTACTTAAGTTGAGGACAACGCAGAGGGCTATGGTACGAAAAATGGCAGGGGTAACATTAAGAGACAGGAAGCGTGCAGAGTGGGTCAGAGAAATAACTCAATTTACTGACATTCCAGTGGAAATCAAGAAGAAGGAATGGGCATGGGCAGGACATGTAGTGCGAAGAGAGGATAGCTGATGGTCGCTTAGGGTAACAAACTGGATTCCAAGAGAAGGAAAGCGTAGCAGGGGGCGGCAGAAAGTTAGGTTGGCGGATGAGGTTAAGAAGTTCGCGGGGGTCAAGTGGATTCAGCTAGCACAGAACCGAGTTAATTGGAGAAATATAGGAGAGAGAGGCCTTCGCCCTGCAGTGGGTATAGTCAGGCCGATGATGATGATGATGATGATGATGATCATTTTTTCCCCTGCATGGTAGTGCTTTTCTGTGCATATTTGTACAAAGATAAAGAGGGCGTGGAAAGCAATAACGAAAGCGCTGTTTGGTATGGGGAAATACCGTTATGTCTAATTTGCAAAAGCTTTCTGTTCTCCAAAAAAAAAAAAAAAGGCTACGCGTTCTTACGAATTCCCTCTATGACGCCCCAACTCGTCCATACGCATAAATACAAAATAATTCCAATCCTTAAGCTGTTCGAGTGCAGGCCTGCTTGTTTTTATAAAAAGTATACGGGCACGAAATGACCCTGTTTTGTTCCGCATTGCATAGCTTGCGCCACACAACACGCCTTATACTACAAGAAACCCTGAAATATTTGAGGTACCCAGGTGTATAACGAATTATGGTTTTGCTGTGTTGAAATATATGCTGCCAATGTGTTTGAACACTTTTATTTATAGCAGCCTAAACAAAATGACCATTTCTTTCCTCCGAGAAATGTTCATTGATTAGGTTGTATCGACAAGAAATGCATTTGTCTGCCATTCAGTGTTTTAGTTATTTTTTTCTTCTAATTGTATTTTTTTCTTCTATATCACAGCGCTATCTCGTTTCGTAACGCGTGAACTGTTCATTCTATGCCTTTTGAACTGTCGCTGCTGCCATCGTCTACTTTTACTGGTGGCGACGCCAGTCAAGCAGTCATTGCGAACTGCTTTTTTTCGTCACCCACTTTTTTTTGTATTACAAAAGCGGAAGGAACATTAATTGGAATTGGAATTGGTTTATTGATTCCTCGTACAAGCGAGAGGAGGCAGGGAGGCACAAAACATTTTCATCTACATGGAACAATTTAAGAAAATAAAACTGATATGAATACACATGAACAGTTCCTATAACTTATGAAAAACAACCTACTGAGATGGCTGTACAAAAGTTTTCATCTCAAAATCATACATTTCGCACAAAACATTTCCATCTACATGAAAAAATTTAGAAAATAAAACTGATATGAATAAATGATATGATATGAATGAATGAATTAATTTATTTATCTATTCAATTAGCCACTCCTGGCTGGGAAAACATACTAGCCTATTGTATTTTAAAATTTACTGACAATGTTTTCCACATTTTTTAATAAATAAAAGGAAGCGTTCTTCCAAGTTGAAATCATTAAAATTTTGTCAGGATTTAGTGAAGTACTGTCTAGTGTTATTTTTTTTTCGTCGTTCCGCTTGCTTAGTCCATGTAACTTAACTTTTTAATTACGTTTGAAACTCTCAGATCAGATAAGAAAAGATTTCAAGTGCTACAAAAAAAACGTCCTTACCCAGGTGGTTTTAACAATGTAGCCTCAGAGAAGCTTTTTTTTTTTGACAGATATGAAAGCCCGGGGTTTTTTAAACATACCACGTGAGAACGTGCTCTGCACTGCCCAATGACGGCTCTCTCATTTGCGACATGGTTAAGCGCTGCTCACGACAAAGCCTTCCGTTGCAGCTCGTTCGGGGGTAAGCACCAGTGGCTGCAATCAACGGGCCGGAAAAGCGTTCTGTCAGAAGCCGCTGACGCTTATCTCGCGACTAAAATAAAAGCTAAGCTCTCTTTTGAGCAGCGCAGAAAGCGTGGCTCTGGCAGCACTTCACCAAGCCTCAAATGAGAGAGCTATAATTGCTGCACTTCCAGACGCACGGTTCACTTTGCCACGCGGATTTTGTTTTATTTGCTGGCCTTCTTTTTTTCTTTTGACGGAGAAAAAGGGCTATCCATAAGCTGCTTCATCGGCATCACTTGGAGTAGATTATTTTTATGGTTTGGTTTGTGTGGTTTAACGTCCCAAAGCGACCCAGGCTATGATAGACGCCTTAGTAGAGGGCTCCGGGGATTTCGACAAACTGGGGTTGTTTAACATGCACTGACATCGCACAGCACACAAGCGGCTAGCTTCTCGCCTCCATTGAAGAGCGGCCGCCGCTTTCGGGATTAGGTACTGCAGAAACTGCATTGGGAGAATACGAAAGCATTAGCGCTGCCATAACATTTTTGTTAATTTTTACTTTCTGGCGTGTTCGTTTATTTTATTCATTTTCTATTTATTTTACTTAGTTCTATCTACCACTGTCATTATTAATTATCATTAAGTATTTTTTCATGATTGCTATGATTGTTGTTTACACAGCCATTTGGTTTAATCTAAAAGGAAAGGTGCAGTATTGGTCTCATTTTCTCTGTGGACTCCTGAATCATACCTTGAGGGAAACAGTTTATGGGGTTTAACGTCCCAAAGTGACTCCGGCTATGATGGAGCTCTACCCCTACCCTCATCCTAATCTTTCCGTTCGGGAGGCTCATATCCTTCGGCAAATACAGTTGAACACACTCATTACCCTTGCACGGCTATATCTACAAATTCCGTCGTGATCCATCATGCCCCAACTGCCCCTTCCCCTTATGCCAACCTTTCACATTGCCTCTTTTCATGTCCGGTTGCATTGCAACCGAGATTCTTTCCCACCTCCTCCCATACTATCTGGACCTGGGTGGACTGGCTTAGTGCTGAGGGTGAAGAAGAACAGCGCCTGCTTGTTCAGCATGCCATCGATGTATTACGCACCTAAGTGTTGCACCTCGATAAAGTTTTTTACTACTACTACTACTACTACTACTACGCCGTAGTGAAGGGCTCCATAAAATTTGTCAACCTGAGTTTCTCTATCTTTCACTGACATCGCGCAGCACACAGACGTCTTGCTTTTCGTCTCCCTCGAAAAGCGGCTGCAGTGACAGGCATAAGTGGACGTTTTCACCAGCAGAATAATTCGGCTGAAAAGTGCAAACTTGAGCAACCCGTGGACTTATACACATTTTACGGATGCATTCTTCGATGACCTGACAGATACGACCCGGCCGAGGACAAGTGGACGTACGTGTCGCCCATGACACGAGCGCGTATCGGCGTCGGCGTGGCTGTCCAGCGGCGACTGCTCTTCGCCATGGGCGGCTACAACGGCCAGGCGCGACTCTGCTCTGTCGAGTGCTACGACCCCGACCGGGACCTCTGGTGCGATGTGGCGCCCATGAACTTCTGCCGCAGCGGAGCCGGTACGCCATAATGCTCTGTATTTCTCGTGCGACCAATAGCCCAGTGTTGTGACCGTGCATGGTCCGCGCTTGCGCGCACTATTGTGCGCCTGTGGGCATGGTATTGATATGTGCTGTTGGTGCAAGGGCTCTAAGTGAACCTGTTCCCATGAATCTTTTTGTGTGAGCATGCTTTGCTTTGTCGTGACCCTACAACTGCTAAGTTGGTCCTGTCAAGGGAACGTCAAGAAAAATACAAAGAAACGTCGCCCTGTGAGAAATAGCCGGAAGTGCTTTTGTTCAACTGTTCACCCTTCCCGTCGAGAGGCGCTATTGTCAAGTGAGGAATGCCTATTGTCCAAAGAAGACGATCGGAGTGACACGTCCGCTGACGTACAGGAGAAGAAAGGAAGAAAGGAGCATGAGGATTACGGTCATTAGAGGATTTCCCGTGATTGCAGGAAAGAGTTGCAATTGTCGGAAAGGGACAATGCTGGGAGCAGTATTCGTAGCGCGCACGTACACTTGGGTTTCTGAGAAGGAAATCCACTTGCCGGAACCAACATAGCGGATCTTTGCAGAAGAATTGAAATTTACCTCCTCGCCGTTCCCAAGCTCTACCCGCCAACAAGTGACCCCGCCCGACGAAACAATACTGGACCAGTCAGTGAATCAGACCACCAGTGCAGTGATGTGTTCAATTGGTTGCCGATATCTGATGGGCGTGCCCTGGAACTGATTCGTCAGCATCTTCAGAGAGGGGCTGGACATAGGGGGTTTTAAGGACGTTGCAGAGCACGAAATGAGGCTCTGAGCCCTGGGTAAACGGCTCATCCAGACGCTTCTCGCTATGAACTCTTAACGCTTGCCATTTTGCTGATATACCCTTTTTTCATGTAAATAAGTTTTCTCAAAGTGCCATTAAACCTGCTTGTATATATTTTACCAACTTCGAAGATTCAACCCTTCATCAACCCGGAGTCTCTGCACGCTACCAAGTGAAGGCCGGGTCGACTTAGTCCCAGCGTCACGACACCAGTGGGACCGGGGAATTGTACATGTTGTCAACAGTGTAATTTTTATCTGCGACGACCGCCGAGGAAATCCATTGCTACAGCAGCTGAAGAGATGATTATGATTACTTACGCCATAAGTACGCCATAAGTTCTCCTGGTAAACGGAGTTTTACGGCAGGTATGTGAGTCATGAACGTCTTCTGCGTCCGTGCGATCATCTCAACTGTTTCAGAATACGCCTGGGTGTTATTACAGCGGAAGAGGTTTTGATTGCGTGGTCGTTGCCGCATGGAATGGCATCATAGAGTACCAAAAATACTTTTTATTTGGCGAGTTCGTACATCACGATCTTGTAAAGCAGTTTAGTTCGAACATACATACTAATCACGAGAATGAAAACGCACAAATAAGTGCTAAGTGCTCGTGTTGTGGTCAATCTGGTGACTTGGTAGCGCTAAAATGGTTTGCAAGACAGCTTAGGAAATCCATGTGAACAATGTGTCTTGTGACCCATGCCATAGTGGAAATTCATGGACAATGTGACTCAGAGAGAAATTATTCCGCGTCCCCCTTAGCAGCGCAGCTTACACTAAAACTCTGGTCATTTTTAGAGAATGCTCGAGTTAAATTTCTTTTTCGTACGTTATTTCGAGGCATTTGACAGGATTATAACTGTCATAACTGTACAAAGTGGAAGGAGCTCCGTGCATATAGATTGTCGACGCACTCTGTAGCCACCCTCACAAACCATGCATAAGAGGTCGGAAATACTCGAAATCGAACTGCAGCCTGGTAATATTGTCTCTCCGTGGCAAACAGGCGTGGTATCCGTGGAGCGGTGGATCTACGTCGTGGGCGGCTACGACGGCAGCAGCCAGCTGACGTCGGCTGAGCGCTACGACGTGGAGCGAGACCACTGGGAAGCCGTGGCACCCATGAAGGAACCGCGCAGCGCTCTGGCCCTAGCCCATCTGGGAGGGAAGATATACGCGCTCGGTGAGCCCATTCAAGCCTGGCGCATGCGCGCCGGCCTGTGCCTCTCTTTCCACTTCCTGCAGCTGTTATGGTGCAGATTAAGCTTGATTATAGCAATGTTAAAATGACCCCGGAAGATTTTATTTTTATACAATACTGAGGATATACGAGGCGGTTAAAACTTAGTTTCAATCGTAGCTTGTAAGCATCAGCTTTAAATGAGGATAGTGCAGGGCGATCTGATAACGCTCTGTCGTTTAACGCATGCAGAAAAATTGAACTTACGGGGTTCTGTTTTCTAAAATATGGGGATGCTGGTAAAGATCTGGGCACCCGCAATACACGAAAGTTAATAATAATAATAATAACAATTGGTTCACAGGAAGGAAAATGCCCAGTATCTGTCACACTTGTTCTTGTGTACACCTGAACCGCGCCCTAGGGGAGGAAAGGAAGGTGGAATAGAAAGTGGAAAGAAAGAAAGAGGAGTCGTAGTGGAGGGCTGCGGAGTAATTTAGACCACCTGGGGATCTTTAACCTGCGCTGGCATCGCACAGTACAAGGAACCCAATTCCATATTGCCTGGCAGTTGGGCGGCTCCGTGTTTGCCCGGAAATAGAGATCTCGGGCTAAATCATGGGCCGCCTCGTTGCCGGGGACGGACGTGTGTGCTGGGACCCAAATTAGGGTGATTTTGCGTTCGATTTCGGCTACAGCTATTTGAATTCGTTTGCAACCTATGAAGAATTAATCGAAAATTATAGATTAGGAAGACGTCTTATGCCGCCACCGGATCCTAGCTTAAATAATAAATAGGCCATAGCCTGGCGGCGATTACAAGCCAGAAACTTTCCAAACCCTGTCTGGTCGTTTCACATCCAGATAGATGAGAGAAAAAATAACTAAAGCCTGCGAAGCGAGGGGGACCCTCGACCATATACTTTGGTAATGCCCTAAGTCTCCGGGCGCCAGGGACAACATTAAAAGTAGAGAAGGCTGGGTAACCCTGCTGCGAAGCGAGGTCCGCCTGGCGGCTGAGGCCGCGAATAACCAGTGTATATTCGCCAGTCCTTAGTCGCGGAGGTTCCAGCCCCCGTTCCTCAGGCCTGCGTGCCAGGAGAGGGGAGTAGGGGGCCTCCTAAATCGGTAGAAATTAAAGTTTTAATCAATCAATCAATCAATCAATCAATCAATCAATCAATCAATCAATCAATCAATCAATCAATCAATCAATCAATCAATCAATCAATCAATCAATCAATCAATCAATCAATCAATCAATCAATCAATCAATCAATAAATCAATCAATACACTTCCATACTCACCCACTGCCTGGTCTCCAGCCTACTTTTTGCTTAGCTTGCACTGAAGTCGCCCATCAGTACAATATACTGCGTTTTTATTTACCCATTGCCCATTCTAAGTTTTCGTAGAAGCTTTCGGCTACGTGGTTTTTATGAAAGATATAGGTGCGTATGCCCGTACAGCCTTTAATTTGGACTTCTTTTTAAGCTCAATTACAATACTTGGCACCTTGTCGTGATTGCTGTAGAACTGTGCGTATATGGCATGTACTAGTACTACTCCATAGCAGTAGAATGCAGGTTGCATATTGCAGCTGGCTCTTCCACCTTCTTCCCGTGACAGCCACTTCCCTTCACTGTCCCTTATAAGGGCAGAGGGAAAGTTTTTTTTTTCTCCACCCATCAAGCGGCAGATGGCAGGTCATAGCTGGCTTCTCCGTGTATACCAACTTTGGTATGGGTGACTAGTGGCTCTTGCAGCTACCAGATGACAGGTGGAAAGTGTGTGACTCCACAAGCTCTTCGTCCCAGTGAAGCTTTATCGGATTCTTGCGATTCTGCTTGAATCCACGAGTCGTTCGTTGCACGTCCTAATTCACACTGTTTGTTCCACTGGATGACTTCTATCTTATTATGAACGGTGTATGAATGACAGTGCCCTCTGCTGTTCTCCACGAAGACCTCTGCTGTTCTCCACGCTTTGTACGAATGACATGGTGAACGAACGGACTAGGCAAGAATAACCCACTTGGTTTGGACTCCCATGGCGGCATCAAAAACGAACATTTTAGGGCAATGTCTTCCGAACCGCTATTTGGAGACCGGAGGGCGCTTAAATTATAATATACGTAAATCTGAGATTCACGGGAAAAAGGAGGCTAGCGATTTTATTAAAGGAAGGAGGTTATTGGCGGTATATTTTGTGATATAAAATGAGGGTGATAGCATCTCTGCCTAGTTATAACTGCTTCATACGGACGTTCATTATCAGTAACAAAGAAATTCAGTTATGCCAATCGGCGTTAGTATACAGTTCAGTATTATGTTGCTTCGTGAAGATAAAATCAGTAAGATCGCAGTTATAGTTTTTTTTTTATTGAAGGTGAAAGTTTATTAGTTGAAACATATTTACTACATAAAAATACAGACGAGGCTACCATAGCCAAAAGACTGTACCGGAACCCTTTATAGATCATTACAGCAAAATAAATAACAGCATAATTAGAGCATGGTTATGAAATGCAAAACATCGCAAATCAGCACTTTTGCACAAAAACAAAAACAATAACACATGTGTTAGACGTATAAAATTAAAGCAAATCAGGAATTCAAGAAATACATCTTCAAATTATCCTTTAATGTTGGCAAGAGTTTTGATGTTTTCAATGCTAAAGGCAATGACTTCCGGAAAGAAATGGCGGCAAAAGAAGACGTAATTTTTTCATAATTGGTACTAACGTATGGGAGTGGACAGTGGTTATTTGCCGCAAACCTTGTAGAGTTGTAGTTTGAAAGCAGTATAGGGTTAACAAACCGAAAATGCAGGGTGTCGTTGAAAAGCTTAAGAAAGAAGACCACGATTACAAGGTGATACTGAAAGAGCTGATGGACTAATAAGATATGATGTTCATATAATAAGGAATGAGGGTTAGTAGACAAACTGCTGCGGGTGATAATGCGGATGACCTGATTTTGTATATGCTGTGCAGACGATAAATGGCAGGGGAAATTATTTCCCCAAGCGGCAATCCTGTAAATGAGCCGACTGTGAGCAAAAGCAGAATGCAAAGATAAGAGAATGTAACATGGGAAATATTGCTTGTAGAGAGTACCACCGAGTTTCGCAGCTCGGGACAATTGCATCTCCTTTGTACGGTGATATGTTCCCTTAACGACGCAGGTGGCTACGACGGTGCTCAGTTCCTTTCCTCCGTGGAGGTGTTCGACCTCGAGACCGAGCAGTGGTCCGAGGCAAATCCCATGCAGACTGGCCGCAGCGGGCACGCCGCTGCGGTCTGGCGTGCGCCGCACCTCATGCACTCGGTCCTATAGGGGGCGCTTCGTCGCATAAAAAAACAACAAAAATCTCTTTTCGGTGATAGTGACCGATACTTCGTCATCGTCCCACAGCGAAAGCCACCGGCGCGGACAATCACTCTTGTATTATTAGGTTTCTTTGCTGCCGCAAAATACACTCGCATTCGATAGTTAAGCGTTTCAATATTTGCCTTCGTGGCTGCCTTTCTTTTTTGTGCCACCTGACGGGTTGCCCAGCTAGTCCGTTCGATGTAGTCGTAAGTCTTTGGTTCCCAGAGTGCACCGCACTGCAGAAGCTTGGAAAATGGGTGCACGAATGTGCAAATAAGCCAGAAATGCGGTTTGACGGATACCATTTGAGAGCTGAACTTTGGCGATGAGTGTGTCGGTGAATGCAGCACGACACGAGTCCATTGCGCTCAGTCGGTCTGAGGTTGGACCTTGTAGGTTCTAGTATATGATCTCGGAATTCTCGTGGACAGTTTTTCAATGTCTCGCCGAATGTTTTAGGAGGCTGTGGATTGTCTACATTTCCGCAGTAATGTGCAGATTTTGTGGTCATAATTTTTTTTTCTGCATTGTATAGAACGGGAGCTAAACGGGTCGTGGGCATTTTGAGTTGGTGGTCATATATTGTAACGCTGGATCTTTCGTTTTTTTTTTTTTTTTTTTTTAAAGGGGAATGAAATAATTGCGTGGCCCCTTTATTCTTACTTTTTATTATTTATAATATTTTAGATTGTATTCATATATATATATATATATATATATATATATATAAAGGAGGTGACACACGGTGGAAAAAACACTTTATTCCGACGTTTCGGCCGGGGTCCGGCCTTTGTCCAGGAATGTAGAAAGAAGCTGTCAGTTCCCATTTCTTATATACATGCACAATCGAAGAACACATGACCAGCCACTATCAACACATAAACATCAAAATACCAAAAGATTTTACACGCGTGATGTAATGATGCTAGGTATATAGACCGAATGACACGTGTTGCGCTTAGGTCATGCATCTTAATATGTTGCACAAAGAAAGGAAGATATATCACTTAAAAGATTGTTGTCACTATCAGCGCCCAAAACAAAATATCACGAGGTTAGAATGGGTGGAGTACATGTCACACTTAATCCTGCAATATTCAGGAGGGGGAGGGGGGGATTCATCTACTGAAATATCATTCTCATTGGTAGGCGACGGTAGCAGATAACACGTCAGTAGAATTTAACCGTGAAATATAACTGATTTAGCGCGGTACAAAAAGAAAAAATAAAGTAAACAGTCACTCAAATCGCGGCATGGTGACAAAACTCGATTGTGTGCTCAATGCTATGGGGACAATCAGAAGCAGTTAAAGAAGTTAATTGTTCGTAACAGTGTTGATTACACAAGGAATCGTGTGCAAGGTTATTGGATAAGTTGTAAAGATCAGTCCATGTTACGGCGGGAAGCAATATGATCGTGAAAAACTGGCAAACAAGAAAAAGATCAGTGCAGGTAAAGCATGACATCCTGCGAGGGGCTTTGGACTGTGACCGTAAAACGCAAGCGAAGAGGCAAACAGTGCAAAATGGAGCCAATGTCGATTAAACATATCTTTTAAGAAGCTGCCAAAGGTGCTACCATTTAATTAAAATGCTACGACTAGAGACAAGTTAGCTTGCCAATGTTTTCATTCAGGCCACAAGAAACCGTGTTAAACGTGTGTATTAAAATGATTCGCGAACTTTTTAATACACAAGTTTAACACAGTTCCTTTATTATATTACCTTATCCATGCTGTTATTAGTGAAAGCTTTCGCGAGGAATGGGGCCGAGTCGGAGGTTTTGGATCAGCTGTGAAGTAAGTCGCTCTGATGGGCTAGTTGGTTCACTTGAAGCGAATGAGTAAAACTGCGCGAATGACGGTACTGAAGGAACTCACAGTCATGGACAAGGCGAAGACTTCCAAGTATATTTATTAACGAAACAGGTGGCTTATAAAGCATTTCAACAAAAGAAGAGAGACACTTTTATCGAGCTTTTGTGTTCAAGGCCGCCCTCTTGCGTTATAAGCCACATGTTTCGTTAATAAATATAGTTGGAGGTCTGCGCCTTGTTTGCACCTGTGTGTTCCTTCAGCCCCGTCTGTCGCGCAGTTTTACTCGTTCGCATCAGTTGCGAGCCGCGTGATTTCCTTTTACCTCACAACATAATGACGTGTACCCACAAGGGAGTATGGCCAGGTACATGTGCTGGCTACGAGTTTATTTTGAAAACTTTATTAGTTTGTTCGTGAGTTTATTTTGAAAATAAATTCACGATTAGAATAGAAATTAAGAGAAAAAAGCTACTTGTATTGAGTAACAGCTAGGGATGGTTCAAAGTTCAAAATGGGCCTCACGTGCCTATTTTTGGGAATGCTCAGCAAGAGAGAAATCTAAGATTGTCGTTTTCTTTCGTACTCACGTAGCTTGGACGCTTCCGCGGCATTTGAAATGCAATGCTGACAAACTTTGCGCTACTTGTTGGGTCCTTATGCGGTTGGTACGGATATATGAATATGCTCCTCACACTAGATCCGACCTCCAATGACAACTGCGCGCAAATTAATGCTTCTATAAAATTCAAAACCGTGGCAGTTTCTTTGGTGCCACTCGTATGTTCTTCAGCTTTAAATTGAACGCTGTCGAGAGCAGCGGCATTTTTGGTTCTTTACGTTGTCCGAGCCCGTTTGTTGCTATTTTGAATAATTTCAAGCTACCATACACTCGAGCTTCTCAGGAGCTCCTGGACGGCCCTGGTTGTTCTTATAAAATAAAAAATGCTGCAACACTTCGAGTCTGCGCCTCTTGCCGCTCCCAGAATAACACAAGAGAAAAATGCTTCCCCTCCCTCGTATAATGACACACTGTAGCGGCAATACAATGCCAACTTGAAGTATTGCATTCATCCCGCCTTATGGGTTCTTAGTGTTGAGGGTGCTCTCACTAGCTCTGTTCAGCACCGGCGAGATCCAAACGTCCAATGAAACATACTAGGAATTTTAAAGTGACAATTTCGTTCTATAAATGACATTGTTCTTTTCGCCTTGAAATTTGACCGTTTGGAAAGGCTTCGTAGAGGGGCTGGAAGAAATCAAGTCGTGAGAACAGAGAGAAGCAGAGAACAGCTGTTACAAATAATTTTCCGTATCCGGCCGACCTGAAAGCTCTACGAAGGTTTCCGGTACTGTGCGCATATTACCGACGATTTTTGATCAGGGAGCCTTGAACCTTGAATACTTGTATATAAAAACTTTAATACATGAGTATAAGAGAGACTTCGATATAACGAAATACTAAAAAAAAAAAAGACGGGTACAACCCACGGCCTACAAATATTTCGCTTGGTGTTCTACCAGGCTACGGCGAGGTATCTCATCAGTGTTCTGCTAACTCATATCAAACCACATTAACTGAAACCGTCACCAGTCTGCATTTGTTCGAGGAAAAAATACCGTACTTATGAGCATTTGCTCTGTTAAAAGCTGCAGCTAATGAATTTGAAGAATATGTCGAGTTTTTATAATGTTAAAAATACCTTCGCGAAACCGGGTAATTGGATATAACTTTGCCTGAGAGGCTGTTGTGAAGTAATGCAAAACGGGTTTTTTTCCTTCTTACCTCTAAAGTCCGAATACAATTTTTTATTGTATTAACTGAATTGGTTGAATCATTCCTTTTATACCTGCCGAAAACATATCCGTCAGTCTTCCTTTATACTCGCTTTGATTCACTCATGCCTTTCTTAGTAAAATGGCCTCAAACGACTGCTGTATGTTCCAGTCTGGATCTTACAACAAAATTGATTTTGTTAGATTTAGGGGTTTAACGTCCTAAAGCGATTCAGGCTATGATAGACGCAATAGTGGCACTGACATCGCACAGCACACGATAGCTTTTCGTCTCAATCGAAAAACGGCCGCCGCAGCCCGGATTTCTTGGACGCAGTAGTCGAGCGCCATAACCTCTGAACAACCACGGCGAAGTCTTACAAGACAATTCTAGGTTATCATATTGTTTATTGGATCACGTACTTGTAAGCATTCTCCTACTGAACCCCAATTCTCTCATAACAATTACCATAACAGATATCGCAAATATGCGCTGACCATGTAAGATTCTTAGTAAGCGTAACCCCTAGGTACTTATAGTTCTCGGTTTCTAACGCCCTTACCGTATAGCAGGTAAGGGTATGTACTAGGGTACTCTGCGTACACAAGCACTCCTGGCCTCCATGTTTCCGCGGTTCCAGTAGACGCTTGCTCGTGACAGTTACAGCGGGGTGGGTGCGTCATCTACTCGGTGGAGCTTGTTTACGTCCTTTCCCATGCTTTTCGAGGCTGCGCAGTGTTGTCGTTGGCCTATTGAAAAGTGGCGCGATCCCACCATTGGGAATTGACCAAGCTGTAGTGATGATGATGCCCTCAGTCATAATGGCACATACACACGGCGGGGGATTGGCCAGGGTGCATTGCAGATGCTAAAGATTTGTGGACAAACAATGAAGTATTTGGATAATTATAAGCGTTAAACCTGTATTGAAACAAAAAATAAGTCAAAAGGAAAAGAAAGAGCGATGAATTCTAGCAGATGAATTTATATAGTTGTGAACAGCTGTAGCGTCGTATACAGGAAGTGTCACGTGTAACTTCGCTTTTATCACTCGGCAGCTTAATATGATCTGAGAGACGAGTGCAATTACTATTTCACATTGGTATATCGATGCTTCGCCCCTGCATTCATGGCGGAAGTCGCGACGTTGAATATAAGTGAAATAGGCTTATTTGTGTATTCTGCAGGCAGTCATTAAGGAGCCATCGCTTGCTCTAGACACTGGTTACGCAACAGCGAATCGGTACCTGGTGCGAGCCCGTGTTGTATCGGAAATCGATGCCGTTAACCGTTCGCCTAAGCTTCACATTCTTGTCGCCGCCTTTGCGACGCTCTCTTCATCGAGCAAGGAAGTAATGCAGTCGGATACCGTCCCCGTCTTTGGCCGCCGCTAAATGAGTGTGCGCTTAAGTATTCTCTCTCCCACTACCGATGACTGCTGGAAGAAGGAAAGACAGGATGGTGTACACCGTTCGCTATCAACACAGATTTAATTGGCACGCGGCCGAGACGCGTGTTCCACGGCAATTAGCGGTCGCAGGATCGGATCTGACTCCAACCGCAGTGAGCGGTTGCTGACGCTGTTGGCGACTA